>NW_025091227.1:124096-470624 GCF_018404265.1 Aspergillus viridinutans | reverse complement strand
TACTTAAGTAAATAATTATTATTAAATATAAAGAACTAAACTAAGATCCCTAGATATAATAGTAATAAGCATCCTTATATATCTATAGTCACTTTCAATAATAGTTATGGTAGGTGGTAAGGTGGTATATTAGTAGATATCTATAATACTAGGATACTAATTATGCCACATACCCTTCTACCTTATTATATGTAAGGCATATCCTCCTCCCTAGTGAATCTAACCTAGTGCCCTAGAGCACTACAGAGTAATTCTAGGTAATAATAGAAAGGCCATAGTTATATATAGTTCCTGTATTAGAAACTATGGTCTTCCCATGGTTTGGTGACTATAGTTTGCTTGGTTATCACCACTCCATGATTCTGCCCGTCACATCCGCCTAGCGCTAGCACGGCTGTGTTGGTGTTGTAACAGAACCCTTTAGCAATTTCTTACTGTCCAAATCTAGGTCATAGATTTATAAGGCTTCTAGCCCGTGACATCTAAGGAGATACTGCTCTTAAGTCTTTTAAAACTCTAATATAGGTGAAGGTTAGTAATCTATATATAACTTATTAAAGTATACTAGTATTAGTGGACTTCTTTAATCCTTTATAGAGTAGAAATACTTTATTCTAAAGGATATATCTATCTTATAATATAGGAGCTAATCTACTATCCTAAGTATATATTAATTCTATATTATAGTAGTCTTTAAAAGCCAGCACCTAAAATAGAATAAATTAAGAAAAATAAAACTCTATAATAGAGGACTATTATTAATAGGAGGTAAAATAAAATACTAGTAAAAACCTTTTTTATATCTTCTCTAAGTTATGCCTAGTTATTACAGAGACTATTATTAATTATAGAGCTAGGAGTAGGTATAGTATACTAATTATATATAATCTACTTTCTAAATATCTTAATATATAAGTAATTATTAAATATCTATATAAGGGTTGCATTAATAGGCATAGCCTAGTACTATAGGACTAAATTAAAAAGCTATAGGAAGTAAATTACTTAAAATAATCCTCTAGAAAAGGTCTCTGCTAGAGGAGCTAGATAATAGTATTCCTAGAACTTTTAATTAGTTCTCTAACCTAGAGAACTACAGTCAGATATAGACTAGAAGATTTTTAATCTAGATAGGATATTAAGGTCTAGATAGAGGGTAGTAATTAATAGGGTTCTAACTAAATATAACTAGGTATATATCTATATCTATTTAAAGATAGGAGAATTATATAAAGATATTAATTTACTTTAGTATTAGACCTAAAGATATAAGAAATAAGGATTTAGCTAGTAAATTTATACTATGCCTAGGATCTGGAGGTGGGTTTTAATAGTGAATATATAGATACTATATATATATAGATTATAAACTATAGAGACTTTCTATAGTAATTATACTCTTCCTAGTACTTAGCATCACATCTAAATAAATTATACTAAAATTAATAAAGTAAGTAAGGGTAGATCTTAGCTTTCTTACCTATCTATATATAGCTAAGTAAGTAGTAGTAATTCCTAGAACTATAATAAGATATTTATCTATTACTAGATAGATATAAAGCTAGTTTAAGGCTATACTAGAATAGATATAGAGTAGATTAGCTATTTATAAATAACTATATAGAAAGATATAAGGGATAGATAGAGCTTAAGTAAATAACTAAATAATTCTAAAAATAGATAGTATATAATACTTAAAGAGTTAACTTAGAGTAAAGATATTAGTATTACCTATATATAACTAACCTTATTAATTAAATAAATACTGCACTACCTAAGGGATGCTATAAAGTTACTTAGTAATAGTAGGTTATACTTAATTAATTTTATAGTTTTTAGCCTAATTTAATTCTATTCTAGGTTACCTTATATAAGACTACTATATCTATTAGTTAGCTAGTTATCTTAGGCTATCTCTATAGATAGATTAGCTAATAAAAGCTTCACAGTAGCTAAAGTTACTTTAAAAATATAATAGTTAAGGGTAAATTAATAATAAGGCAGAGGTCTAGTATACTAGATTCTTAGTATAATAGATAACTACTCTAATAGATATAGCTAGGCATATATTAAAGAAGGTCTAAAGTCTTCTATAGAGATTTACCTAAGTTTCTAGGTAGAGAAGGCATAGGCTTTAGGTTCTAAATATATTAAGAATTAGAGGGAATAGGGTAGTTAGCCTTATAATATAGGGCTACTTATACTAGATTTAGCACTCCTAATAGATATAATCTAAATATTATGATTATATAACCATTAGGGACAGGAGATAGCTAACTATTAATAATAAGATATTATTTATATCTAGCTAACTATTTTATCTACCTCCTATACTTATATATTTTATTACTATCCTTAATATATATTCTAAAAGTATAGCTACTAAGTAAATAAGACTCTATCTATTAAGAGGCTTATCTATACTTAGTAGTAATCTCTACTTACTACTAATAACTTTAATAATAAGATATATAAACTGGATGCAGTAAAAATAGGTAATATTATTAGGGGCTAGGGTTTAAATAGTTTATTAGTTATTTATATAACCTTTATAGAGATAGCAACTCATATTACTCCTAGGAAAATAGAAAGACTAGAGATAGGTATTATAGATAGTAGAATATTAAATATACTATAACTAATAATATCTTCCCTAGTTAAACTTATAAGGGAGAGATAACTATCAGACATCTTATATATATAGAGAGATAAATTAAGGATAATAGTAGATATTAGTATAAGGATAAATATCTTTATCTTTATAGGAAATTAGATAATAGAGTAATTAATAATTAGCACTTATTCTATATACTATATATAATTAAGTAGAGGGTGACTTAATAATAAGTGCTAGGTAAAGGATATAGTATAAGATATTAATCTAAAACCTAGTTTATATTAGTAGTATATTAGGGATAAATATATAATATTAACCTAGTGCCTTCTCTTTATCTACTAGTACTTACTAGTATATTACTTTTACTTCCTATAGTTTGCCCTGCTCTCTGTAGTAAATACTAAGATTATAAACTACAGTAAGGGTGGATCTATAATTAGGACCTAGCTATTATATATAATAGCTATAGAGACCTAGGTATAATAGTCTAGCTATTCTTCTATTTAAGAGCTGCATGAGAGGACAAGGTAAGGAGGAATCTTTTATATTAATAGTTATATATTAATAGCTAGGAAGACTAGAACTATAATAGTCTAGCTATCCTTATATTTAGGGCTATATAGAGGGTAGACAGGGCAGGGTATAGAGGTAATCTAGTAGTAGCTATTATATATTAATAACTAAGAATACTAAAGGGAGTAAAAGTCTAGCTATTCTTATAGTTAAGGCTGCCTATAGGGGAGGAGCTAGTAGGTATAGGTAAATCTATAGTATTAGTAGTTAAATATTAGTAGCTAAAGACCTAATATATACTAGCTATTACTATAGTAATAGCTATTATATATTAATAGCTAAAGAAACCTAGCTAAGAGTAAAGTTAGGCAGTCCTCCTATTTATATCTATATAGTATATAGATATATTATTATCTTCTAGTAGTATAGAGATTTTACTTATAGTAATCTAGGCGCTCTTCCCTACTATATAGCTATTTTTATACTATCTTTTTAGGTAGGTTTTAGCTTCTTCTTATAAAGAGACCTCTATAAGAATACTAATTCCTAGTATTATATAGAGGTGCCTGCTAAGCTAGGGTTAAGCTAAGGATAGAGTACTAAATAAATCTAGTAGAGAAATACTTTTACTAAGCTACTACCTAACTAATATATAATATAAAGGGTAGTTTAACTAATAATACTATAATAATATCTTTTATTCTCTACCCTAGTAATAATAAGAGAGCATCTCTCTAGACTATAGTATATTTTTCCTTAAAAGAAAGTAGGTAGAGGAATATTAAAGATAGGAAACTAAGCTAAGGAGCTAGGTAGAAGACTTTAGAGGTAGGCTATTAGTATAGTAAGTAGAAGTATATTTAAGTTATAAAATATTAATATTACTAATTTATATAATATATAGGTCTATTAATAGCACCCTTTCTATATTTAAGCTTTAAGCTTATTCTTAAGACTATCCTTAAAAGTACTTCTTTCCTTATAACTAAGTCTCTATAATAAATAGATTAGATATAGGTAGACCTATATATTAGATTTATTAGTTTTTAAAGTAGAAAATATAATAAAATTATAGTTCTATAATATTAATTATTATTAATTCCTTACTAATATAAATATATCCTAGAAGTTAAGTAAGTAACTTATAGTAACTACTATATTATATATTAATATCTTTAAATTAATACTCTATCTTCTTTCTTAGAAAGATAGTTTACTACTCTAGTACTCTTAAAGTATAAAATATAGCTATCCTAAGTATTAGTAGCTTATCTTTATATTATTACCCTAGTTAGTTAATAATTTATATAAACTCTATTATTATCTATAGTATAATACTTAGTTTTCTTAGGTGCTTTTATCCTAGGTATAGTAATTAAGAATAGAAAAGCTTCTAAGTCTATACTAATAAAAAATATAGTAGTATTTATACTTAGTATAGCTTCTCTATAGGATAGTCTTGCATTCTTTAACTTAAGAGGATATAGGAAAGGTATTAGGATCTAGGCTATACTTAGTATAATAAAAGTTATTCTACTCTTTATCCTTAGAAGGCCCTAACTTATACCTACTAAAATTTAATAAGTTAAAATCTTATATTAACTATAGGTTAATTAGTAGGATCTTAGGGCTTATATTAGTAGTTAAGGACCTAAGTTCATTACTTATATAGGGTGTAGGGAGGTTAGAAATATTTAATATATTTATAATAGAGTTAGGTTATAGGGATAGTAAGTAGGTTAAGTATTTAATATTATCTATATTAGATACTAGCTAGTCTTTATATAGTTTACCTAGTCTCCTATCTACTAATAAAAGTAATGTGTTGACAACCTAAAGAGAAGATATTACTAAGTGGTTTAAGGATAGAGGAATAAGATAATATTAAGTTAGCTAAATAGGGGTTAGTTTTATATAGTTATCCTTAATAAGTATAGAGCTATCTAGCTTTCTCTAGATCTTAATAGAATTATAACTAGTGGATGTGGTACTAATATCTAATTCTAGAGAAGTCTACTAAATAATATAGAATATTCTAGTCTTACTAGAACTAAGTTTTTACTATTTCTTAGGTTCTTTATACTCCTATAATCTTTTTTTATCTTAAGTAATAGTATTAGCTCTAGTAGTATCTAATTTATCTTTACTATCTAACTTATTACTAGATATAACCTAGATTACTTTAAGCAGACTATGAGTATTACTTAAATAATAATATAGCTAAGTTTCTAAGTTAAAGTTAACTTAGTATATTAGATAAGAATATATATACTTCCTATATATTATCTTTATATAATTAATAATATAGCTTCTTAATTTATTGCTCCTCTTCCAGGATCTTATATAGTCTAAAGGGGATAGATTTTTAGTACTAAGATAGAAAGGATAATACCCTAGCTAGATAAGAGTATAATAGTAAGTAATTATTTTATACTATTAGGATATACTATACTTAATATAGATATTATAATAATCTTCCTACTCTTTTATAGTATAGAAGGTAAAGTACTTATAATAGTACTTTAGCTATATCTTCTTATACCTAAGTATTATATAATATTCCTTATATTTATAATTCTAGATATAATTAGAGCACTTAGGGCAGGTTAACCTAAGGGGTATTAGAGATATAGTATATAATTAAAAGGGTTTATATTAGTACCTAGCTATAAACTTACTAAGTTAGGTTATATTTCCTAACTAGGCATCTCCTATTAATAGGCTCCTCCCTAGGCTAGTAGAAAATATTATAGTCTTTAGTATAGTAGGCTAACAGGCTTTTTATAATAGAGAGCATATCTTAATAGAATAGATAATTATCTATTAGTATTATATTAGTAATATACTAATAATTAGGCTGTACCTTAAATAAATAGTATATAATATTATTATAAATAACTACTTCTAGATAGAGTGGTTAAACCCAACCCAAGAACCCAAACCCAAACCGGCCCGAACCCGCCATGGGCCGGGTTCGGGTTCAGGTTCTAGGGCCCATGGGCCAGTTGGGTTCTAGAATTAGAACCCATCTAGGGTTCGGGTTCTAAAAATGGGTTTTAATTATAATACCTAGTAATTAGAATACATTAGATTCTATACTAATATGCTATATTTATATATATAATCATATTATATATATATATATATACTAGATACTAGTATGGTATTGAAAAATTAAATACATACTAACTAGATTAGGCAGGCGGAGAGTGATTTTTGGGCTCTTTAGGTTCTATTTAGGTTCACTACCCTAGAACCCGCGGGTTATGGGCTGGGTTTGGGCCCTAGAAATCTAGAACCTGAACCCGGTGGGTTGGGTTCTAAAGATAGGGGAACCCGGCCCAACCTGTGAAAATAACCACCCTACTTCTAGAGCTGTCCCTCTAGCTCTAACTTATATTTTAATATACCTTTAAACCTATTCCTCCCTATACTTAGTAAGTTTAGAGTTATAGAGTTAAGCCTTTAAGACTTATATTTATTTTTTAATAAGCTTAATAGTAAAGCTAGTATTCTTATTAACTTTATTAGTATTACTCTTATTATTAGTATTACTCTCTTTAGCTATACTCTAATTATTAGATTTATTATAATTCTCCTAACTTTATAACTCTTTAAGTTATCTTTTAAGTTTATATAAATCTTTATTTTTTATAATAGCATGCTACTACTTAGCTAGTAGGTGCCTTAGGTAGCTAATTATATAGTATTTTCTAATATCTTTAAAATATTTAATATAGTTAAGGTATATTATCTCTCTAAAGAATATATCTATACTACTTATAATAGAGGTATTATCTATATAGCTTCTATTAAAAATATTAAGATTCTTTTATATAAGTATCTAGCTTCTTTCTAACTTAGTTACTACTTTTATAGGTAAATATTAGACTATTCTACTCTAAAGTAATAAGTAGACTAGATCTTACTATTAAGCCTATTTATAAGACCCTACCTTAGAGTATAAATTATAATAATCTTAGGATATCTAGTATTAATAATAACTACCTAAAATAACTAGTAAAAATACTTCTATATTTATATACTATTAGAGATTCCCCTTAATCTAGTGACTTAGCATAATACAGATTCTCTAGCTATAGATAGTTTCTATAGAAGGGGAATAGGCTTATTATTATCTAGATTCTAGTTTTTTAATATTTTTAATAAATTAAAGTATAGAAAAGCCCTATCCTAAACTACTATTTCTAGAAGCTAAGATATAGGATTAAATTATAACTTACTATACTCTCTTATTATAATATAAAAACTAATTATATAATATTAGCTTTAGAAGACTTTATAGGGTGCTAGTAAAATATATACTATATTCTTAGAATTATTATTATTTTTAATCTATATTTTACTAAGTTAGAAGAAGAGTTCAATCTTACTATCTATTCTATAATATATATAGAGTTTAATATTCTATAGTATATTAGAATAAAAGAACCTAGCTTAGTAGATTTTATAAAGTACTTTATATTAGAGCCTATACTTATCTTTCTTTAATATATCTAATATAAATATACTAATCCAAGCTCTACTATAGTAATAAATTAGGATTATAAATATTAACTAGACCCTATATCTTAAATAGATAAAAATAGGATTATTATTAGTCTATATAGAGATAATAATATTCTTAAGATTATAATATATAAATATATATTTCACCCTTCTAATATCCTTAATAGTATTATCTTTAATAAGTAATTTTAAAATCTATTTTTTATAGTTAGTTTCTATAGAAAGTCCTTTAATAGTAAATCTATAAACTTTATAAATATCCTAAGTATCCTTCTTATTAAAAGTAGACTTAGTAAGATAGATAAAGCCTATAAAGAACTACTCTATAAAATTTAGTATAGATAACTTTATAGAATATAGAGAGATTATTCTATATAAGAAGAATATATAAAATTATATAAAATCCTTAATTATTACTAGGTCTAGTATAAGCTATCCTTTATAAAGGCCCTCTTCTTAGAGTTTTTTATTCTCTTAGGACACCCACCTATATATTTAAGAGATAAAGATTTAGTAAGATAAATAAGTATATATTAAAAGAGTATAGATAGTATTAACCTAATATAATCTAATAGAACTTATTCCTAGAGAACCTTAGATTTATTTAAATAGAAGGTCTTATAATAATATTAGTCTTTTTCTTAATTTACTTCTTAAATATAGCTATTAGCTTAGATAATAGCTAGTCTATTAATCTTTTATCTTTCTTTTAGTATTTCTGCGGAATAGAGATATAGTATAATATAAAGGAGGGAAGAAAAATAATATTTATAGTAAGACTAAAATAAGAAATAGGTAGTAGATTTTTAAAGCTATATAAGATATTAGGATAAAAGAGTATAAGAGAAGTTAAGGAGGGTAGATAGAACTTCTTTATACTTTTTATTAGGGGGTCTATAGGGACCCTAACTTCTTAGATCTATACTCCCTATATCCTAGTTAATATATTATAAATAACTAGGTAAAGTAGCTAGGAAACTAGTATAAAGGATAAGGGGCTAAGGGTGAGTATTAGTATTAAAGAGGTAAGTGAATTACTATAGATAGGTAAAGGAATCACCTTAAAGATATAAGTGAATTACCTTTAAAGGTAAGTAGATCACCTAACTCACCTGGCTTACTCTTTTAAAGTAGTAATGACTGAAAGAGGAAAGGAAAGTGCCCTTATAGAATTTTGAATGATAGTATTGCCTATCTAAGTATGCCTTATTAATAAGAAGAAATAGCTGAAGAGCAGGGGTTAGGGTGATCATCAGCTATTAATAAGTAGAGGAAAGAAAGTAGAAATAAGAATTATTACTACAGTGAGAATCTATTAGCAATCATAACCATCTCTTAAAGAACTTTTAGGTTAATTATACTATTTAGGGATTTGGTACTTTTCTATTAAGTATATTAATATGGTTGGAGCAAGAGAAGAGATGCCAGGTGTCAATTCCAACACATAGCCCTGACGGTCGAGGTTCAACAGTCCAGTAGGGAAATCGAACTGATATTCTTGCCCCCAATTCTATTGCTCTGTATTCTGAATTTCTGAGTTTCAAAATCTTCTAGAGAAATCCTCAAACTGTGATTACCAAGTAAAACTCATAACTTAAATAAACCATGAAAACTATAACTAATAGTACTCACTAAACAGATTTAGTTTACGGGGGAGGGAAACTACAACCAGTGTGATTCTCTAGGCTAGGCACTGAACCCTCACCACTGAGAGTTCAGTGAGGGTTGAATTTGGTTAGTGGTTCGGTTATGCAACTCTACATAGGATAATTAGTAGTTGTATGAATAAGGGCTTATTATGAATAACGCATAAGAGGTCTTTGCAAGTACCCATTTGTGATGAGTGACTACCCACCAGCAAGAGTGGTTCAAGAGCAGGCATTAAGGACAGGTAGTAAGGTGATAGATAGTATGTCTCCTAGAAACAGATCCGGCACAGCTTGCATTTTTGGTTATCCCTGCTTTTAAAGCCAAAAGCACGTGGGAAACACGATCAGTAAAAATGATGACATACACCGGGACTTCAATGTGGTCGAGTGCTCAATTCATGTAGAATACATGTCATTCAAATATATGCATTAAGTCCATCTCTTCAGAGTAGACATTTAACCATTGCTTCCTCCTAGCTCAACTGCCACCGATATTCGCTCGATCGCGTTGTTCCAACATGTCACTGTCGAAGCCAGTTTACTGAAGTGTCGGACGCAAGAGAGAGGCAGGAAAGTCACCCAAAACACGAAAAGCAAAACAATAAAACCTTAGACGATGATGCTTCCTTGGATTGGATTCTCCTATATCAACTGTATTCATGAATCAAGTAATGATATAAACAGCCTGCTATAATACATCCTCAGACGGTATCCTTGGTCTACCAAATCTCGTAATATTCGTTATACACTCAATGCGGCCAGAGAGTCTCTGATTCTGGAGTCTCCCGTCGCTCGAAAGTAGGTAATTCACTCCAAAGGTACGCCGTTGTCTCGATCTTCAGCTGACTCTCGTTGCTCCGCCAGCATGTCGTCCCTGAGGCCTCTCAGGGCTTGGGTCAGTTCAGTCTTATCGGCGGATAATGGTACACCCCAGCGCTTGAACAGACTACCGTTCGCTTGCTTTAAAATAATGAGCAATATAAACAAAACAACATGCTAAGCAAGATTGAGTTAGTGATGATGTCGGATATTTCCCAGAGACGAAGGAGCTTACTGCTGCATACGCCGTAGCCACCTTGTTAAATGTGACTTTGCTAACCCACCAGGTGGCGCTCGAGAAGCAGAATATAACGATACATCCGATCAGACCCAGCCAGGCGGGAAAAGGCTGTATGGATTCAAAATTCATCTGGGAGCGAGTTCCTCGTAGAAATCCTGGTTCATGTTGACTCAGGCCTGAGCCGCATTTTTCTACCCTGTGGTTGTTAGTAGAGGGCCCGTTTGCGGAAGTTGAAAAAAGTCACTTGCCAATAGTAATAGCGCAAATAAGCTAGACACAGCGCCGCCCAGACAATCAAGCAGGATATGCTCGTGGAGATAGACATGATTTGAATGACCTGGAGATGTGTCAGATACCCTCAGCTAGACGGGAAGATGGAGTGCAGCACACCTCAGTTTGGGAAGGGTGTAGGAATGGAACCCAATAAAAAGCCACCCATGAGAAGAGCAACGCAGCAGCAGGGACACGCGTTTTCTTGGTGAGACCACCTAGGCATTCGATCCTTTCCTTTAACCACCATTTACCTGGCAGAGAGCTCACGATGCCGTACAGTGTGCGCGAGCTAGCATAGAGGGATGTGTTCGCAGCGGAAAGCCCGCTCAGGATCAAACAACCGTTGATAACGCCGGCTAGCGTTTTATGTCCTGCGTTCCAGGCCGCGATGACAGGTAGGCTGGTCGAAGCTGGGGGTTGCTTGTCGATTGTGCGGGGACTGACCTGCTGTGCGCCAGGGATCGGCGATAGATGATCCGTCCATTTCACCGTTAGGACTTCCCCAAGTGTGCACATGATATAAACGAGGACGACGACATAGACTGTCCAGCGGGCTGGCCACCGCAGGGCACGATCATCTCGAGCCTCGAAGGCAGTCATGGAGACCAGCTCGATGCCTTGGAAACTGTATGCGACGAGTGGGATTGCGTAACTGAATTCGTCTCAGCTATGGTAACCGGAGCTTGTTAATGGCTTTTCTCTTACCAGACGGCCTGTGCATGGGTTAGAAACATAGGTGGTTTGTTCTGGAATCCATCGGATATTGCTAGATCACGGTTAGGATGATGAACAAAAGGGAGAAATAGTACTCACATCCATCGCTGCCTCCGAGATGCTCTGATTCCAAGTTAGTCAACCGATCTCCGATCTATACAACCCGATGAAGAATGACTAACCTTGGCCGGACAAGACATACAAGTAGATTGATACGCCAAGGATAAAGCACAGCTTCAATACTCCCCCTACAGTCTCAACGATGCCATAGTACTGGAGAGAGTCGTATCAGCCTATGCTGAGACTTCAAAGCGGACAACTTACAAAAACGCCCGTCATATTCAGCCAAAAGAACAGCACAGGAGCGAGAAAATAAAATGCCAGTATTTGCCAAGTCGGACTTAAGCCCCAGTACGTCGCCAGTTCGGCTGCAGCGGCATTCTGCACTGCGAAGGAAGCTGCATACGCATACCAGTAGGCGAGGCCTACCACCCAGCCAAAGTCAGGGTCCACAAACGTGCCTACATATCTGACGATCGCATTGGAGACGGGGAATTCTTGGGTTAGTTCACCGATAGATTCGCTTACAGCAATGGCGATCAGACTCATGATCAGGACGGACAGGAGGAGACCCCAGGGACCAGCAATCGCCATAGCTGCGCCATTATTGCTGAAGACTCCGATTCCAATCACGGCGCTGAGAACAATGAACTGTTGATGATCACAGAGCGATGCGCGGCGGTCAGCAGATTGACCACGTCAATGTTGGGCGAGGATCTGCCTTACGAAGATTTGATAGCCGTGGAGGGTTTGTCTAAGAGGTCAGATCGGAAAATTTGTCATCTGGCAGACAGGAGAGGAAAACGCCTACTTGAGCTTCATTTGTTGTGTGTGACCACTCATTGTGAGATCAAAGGTGCGTTTTGTCAACGTATGCAAGGAGACATGAAGTTATCGACCTCGTGGGACTGAACAATCTAGTTATGTTCGTTGAACTGAAGATGACAGGGCGAATTAGGCAAAAGGCCCTGCTGATTAGGAAGTCCCCTTTTCATTAGTCTTATCTATGGCGAATTGGGAGGGAATATTATGGCCGAACAATCCCATCGACCAGGGTTGTTTGCAGCACAGGCTTGCGGCTGAGAATTCCCAGCCTAATGGACTTGAAAATTGGACATATAGTATTCGACTAGTGTATTTGGCTGTGCGAACTGCATGAATGCATCACTTCAGGGAGGAAGTCGACCAATTATGCAGTGGTTGTTGTTTGCCATCATCATGTGCTGGATTCAGCCCAGTCTGCGATACTCCATATAAGTGGGGACTATGAGACTCGGCGTCTAGCACTCCTCACAATTGAGCTGATCGAGTCGACTCTTCTTGCTTTGATAATATACAGAATTCTTTATATGATGTCGGTTATCGAGAAGACATATACTCTGCCACCAGCACCAACTGGTTACGTGGAGCGCGGCACCGACATCGAAGACTACATCAGGGAGCACTATGGGCCAGCCTTTCCCGTCAGTGTTACAGTGAGTCACCCGAGCATGGCTTTGATTTCTGCCGCTTTACTATAATAATGACAATTGATTCAGCTGAGCCAAGACCGTTGGAAAATCACCACAGACATCGACCTGAGCCAAGTAAGTAATGTCCTTATTATGATCTGTAAATATACAAAGAACAAGCTGAGTGGGAAGTGGAAACAGGTAGACTTGCGGTAGGCATCTATTCAAGCTTTTCAAGCATTTCCCAAGGCACATAAAATTAAGGAGTGACCCATGGACAGGGACTTGACGAGAAAAATCATAGCATACGCCCGAGCGAGGAGAGCGTCAGCTGAACACCTTCAGGATGCTTGATTTGAGTTGGACGGGCTGACGATGGCTGGCTGCCTCACTTGCCCTGTTGCCCAGTTGCCTGCCAACAAAGCAGTGCCGCCGCCAGCTGTCGCAGGATGAGACAATCCTCGTATTTAAGCTTTCACAAGTCACGACTGCAATTTGAGATTGGTTAGCCGACGAGTTCTCCTGTCCAGTGTCTATCACATCGTCCACGTAAGAGGCAGGTAAAATAACGAGATCCTGTCGTTTTGCCCTTCTTGCTGGAAACCCGGTTCAGCTAGCTCAGCTAAGACTTCAAGCGATCTGAGATCTCACAGCTAGTCGGGGCCACCCGGGATCCCTGACGATCAAGTCCGGAGGAGCGGCCACTTGCCTGAAATAGGATGGTTCTCGGTATTATTGGCTTGTACTATCCATTTCCGTCATCCCAAGAGCGGCAAATGCCGAGACAAAACAGGTGTATATCAAGCAAAGTCCCTGTCTTCTAGTCTAGGGACGCCGTCGAGCCATTAACACAACAATGGCTACAGGATCATGGGCTGAGTACTTTGCATCCTTGACCCAGAATCAAAGGAAGAATGAAAATGTGCGAGACATGATGAAGCGGTTACGAGACCGGTCGAAAAGCGTCTTTGTCAGTGATGATGCTATGTCTGTTCGAATAACAGATGTCTATCAGGATGGTAAGCAGGTCGCAGATTTTATGACACGTGAGCGAGTAGTAAATCCAAGTCGCCAGGAGAGTGGGCACAAACCACATTGTACAAGAAGTCTGAAGAGATCACTCTTGTTTTAGAGAATGATATCCCGGTCAAGTCGGATACCAGGATAATGTGAGTAATTTCTGCATTTAGTATGATTGAGGAACTGTCTGATTCCGATAAATGCACTAGATCAATATACTCGGAGAACTCGATCATGCCTTTGATGATCAGCGAGGATCTAATGGGAATCGTCATGTTGAAACACAATGTTCATCCCAGTTTTCTATCTGTTATTCTCTCATTCGGGGAAGACATGCATATCTCAGAGGCTGGAAGCACCCATGCAATGGTTTCGCACATGGATGCAGATGCATCCTTTTGTCAGTCGCCCTCATACGCGATCTCGGTGTCATAGTTTGAACATCTACTGATAGAGGACAGATGTCTCCTACCAACTGCATTATGTCGAGGAAAACCACCGGGAAGGACCTAATCCCTGGTCGTTTCGGCGCACCGGTATCTACCATCATCACACGCCTAAAAGGGACGTAGTTATCTTGCTCCACCCTAACGAAACCAGCGTGCTTGATGTTCGATTGTTAGAGCTGCTTGGTCTCAAACCATCAATCAACTCACGATCGTCAGACCAAAGCAACCATTCTGTCGATTCCCTCTTGCGAAACCCAGCATCTCTCCACTCGTTGGTCATGTCCACGTTCTCTGGGAATTGGCGATGGTTTCTCCGACACCTTGGTCATAGATTCGAACCTTATGTATGTAATTCAGCCAAAGGATCCCATACCTGTTATTCATTGGAAGTCCACATATTGAAATCAATATAGAACGATCAGGCATTCGGGATGACACCGGAGAAGTTGACCCCTCAAGAGAGCTTTAATCATCTCGTCACCCTCCGCAACCTGAATGATTGGGTCAACAAGGCACGGGCGTCCTGTGAAGGTACCCTTGATCTTGTTTTGCGATTGAAGGATAGTTTTCACGAATGCAATGAGCACGAACCCAGGATAAGGTCATATATTCAAAGCTGCGATGGATTGACCCCCAGGATCAGGAACACTACCGATCTGGTAAATCCACCCTGGAAGCGTCGCACAACTACAACTACTGACTGCCTAGCTTGGATTTACCCTCAACCTGCACAACCAACTCGAAACAGCAAAGATTGATCGGGAATTACGCGATATAACCGAGCAACTCCAGCTCGTTACGAGCGAGCTGAAAGACCTCCAGCGAGATAACATTGACGATAGTGCAGCAGTCAAGATAATAACGTTTATTTCGGCTATTTATCTGCCCGGTTCATTTATAGTCGTACGTCTCCCACTGCCCTTGAACGCGCTGAGCGTTGTGACTGACACAGGGATAGGGCCTTTATGGCATGAACTTCTTTGTTTTTGATTCGGGCAAACAACAAATTGTAATTGCTCAGGACTTTTGGGTCTTCCTAGCCACATGGCTACCCATGACAGTCATCACGTGGCTCATGTATATTTGTATCATGTATCTTGATGCTTGGTGGAAACGGAGGCCGTTTTACTTGTTCAGGAGACGGCCAGGTCCTCCGGGGACCAGGAATTGACCAGGACGTGGATGTGAAAAGGTACTGGTAGAAAGAACAGATCACTTGCTTCAAATGCAGTGTTTCAAGGTTAGGTGTAGAGTGAGGGTCATTTAGACTCTACGCTTTCAGGGCGCAGCAAAGGTAGGGACTTGGAAATTATTATTATTATTATTAAATATGGATAGTTTTCATGACATAATTGACTCATACAAATTATAGTATCTACCTACACTCTGTTTGGTCCGCTCTTGATGTATCTGATTCCTCTTGGTATGTGTAAGATAGGACACAGCACTCCCTCTGAAAGTGGCGGCTATGAGCGTGGCTGCGCAGTTGTCAATAATATGATTATTATAATAATTATTATTTATGATTAATGCAGCTATTCCTCACGCGGCACTTAGGAGACATGGGCGCGCAGGGCAATTTCAGCCTTACAGCCTAGATATCACGGAAGCTGGATGCCTTGTCTCTATTTTGCCCATTTGGCACCCCAGAAGCAATCCTGAATGTACTGGTCTTATTCGACCTGTTCTATCACCAGCGAATCGAGATACCTTTGGAGGCTGAATCCTCCATGCGCCGCGCTCCTTTTTGTCCTTGCCAGTCACGCGGGGTGACCAACTAGGTCACGGCCTATGTACGTCCCTTTGGACATGTTCTACCTTTTACATCTCTCCCAGGGTCAAGCCTTGTTGCGTTCTGCGCAGTCCTTGAAAACAGATCAAGCAAATCCTTTCGCTTCCGCTTATCACCGTCCCATATGTGATGCCCGATGAACGTCGCGATTTTATTTTGCCAACTACCACACATTCTGAATGATCGGAGTTGATATCGCTATAGACAATGTTGATCAACAATGCCCGAGCAGGAATCTCAGAGGACCTCTATTTTTCAGCGTACGACGGCAGAAATAATCCACGATCTCAACTCTATCACCAAGTGTCCCGAAGACTTAAATCGTTGTTTCATCTGCAAACATGATCTCGAGAAGCTATGGCAGGACAAGGAACGTATTCGAAGGCTCTTACCGGATTCGACAAAAGCCGCTGTCATAGCTCTAGTGCAGAGGGAGATGTTCGTGATTCTGTCAGTACTTGTCCTGATTGGAGCAATATGGCAGGATTCGGATATCTTGAAGAAATTGCTCAAGGACGACGACACACCCCGCTACAAAGATGATGACATCCCCTTATCGCTAGACCGGATCGCCGAGTTCCTCGACCCTCCACACGATGGCCTGTTCCACGAGAAGCAATTCCGTTTCTGTCCGTTTATAGTCGATTGCCACCAGACTCAACAAGTGCACGATGTGCCCCAAAACTGGCGTCTGCCTTTTGATAAGGAAGAGGAGCTTGGATTAGGGTCGTTTGGTCAAGTCGACCTTGTAAAAATAGCGCCGCGATGCTTCAAGGAAGTCGGGGGAGCTGAGTATCCCGAGGTAAGAACTTTTCTTCAGTCTGAGCCAAGAAGGTTGGTTGATACATGAGGTCTAAAGCACTGCAGTACCATCTTGTAGCTTGCAAGAAGTTTCACGTGCCGCGAAAGTCCCGCTCCGAATTGAAGAATCTGCAGATCCTTAAGGAGAGCTTGACAAGGCAGGACCGTATTATGCAACATCTTGCGACATTGCGCCACGGCGACGATTTCTACATCCTTTTCCCGTACGCGGAGCACCGTGACCTCTCTCTGTTTCTCCATGCCGGGTTCTCCGCCAACAAGGAGAAGATATACGATTTTGAGGAAGAATTCCCAGGTCTAGATCTTGTGAGCGCCGATCCTGCCGAGGTGTCCAAGCTGCTTCTTCGGCAATGCTGGGCTCTGTCGAACGCGATCAAATGGCTTCACAGTGGCATTGCCATCGAATCCACCGCCAATGAGGTGTACTGTGCACACATGGACCTCAAACCCGAGAACATCTTAATTAGGCACGATAGAAACTCCAAAGTCGGCAAATGGATGATCTCTGATTTCGGGATCTCGATGACCCCTGAACAAGAACAAAAAAATACCAACTTTCTCACGGTCGGAGACTGGTATGACCATTTGACAGACCGTTCACGTCTGACAGGTAGTTCCCGCCCCGGGCGGGCGGAAGGGTCATACCAAGCACCTGAAGCCACATCCAAAAGAGGAGACGAAGTTGCACGCGAGGGCGACATCTGGTCTTTCGGCTGCATCTTCACTGAGGTCCTGGCCTGGGCCATTGGTAGGGACGCGGCTGTTAATGACTTGGTCGGTCTTCGCTCTCGGGAGGGAGGCAATGATTGTTTCTTTGATAACGATCATAGGGGCTCGGGGCGCAAACCAGCAACCTTTTGCGTGAAAGGTTCAGTGAACCGGTGGCTTGACGACAAAATTGAGACTGGAGCCCAGCAAAACATTGTGGTGCCCTGCTGGGCAAGGGCCATCACACTGATCATGATTGTGGACCCGAAACAAAGACCAGACGCTTCAACACTAGAGTTTCTGATCAAAAATGTGAAGGATCATAGTGAGAACCCCCAAAATCATAGTGACAATGATTGCCCCGAACCTCGCAATCCAAGTTCCCTAAGATCCTCATCATCACCATCTTTGCAAGCATCAACTCCTTCAACACCGTCGCTCCAGACCCCTCCGGCATCCCCACCATCGCTATCTCCCACAGAGTCGACCCGAGATCCTATCTCAGCTCCAGTGGGACATTCAGAGCGCCACGAGCTTATCGGAGGGAAAGGGATTGCTGTTGCGGTGTCACAAGCTGAGAAGAATGGTAAAACACTTGCGGCATACCTGAGTAAGAAGGATCTGCACATATTTGAACTGGATGTCAGGACTTTTGAGTGCAAACCCAAGCATGATTATCCAATCTCTCTCAGATCAAGAGAATTGAAATTGGAGAATACAGGTGTCGCGATTAATGGATCCCACATTGCTTTCTGGGGATACTCTGCGCCCCAAGGCAGAAAACTGGTATGGGAGCAGCCCATCGCCCATTCAATTGAAGCACTGACAATCTAGATGTTTCTTCGAACGTTGACCGATGCGCAACTGCATCTTTCAGACCCTGAGTATGATAATAATCTCCTCAGCGTTGCAGTATCAACGGACGGCGTCTTCGCACTTGTTCATGCACATGACATTGTCCTGCGACAGAGAGGGTAGGTGAATTTCGTGAATTTTACAATGATGCATGACACGAAGTAACCATGACAATACTTGCAGTGCAAATCCCATCAAACTCACCTTGCCGCAAGGAATTATCCAAGCATTTACACACGCCACCTTCAACGACAACGGCACGCTTTTATTTGCTTGGGCTTGGGGGAGAACGAGCGAATCGGTCTACGCATGGTGGACAAACCCGGAAGATTCCTCAAGCGAGCCTCATTTTGCCAATCATTACCTGGTAGGTGGAATGGCCATCAATTGCGCAAGGAGCTTAGGCTGATTGGGTGAAGAAGCAGAGGAGCGGAGGTAAACCGCCCCAGATTAGCATCATCCCGTATAACAGCGAGAATAAGTGTATCATCGCCAACCTTGACGACCGAAAATGGACTGCAACTGCGGTTTCTGTGAGCGAGAATCCCTCAGTGGCCCCTGCTCACCTCCTTGGCAGTGAACGACTTAGGAATCTCGTCAGCGGTTGCGTCTTCCAAGACCGGTATTTTGTCGGTCTTTGGTCCAACATGTTGCAACGTGACGAGATAGTAAGGTTTCAGATCGTCGATGATAGTACATCCGGTCTTCGGCTAGACAATCGAGAATTCCTATTTGATGTCAGTACATCCTGTTCGTCATCGTCCCGGATCCGCGTCTTCAGACCTGATCTTAATGATGGCGCCACTGTGATTATCTGCCATGAGAGTGGCAAAATAGAATTTGTCAAGGTCTCAGTGCCTGCATGATTATAGGGAAAGGTTCTTACCCACTGAGCCTCACGTGTGCATCCATCTTTCTGTTTACCCCTTTGTTCTCTTTCTTACATTTTTCTGCCATGGTACACTCATCAATGCACTGATACCCCTTCATTTGTCGCTGCAGGGGTAGCCATCTATGTGATACTATCAGAATGAATTGCTAATCCTGCCTGTTTTCTCCTTTTTTCCTACTGTCGTTTAGGTAAAGCATGCTGGTTTGCATAACTGAGAGGGATTATACAATATCTCGCGATGCTGTGATGTGCTTCTATTGTCCCATTTTACTCAAGGCTTTCGTCAGAGGTGGTTTGTGGACCAGTGGAGTGAGCCAGCAGAATCAAGATCTGAAGATGCTATCAATGGGCACAGGAATGCTGATGTGATCTAGTCCTCAATTCATGTAGAATTCATGTCAATCAAGTATATACATCAGGTCCATCTCTTCAGAATAGATATTTCACCATGTTTCCTCCTAGTTTAAGTGTGACTGGTATTTCCTCGATCACACTGTTTTCGCCTACAATGCCACATTATGGAGAATAAAAGCCTCTTTCCTTTGTTCTCAGATTAGCCTTCCTGCCCTGGACACAACCAACAACTTTCATTGCCGGCCTTCTTCTGTGAGTCTATAAAGAATGGAGTGGTCAGAGGAGGCTATCATTGCACTTATTACTCTACTCATATCTAGGCCTCCATCCTTTCTTCTACTATGGAACTATTTTAAAGACCATAATAAAGGGTCAATACTTTTAGCAGGTTAGTGTTACCCATTACCTACTATAAGAAGTGAATAGAAGGAAAGAAAGGCTAACCTTAACCCTTGTCTATATCAACCACAATCTCAAGTTATTCTCCCATGCGCCTTGACGCAATGATACTGAGCAGAACCAGCAAATCCTCGAGCATGGCCTTAGTGCCTACTGTGTTCCAGCAGGTCAGTGCCTGTGATCTTATGAGAGCTGGATTAAGCAGTTCTCACGGCTAACAGATTCTTCAGTTAATCGAGCTGCACAGAGATATTAATCTTTCAAAGAGCCGTTGCAGAGATCCACGTGTCGTATACATCAGCTGATGACTGGTTACCTTGTTGAAGCGCCTCGGAAAGGCCGTAACTCGGCTGGTTGAACGGGGACGGGAGAATGCACATAGCGGAATAGACAGAGTTGCGATTGATAATGTTCCTTTCCAAAAAGCTCATCGGGTATCAAGAGCGTGTATAAGCCCTTAGCCAATTTGCAATACCTGGGTGACATTCTCTTTCCGCGATAGATGCAGCGTTGCTACAGACAACTGGTAGGTCTGCTCGATCTCCGTAAGCATTCAAAAGCAACTGTAACATCTCCAGGTGACCATGCTCGGCCGCTCCATCGATTGCTGCTCTGCCAGAGATGGGCGATGGTGCGGCAGCAACATCAGCTCTATTTTCCAAAAGTCTCAAGGCAAGACGATTATATCCATGAATAGCAGCTGGATTGGGTCGGTTGGGTATGGATTTGCAGATTGGGTAAACCAGTCTAGTCATGGGGCGAGGCTCACTAATATATATAATTTTGTCAAAGGGTTCGCTTTCCGTTCGGCAAACCCTTGGCTGCATATTGCAATTGTCTGATCAATTCCCCTTGGACTTTGTGTCTTCGAAAAGGGAATGAGTCAATGACTGTGTTGAGAAGGTGTACTTTTAGTCTCTCTTTACTGTCCGCAATTTCGCCCTCGTCTGAGGCAGATTCAGTACCAAACATGCCCTTGGTCCATGACGTTCTCAATGCTGTGACGAAATTTTGCAACCTTGCGGTCGCTCCACAAAGTAGCATTGACCATATCCTGCATAGGCTCACATCTTCTCTGGATATACATGAAGTATACATGACCCTGAGCGAAGGATGATGTTATGATTCTTCGAATAGCTAGCTGCCCACTGTTCTATCTGGGTTAAGTGTTAATTCTATATGGTGAATGCTGTTCCAAATTCAACATAGGTTTTCCTATTTCCTATCTTTCATTTCTGGTTAAGCATTCACATCAACGCCCATGCCTATTTTGTTTCTTGGAAAGGGAGAGAGAGAGAGAGAGAGAGTGTGTGTGTATGTGCGTGGAAAAGAAACTATTTTTATACTATTGAAAGAATGATATATAGACTGACATCTAATGTGCTTAAAGGCAGATTTGCCCGTCGGTCATACAAGAAATAAAATAAAAGACTCGTCACATACACTCAACCTTTTATACAAAAGCCCAGGGTTTGCCACGTGGGTTTACTTGCGACCGTAGCCATTGGAACCCTTGGTAGCGTGCTTGGTAACGGAGAAGCTGTAGGAGGGTGCCTGGTCATTCTTGACACTGTAGTAGTCGGCACCGTTCAGCAGCATGTCACGAGCGTAGTACTCGAAGTTCAGGGAGTTGTAGCTGATGTCGAGAGTGACGAAACCGTTGGCGGCCTGCTTGGCGTCGGCACCGAGCCACTTGGCGTAGGGGCCGAGGGGAACGCCGTAGTTGCAGTCGCCGGCCTCGGCATAACCAGCGCCACCAGTGAGAACAAAATCCATACCCTGGTAGTGGTAGTGGGCCATGCAGTGATCGTGGCCGTTGACGACGACGCCGTTGTTCTCGCGGACGACGTCAATCAAGGGAGCCAGCTCGGTGTAGTTGCTCGAGGAGGAGACGTAGCCATGGTGGATCTGCAGGATCTTCCAGGTGGCGTCGGACTCGGCGAAGGACTTACGCAGGAAGTCCACCTGCTTCTGGGTCTCCTTGTGGCAGGAGATAACGTAGTCGGTGTTGTAGACGGAGGTGGCTTCCTGGTAGGCGTTGATGAAGCAGTCGGAGTCCACCACGACGAAGGTCGCGGTCCAGTTCGAGCCGGTCAGGTCGTAGGTGTAGTAGGGCAGGTTGTCGTTACCAAAGTACCACCGGTCCTCCATCAACGGAGCAATGCGTGTCTGGAAGTCGACACCGGCCCTGCCAGCAACGACGTCGTGGTTGCCCAGCGCCTGGTACCATGGCTTGCCGTTGAAGGCCTCACCGGCGTACATATTGGCCCAGCCCTCGTAGAAGCGCTGGATACCCTCCGGGGTGAAGTCGACACCGCTGTCATAGAAGTTGTCGCCGACAGAGATGAAGGCCGAGCAGTTCTTCCGGAGACAGACATTCTCGATATAGCGAGCAGTGCTTCCTGTAGATAAGGTGTCAGCGCATGAACCCTCCACTCCTGTGACCTCTCCCTTTTGAGGGGGACAATACAAGGGTCAAGACTTACCCTCTTCGATGGTGGCATTGGCGATGGCCTGACGGTCACCGGGGTCGCAGTCGTTCTGGATCTCGCGAGGGATCTGCACGCCGTCCGCCTTCAGCTTAGGCAAGACATTGTTGCAGAAGTCCAGGGGCAGGGGCTGCCAGCCCGTCCAGCCATAGTCTTATGGAATGTCAGTCTTTTTTCGACGATTGTTTATGATTCACGGAGAATGAACACCTACCACCGAGGAGGGCGACGGTGAGGGTCTCGGCACCGGTAGGCGCAACGATGGAGTTCTTGGCAGCAGAGGCACCCAAGGCCAGGCCCAGAGTCAGGGCAACACGAGACATGGTGGACATGTTGGAGACGGGAAAGGATAGACTGTTGCGTGCTTCGTCTCTGCTGATCTCTTCGGCTGCTCGACCTTATATAAGGAACCGGGGACAGGCTGGCACCTTGACAGGCTTCGAGAATGCAGCCATGACACTGCGGGCCCAGGGGACCATCGGGTTCCTGGTTCCTGTAATTGATGGAGGATACGGCAAAAGCTTGTTTTGCCTCCGTGTGAAGCTTCGCTCTTGAAGGAGCTAATGAGATGTCGACATGCAGCCTCGTGTCTGGACAGTTCTGAGGCCACCGGTCTTTCTGGGAGGTGCTCGGACGACACAATCTCGGCAAGCGACATCAGTGGGTGAAAAACTTGCTTGGACTTGGGACTTGAGCTCTTTGAAATGTGGGTTTGGTTGCTTTTGCTCTCAGAGACCAATGGAGCTTGGCATCGTTTACCACGTGCGTCGAAAAACATTTCCATTTGGCAACGATTCACCGCGCGGGAAGCTCGGTAAACGGGAGGCGATTCATCGGCGAACTGCTTTTACCCCCCTTAGCGTAACAGCACACTCCCTTGCTAAAAGTAGTTAGAATCAATGTCATGTGGCAATCTAAGCTCCGTAATAGGCCGCGGCTTCCTAGAGAGTGAGAGGCCGTTGTCTAGGCTGCAAGGTACTAGACTAGTATGACTACAGTGTTTTGAAGAGGAATAAGCTTGACTGCATCATTCTCCTATTACTAAGAGCGTTCGGAAGACGGAAATACTATATTCCAAGCAAGGGAAGCTTGCCAGTGGCTTACCACGTGACAATTGCGGAGATTGGTGGTGGTGGTCACATGATGTTCATTCTAACTACTTTCAGTAAGAAGGAGTGGGCCATTAAGCTAAGTCCTTATTATTAGTAGAGACCTTCCCTTCTTGGCCACCTTCCATTTGATCTACATAGTTAAGTTATTATGTACAGAGCAACGATCATTGCAGTGTAGTGGATGGTAGAGAGAGGACTAACCGATCATTGACGAGAAGTTTGAGGACCCAGTAGAATTTTCTAGATGTTGCATGATGTAGTTGATTGGTAGAACAGGCATCTATAAGCTGGAGTTCTAAGAGTCGGAATTCATTACGCAAAGTGGAAGTAGCATGCTACTTAGTAGGGTTGTTACTGCCTCTTGTATCTCTTGTGCCGTAATTGGTGGGAATTCGATCGGTTGTGGGTAGTTAAAAGAGACTCTGTCAGAGAGATCTGCTAGCGGTGGTTGCTGGAAAAAGGTTACCCGGAAGGCTTCTGCTTTCTGATCGCGGTCTCTGCGAGCTCTCTTTGTGTTTGGGGATCTTGGATCTTCAATGAGGGGGTGAGACCTTTCTCGTACGCCCCATTCCATTCCTTGTCCATTCAGGGAGCCGTCACATATCCCGAGGGCATCCTCGATGACCTGCTGAACTCGGCGCTGGTGCGCCCTGGATAGTGCTTTTTTGACAAGACGCGTCGGCTTCTTCCGTGCCTCAGAGTATCGCATCCGGTCGTCAGGATCCTTTGTCCTCGTGTGCCTGCGTCGCACAGGACGGACTGCCTTGTCTGCGGCCTTGCTTTCGTCGTCGAAGCCGGGGTTCGACCATATCGACCGGTTCGCCCACGGTGTTGACGATTCAATTGCTGATTTGATAACGCGTCTTTCGGCGCAAGTCGGATGTGGAGAAGAAGCAGATAGGCGACAGGCGGTTGTTAGAAGGTCTGTCAACGATCAAAGGGCCTCATAACCTCTTGGAAAGAAAGGAGAGAAAGCAACAGATAGTTGATTGAACTAAGGCAACGAGAAAGAGAGAAGGGCCTATCTAGGTGAGTTATGGGGAGCCTCACGCAGAGGCCTCATGCCAACACCGCAAACAGTTGAACAGTTCCTTCCCTTCAAGAGTTCTTTCCAGGTAATTCAACTTGAGATGTTTCCTGCTCGCGATCGCATCGTCGATTATCGTCGCGAAATGTTTTCTTTCTTTCTTACCTTGCCCTCCTCGCTTTCACATCGAACTACTGTCTTCCAAGTCCTTTCATCATCCGAAGTCTTTATTCTTTTGCCTACATCACTAGGTTCTCATAGGTACAGTAAACATCCTTCTCAGGGAAAGGACATCAAGTCCTCCCTTCCCCCGGCTACCTCGGAGGCCATCTTGGACATCCTAAGGACTGACTGAGATTGGCACAGATTTTCCGAGTGGTTTCATTATGATCATGACTCCTGTAACTGTCATTCTTGGGCTCGCAATAGCGATTGCGGTCAAGGTCACAGCTATCGATATCGACACCAGTGGATTCCTGAGTCCTCGGCTTTCGTATAGTGTCGGAGGCCATGCAGTGTGTGTCAATGGCATTGTTCCTGTCCATGTGTCCGGTGCATCCAACGTTCAGCTTAATTTACCATCGTCCACAAATCGAACACAGGCCACGCAACTCCTCCTGGACTTGTTTACTGTCAACTCGACGATCGTTGCTCAAGTAAGCGGACCTGAAAGACAGATCTCGCAAAATTTCAACATCAGCAGCAGACTATGCTACCCGAGACGAAATGCAACTGGTCACGAATACTCTACGGTCCAGTTCCTGACTCACGGCATTGGATTCGGACAGAATTATTGGGATTTTGCCGCTCCGTCCAATAGCTACATTGACTCTGCTGCTCAGGCTGGACAAGTCACCTTCTCCTATGATCGTTTGGGAGTAGGAGAATCGTCCCATCCTGACCCAATCCAGATCGTCCAAGGGCCTGCTCAAGTCTCCATCGCACACGCTCTAGTCGGTCTCCTTCGGAATGGCGAGCTGTCGGATACAAACTTTTCCCATGTTATTGGGGTCGGGCACTCGTATGGCTCTGCCATTACGACGACTGTTGCAGCCACATACCCGTCTGATTTTGATGCTCTTGTTCTGACTGGCTTCGGGGACAATGCCACTGGTGCACCACAGTTTTGGGCTGCTCAAAATCTCATCCCAGCGTCCACGGACCTGTCGCAGAGATTCGTTGGCCTTGAAGATGGATATCTTGTCGCCTCCACCATCTATGGTGTACAATATGCCTTCTTCCACTTTCCAGGGTTTGAGATCCCCATTCTGTATCTGGCCTTCGCAAATAGACAAACAACAACGTGGGGAGAGCAATTCACCATGGGAACGCTGGAACACCCAGCCGAATCTTACACGGGCCCGGTATTTGTGGTGAACGGGCAGCAGGATCTTGTCTTCTGTCAGGGGAACTGTAACTTTCCCAGCAACGTTGCTCTGCGCACCTTGAGGAATGTCTTTCCTGCTGCAGATGCAACGAGGTCCGGCGCATTTCTCTTGCCAAACAGTGGACATGGACTCAACCTGCACACTAATGCCCCGTTGGCGTTTGAAAGGATTCAGGGTTTTATCTTAGATTTGGACTTGGACTGAACGGCAGACCGAACTGCCTGGGTCTGAGGCCTCTGTATCCTGTAACTCTTCCCTCGAACCTGACGTACTGACTTATCGGGCCGCGGTCCCTTTTTATTATCGTTCGGTTTTATTATCGTCACCTTTTATCCATTCCTTTCCTCATTGATAGACCCTAGCTGATCAATCAAAGTCATCCAACCTTTCATTAAGTTCTTTAAAACAGCCATTGTCGCTCGTAGAAACCCGAAATGGTTCAACGCGACTTACGGTATACCCTAGGGATATCCCCAATTGAGAGTACCTGAGTTTATCGAGTACATATGACTTCTAAATTAGAGTTATACAGACACAGTTATCGATATTCATGCAAACAACCGGTCGTTTGTTCTCTGTTGACCTCTCTTTCACCCGCTCAATATAAACAAATGTCCTTCCAAGCTTCAACCTGTTGAAAAGCATATGCCCATACCCAATGCACGGGGGTCACGTACACCGAGTGGGTGGAATCTCTCTCACTGAGGACAAATGATCCTCTATACCCTCTTGTTCCGATGCTGAAGGAGAAAGTTCTGGGTGAGCGGACGCGATGGGAGGTGTATGAAGATATGGTGGAGTATGGCCGTGAGAATCTGCATAATGCATTAAAGGGCGCTCCGGAGATCTTGGCCTGTGATCCTGTGACTCAGCTTTTTGGCCGATACCTCCGTAGCTGGCTACCAATATCCTGTCCAAACTAGAGATAGCGCGTGAGCCGTTTACAGCGATGATGCAAGACACGGTTACTAGTCCTTTATAAGAGAATGTGGATCTCTCTATTATTTTAATGCCACCTGGCTCCACCTATAATGATGTTGCAGGGCACTGCGAGAAGGCTGGTACCGGCTGCCAATCTGGCCAATACTGGAATGGTGCTGAATGTATTGTCGAAGTGGTGACCCAGAGATGTGCCCCTGGATTTACCTACAATGAGGATACTACTCCTTGGGAGCAAGCTCGGACGACACTGGGAAAGGAAGTCGGGAAGAGGCGTTTTCCCTGCCAGGGGTGTACAGGGATCGGTATATGAAGTGGTCTGACGGTTCAGTGTGGAAAGGAGAAGAATAAGGGTCATTTCCTCAGCTAAAGGGTAGGAGGAACCATCAAAAATTGAGTAGCCAACCGGAAACCATCGAAATTCCCCTAAGATGATCCCCCGGAGCTGTGATAAAGCTTGATAATCCTGTGGACACCGTTGTTAGTACCTAACCACCCGCGTTATGAATGTGCAATCAAAATGCAACCTACCTTGACAAACCCTCCTTCAGGCTCTCCTCCTCCAGCGAGAAGATGACTCGGAACCAGCCTGGAACCTCATTATGATAGGCATATCCCGTCGACATCTCCACCCCAAGCTCTTGCAGCCGGCGGGACAGATCCAACTCTGCAGCCCAACCGCCTCGACTAGCGACAATCGCCTTATCCAAGCACTTGGACAAGTCAACCCAGAGGAAAAAGCCCGCAATACTTCAGACATTAGTTCATAAAATTTCCGTCTTCTGAACCTGCAACAGGGGCGCTGGAGAAGACCTACCCGCCTTGCGCATAAGGAATCCCCGCCTCCTCCAAGGCTCGTGCCGCCAAATCCCGCTGTGAACGAAGCAATCGGCGGCTTTTCTCAAGAAAGGTATCCACAAAGTCTCGATCCTCGAGAACGGCAGTGGCAACCCTGCAGGATATATTCGAAGGCCAATGGAATCGACTAGAACGCAAAGTAAGACCGTTTCCATATAACGAGAATGAATAGTCAGTCCAAGTGTGTCCACTTACCTCATCGACAGAACCGCCTGTAAAAACCTCTGATTGCGGCTGATCAAACATCCCAGCCGCAACCCCGACGCCGCGAAATCCTTCGACATCCCGTACAGCACATTGATCAAGGACGGATCCACCCCGAGCGGGGCTGGGTCAATCGACAGAACAGAAACAAAGCCATCGGAGGAATCATCTTCTCCGTACACCGACAGCGCGTACACCTCGTCGCTGATGATATGGATCTGGTACTTCTGGCAGAACCGCAGTAGCGCCTCCAAGGTCTCGCGCGGGTAGCATCGGCCGAGCGGATTGTGCGGGTTGCAGATCAGGAGGGCCCGGATTGTTACCCCTTTCTCTCGTGCTTGCAGGAAGGTCTCCTCGTACCGAGCTACGGCATCGGGGCTGAATGGGTCGTTCCCGTGGAAGGGGGTGTAGATCAGTTGGCAGCTGGAGGGGACGCGGAGATCTCCGTTGAAGGAGCCGTAGATGGGTTGACCCAGGAGAATCCCGTCGCCGGGGTCGGTTAGACTGAGAGCACAAATCGCGTTTAGGCTCGTCACGCCATTCGTGAAAACGAGATGATCAGGTGAGATCGGGGCGGCGGGGTGAAAGTATGTAGTAATGTGATTCGCCATAGCTGCGCGGAGACGTCTTGGGCCAAAGGGGCCTTCATGGTAGGTGAGACATGTGTGGTCGAGGTCTGATGCTACCTGTTCACACTTGCTTAGCCAACCACTGTTCTCTACACTGTGTAGTCCAGGGCTCACCTGCGTGCGGATGTATTCAAGCATTACGTTGTGCATCAGGAACTACCACCTCATCAGTTAATATATACACGTCATGTCCAGATATAGGAGTAAGGATTCGGTGGCTGGGTACATTCTCTGCATTGCCGAAAGACACAACACCGTGCATGTTATCTTTATCGAAGGGGGGCTTGGGGGGGCCGAGATAGCTATTAGCCAAGCCGGCCTTGGCATATGTTTCCCCGCGGGTAGAAAGCATGTTGCAATGATTGATGAGGTCTCTTCTTCAGCTCGAGCCGAAGAATCCAGTGAAGAAGCGGGTGATCGGGTTTTCGATCCTGCAAAGAGGGTCAGGAGTAGGGGAAGCAGGCAGTGGGGTAAATCTGACAGCAGAGTGGGGTTGTTTCTACAAAGTTCCCCGCATCAAGCTGCTGCTGATGATGAGGGGTAATATTAGGGCTGTATTCTTGAACTCGGGGTCTATTCCATGGCCCATTGCCAAGTGCGCATGGATCTGCAATTGCAAGATCCATGATGGACTTCGGCCTGCTCCAACTATCATGTTGGTGTAGCTCCAGGCCTCATGCCGCATTTTGAGTTAGTCTGCAATATACCGGGTGAAGCATATTAGCGAAAACGGCCAAAAGATGGATTTGAGGCCGGAGAGAGAATCGTGCAATGCCTTCTATTGGCCTTGTATGTTAGGTAGTGCTCATTCCTAAAACTGGGGTTATGCATAGAGTACATATTTCCATATAAATTATAGTTGCCTGCAACCCCATGTATGCACAGAGTTGATATCCACTCTAGAGTCCAGGTCCTGCCTTAGCAGAGTCTATATCCGAATTATAATAATGTGACTGACCAAGTATGCAACGAACTAACTGAGTGCAGAGTGCCTGGCTTTTTAATAGGTAATTCTCATACTCTGTATAGTATCTTCGATCAGATTAGGTGGTTTCACCTAGTCCAATCAATCCGCTAAAACTGTAACCAATGGTTTTAACCAAACCGCTGTGAGTTTGGTGAGGGTTAGTTCCAAGTTTAGCAGTTCAGTTATACAGCTCTATCCTACATGTTGGGCCCAAGAGACTGCCAAGAATCAGTATCCTTAAACTATTGAGCATGAGGTTTAAAAATAAGGGTTGTTTAAATCTTGCCTCATAGTACCTCTTTAAAGAGGTATGTACTACAGTACTTTATTCTAGCTATTCTATTGGTTTATGTAATGTAATATTTACAGTTCCCCCTATTTCAAAAAGGCAAACTCAGTAGTTGGAAGATCCTCAGTGTCCCCAAAATGCAACCTAGTTTGTCTGTTTGTGAAGGTACTTTCAATGAGTCTTGTGTTTTCCAGATTCATCATCTAGGTGTAACTATAATTGTCCGCTGTGCAATCACCCAGATTTTACATTATAGCAAACCTAATATATGCATATATACTACCTCCTCTGTCGGTCTTCATACATGATGTCTGTAACAATTTGCGATATGATTTTTCCAACTCTCAATCACTGGCAGGTCAACCGGAACATTCACCCTAACACCTCCAAACAAATGAAATTCAAGAGACCTATTACGTACCACCGAAGCTCCAATTGTGTCATTGTAGCAGTCGTTGAAATGTTCTTGCAGGTCTGTCCACTTTTTTACCTTCTTTTTCTGCCACTTCTCATACAATGAATCACCATGAACTTGTCCTATGGCTGCAATAAAACCCCAAACCGGGATTCCTGTTAGTCCTGCGAACACCGTGTCCATGACAAGCTTGCCAAGTTTCAATCGCTTTTCGAGTCTATCGGTTGAGTTGTGGAAATACTCTTCCACTCCAATGAGTAAGAGCCCCAGCTTGGCTCCAATTTCTTCTTGATCTATTGTCATGCCGAACAAGTTTCGACATGTTTCTTGGAACTCTTCTTGGTCGAAATCCCCACACTTACGAATTAAGTTCGCCACGACCTTCGCTCCCAATCTGATTCTTGCAGCATCCGAAACATCCTCGCTATTTTTGAGTTGGGGATCGATCAGAGTCTCTGCAAAGTGGCGCAGGAACGTGTGGATTTGAGATATGCCTGCCAGCGGTGGCCTAGCAAAACGGACCAACTCACGAATCACAGAAGTGGATGACAATGCGATCAGTTCAACAAATGGATCGCCGCCTACCCGAAGCCCGACGCTGATGGCGAACAGTGATGCGAGTGATGCTGATGAGCTCCTGGCCCCACTCAATTGTCTCTCGGGGATGAAATGCCCTTTCCTGTCTACCAGGCAAAATTTAGTCTTTTGTGTTGACAGGCAACTCATCAACAGCTGACGCTCCTCTGGCTTGAGAGCCTTCACCGCGTCTGGGTTGATTTTGTGCACTTGGATAGTTGAAGCTTCAGGTGACGGAAGAAGTGATGCAAATTTGGTCCGAAATACTTGTGGGGGACAGTAGTCACCGAAATGAGGCATTCTCTTGATCCTGTAGCCATGCAGTATACCCATCCTGGGCGGGGTTAAGAAACCTCTTAAAGTGTAAACGCAGTCGCCACATCCGAATAACTCCTTTGCCACTGCATTTTGATGATCTCCCACGGTTGGCTCGCTTAGGAGGGCGTATATTTTTCCAAATTCTTGACCAGGAATGCGATATGCTTTATGCTGTATTCTGCCATCTTCCAACACTGGTCTCAGAACTGTTCTGTTCTGCTCTTGGTATTTCTGCATGGCCAGTAGATATAGGGATCCAGAATCGTCGCCATCTGAAGCATCCGCAACGACTGATGTTGAATTCTCTGTTTTTGTGAGCGAGTCCTTCTTCGTCCGCATACTCTCATTATCCGAGACAGAGGACATATGGTCCGGTGCCAGCGTCGACGAGGATCCAATATGATTGGTCCGTCGAGCCTTTGAGCGAGAGGTAGGTAATGGGCTATTAGCCTTATTACGCTTGCGCTTTCGTTTCTGCCCTGATGTTGTGAGATGCTTTTCCGTAGCTGATACCGTATTTCACCAGTATCCAGTTTGAAGATAGTTAGTACTGTCCTTCGTTGAAGAACACAAAGCAGGCTGTGCAAAGGAGTCCTGAGTTCCAGAGGTTGCATAATCGGAAATCCATTGGCGTCTCTATAAAAAGCCAGCGTTGCTAGAATCAGATACGAAAAGGTTGGAGAATACATTCATCATGTTGACGTCGTTGACAAATTCCGAAGGCCCACCATCAGTATATTTCTGAAGTTTAATTCGGGCCGCATCAACGTTCTAGATGTGAGTATGTTCAACATCACCCAATTGGAAAAGGAAAGGAAAAATTGAAGGCAAGCAATAATCCCAAGAAGCACTAGGCGATACCTAGTACATCATGTTAGGGTCATGTAAAATCATATGATATGATTTTCCCAAGCGGCACATCAGCCATCTTTACCCAATTTTGAACCACAAGGTAGTCCACAAGTGAGCAGTGGTAAGATCAATTCTGGCCAGCTACTGCGCTACACTACCTACATCATGGACTCAATGAGGATAATAATGAGTACCTCCCCTAGCAAAAGTAGTGCACATGATTAAATCAAATTTCGAAATCAACAACCATAAACAAGATGAAATATCAAGAAAACTAACTAATATAGAATGCCATATAATTTACATATAAAGTCTAATGATCATAGTTATTACTCCTTTCAATCTAATGACCTGTTCCATTCAACATGGCATCTATCGACCGGGGCAAGGATATCATCATCGCATTATGAACAGACCCCCAAAGTCTCCTCCGTGGTTTTGCAGCACACGACAGACCTCTCTATGTCCCTCCTTCGCAGCATAATACAAAGGCGTGAGAAACCCATTACATTGCGCATTGACATTCTCCTGTGCACCGCCATACCGCAACAGCCATTCACAAATGTCGACATGGCCCCTCTGCGCAGCCCAGTGGAGAGGCGTGTGTCCCCGAGCATCCTTCACCCTCACACTTGCCCCCAGCTCCACTAGCAATTGCACATTCGTCAGATTTCCATCCTCAAGCGCCCAGTGGACGATACTAGTACCCGTGTCGTCCACAGCATGTATGTCAGCCCCGTAATCAACCATTACCTTGATCAGGTCTGTATTGTTGCACCGCACAGCCATGCGTAATGGTGTCCCTCCACCTTTTGTGACTGCCCCCAGATCCCCGCCATGGTTGAGAATAAGCTCAACCATTTCTCGCGTGCCTTCTCCCGCAGCATAATGCAGACACGTCCATCCATGACTGGGACCAGCAGCATTGACATCCGCCCCACACTCAAGCAGCACTCGGCACAGATCCCATTCGCGGGCTTTTGCAGCCATCAGGAGCGTGGTTGCGCCCTGCCCGTTCCGCTGTTCAAGGGTCGCTGGATCCGTCGCTGCTATCCAGCGACAGATGTCCTTATGTTTCCGGCCAACAGCGTAGTGGAGTGGACTTCGACTGATGTCGTTCAGTCTCTGGAGGTTTCCCCCTCGACGGACGAGACGCTGTAGGAGAGATAAGTGATTTTCGTGCGCTGCAAAGTGCAGATAGGTGCCATTGTGACGGCTGGAACCAGGCTGGAGGAGTCGTTTGTATAGGGGGTCTTGTAATAGGCTGTACAGCGCTTTATTGACGAGGCTGAGGCGGTAGGTGTCGCCTGGCCAGTCTAGCTAATAATTATAAATATTGTAGAAAGGCAGGAGGAATCCACTTGTATTACTCACGTAGTCGACAGTTAAGAAGAGCGCTAGTTGCGTTGAACTCATCTTTGAAGCTGGATGAATCGTCTCGACCATTATGTATGAATGTCATGGCAGGAAAAGGATGATAATGGATCCGGACAGGAAGAGCCATCACTTTATATGGCCAGAGATAGATGTTGATCTCGTATTCTGTTCTACGTTTTCTATCTATAGTTAGGCACTGGTGATCAATACAAGCTGCGGATTCCTTTGGCCCCCTGGACACGCAGCTAATGTCAGAAACAATACTACAAGAAGTGAAAGGAAGTGCAGCACGAAAGGTAAGGTTCCTGGTCTAAGTGTCAAAATGCTCTATTTTGTCTCTTCCATCAGGAGCTTCTGCAAATGTATAGTCATTATCTGCTAGTGGGTTGTGCTGAAAGATAGACCCATTGCCATCATCCGGTGCAAGCTGAGTCGTATCATTGTCCGCAGTGTGTTGCCGCGAGCTGCCGGTTGGTCTGCTCTAGTCAATCGATACGTCACCTGTGGCCACTGAAGCATTCGGCTCCAATGCGGAGAATTCGAGATGAGAGTCCAAAATATGTTTCTGCACACTTGATTCCTGTATTGGAGCCGATCGCCTGGGACGATGATCAATACTGCAGCCCTCTTCCAGTTGGCGAAGGTAGCTAGGAAGACCAAATAATCAGCATCCGGTTCTTTGAGATGGGATCAGCGGTTCAAAAAAAACTCACCTTCCGGGGACGGATATCATCCGTTCTTCAGGAGGAAAGTTGCAGATCTTTGGCTATCACATCTCGTACAAGGCTGCGCCCCGGAACACTTGAGCTTCATCGAGCAACATCGCTCACAACTTTACTGAGTCAGTTATCAACCCTAAATAAAAAAACTGGTATATATGAAGGCTGACACATGCTCTTGCACCTCTTTTCTTTCCTTTGATCGGTCGTTACGGGATGCTGGCATGGCAGGCACGTTTCCATTAAGACAATTCAGATCATGTCAGAAACTGTGGAGTAACAATGCAGGCTTCGGCTTCGGCTTCCGACTCTCCCTTTATATACGCGGAGAGACCACTGCGGGTCTGGGCTGATGAGAACTGATCTTTTTCGTCAATCATCATGGAGAAAGTATGTTGTCCTCCCCATGTCCTCCTCGCACACGTCAATATAGTTGCCTACGGGATCAGCTCATCACAATCCAAACTTCATATAGTCTTCGCCGCTCTCGTAGCAAAAGACAGTAATATCAAACACGACCTCAAGATCGTCAACGACTTTGACCCCAATTATTATAGACACTTTTACCCGCCGCACATGCACGAGGACATGGCGAAGCAGAATTTCCACTTCCCTTGCACCTTCCGCATTTGTGCCACTTATTCATAACGGAACTTCCAGCCCCTTGGCAACTCGGGCAAGTTCTCCGATGACTGAAGAAAGTTCCAGTGTTCACTACGGTCATACCACCGCAGCACTCACAAATCTTTCGTTCACTTTTCCACCATCCACCGTGGCCTTGGCAGTTGGCGCAAATTGTGGTAATGGCGCCGGCGCCCTTGCATGTACGACACTTAGGACTCATGATGACTGTTGAATTATAAAAGCTTAACGGGAGGCAGCGGCCGAAGAATAGTAGAATGAAGGATATCTAGTTAGGTCAAGAATATCAGCCCTATGGGGTTACGTAGTCGATAGAAAGGAGAAATGATAGAGGCAGACCTTTTCTCTTGAAGCTCAGAGAGAATATGTCGAGGTGCACGACTTTTGATGTAGGTACAGTAGGGGAGGAGGAAATCTGCTGTTAAAGATCTGCTGGGGTGCTCTTGAAGAGAATGTCTGAAGATGGTCTATTCTAGAGAGCTTTAACCATGAGATGATTTAGTTGAATTATATTTCTGGTTCAGGTTACCATCCCAAAAAGTGCGTCGCGCAAGAGCCGCAAGACATTATGAATACCAGCTCATGCAACTCCGCCACGTCACAGACATACCAGCCTATAGAAAGGGATCCGGCCCACAAACGAGGCAGACAGCGAGGCGGCCATGAGGTCTGCCTGGGTTAACGGCTCCCCAGCTTCCCTTAGGAGCCTATAACAAGTGACTAGGAAATAGAGAAAATAAACGCCTCCATTTCCTACCAATCCCAACAGTCTCTCGCGGTTTTTGAGCTCGGATTGCAACATTATCTGTCAGTTGACCGAAATGTAACCGAGTAGCTTTTGTTGCTCTATAGTTGAATGCGGTCGCAAGTGTGACGCGACGAGCCTTGTCCGCTGAAAGATTTGGAGCGGAGATATATATTCAAAATGCGAAGAAGCCCCTGTAGGATTGACCTTCTCCAAACACAAACCCTGAATCAGTATACTTTGAGAAAATAGATCTCAGCTCCTTGTCAGATATAAATTCCCGCTCTTCTTCCATCTTAATGACTAGTGTCCATCTCTAGATTCTGACTTATTTATTATCACGAGCTCTTTAACTAAGAGAACAGAGACCGGATGCGATTTCTTCAACAACATCTTTCTTTTGCAGGCCTGCAATCCACTCAGCTGGTATCTCTTCGATCCCATAATATGCTCCTGCGAGCCCTCCATATACCGCCCCCACGGTATCGGCATCATAGCCCAGATTGACGACCTTGAAAGCTCCGCTTTCAAAGGTGCTTGTGGTGAAGAAAGCCCAGAGAGCAGCCTCAAGCGTGGAAAGGACGTATCCCGACGATTTGATATCATCTTCATCCGTGTTCTCCCAGTCGGAGAGAGTTGAATAACGGTCAAGCCGTTGCTTCACCTTAACATCTACGAAAGCCGTGCCAGTGAACTCTTTAGCAAGATCTTCCTTGCTAGCGCGATTCATAGCGCGCACAATGAGTCTGGTGTAGATCTGGCAGCACTCGGCACACGTGGGGTAAGGATGAGTGGCATTTGAGGAAACAGCAGCGTTGGACAATGCCCTGTCCGTGTCTCGGAAAAACACAAGTCCAATGGGTGCAACGCGCATGAGGGAGCCGTTTCCACAAAACATCTACCACCATCAGTATTGTATCTTCAGTCTTGGAGACCATGCACTTACTTCGCGCTTCAAGGCTTTGTCGATTTCAGGTTGTCCGCCCTCATGACCGTTCGGGTCATCTGCGCGGATATGAGGCGACCTGTCAAAGTAGTGTTTCCAGATCATCAATGCTTGTCTGGTTCCACCCCCAATATCGAAGCATTCATCAGTAGCTGATAAGTAGCCATTCTCGTACCACTCGATATAGTTACGAATTGCAGCCTGAGGGTTGAAGTTGCCTTTTGAGGCGATGAGTGACTGAGCAAGACATAAGGTCATGGATGTGTCGTCAGTCCATGTGCTGTGTTCTTCTTGATTAGTTTGGGTGCGAATGGTAAGGACATGTGACGAATGCTCACCCGGGTGGAACATCGAACGTGTCATTGTGCATGAAGTGGGTTACTGGCGGGAAACTGCGCCGTGGTTGGAACTCTACCGGCCCGCCGAGGGCATCAACAACTGCCACGCCAAAGATAGATCCTTTGATTCTAGACTGCACTGTCGGGTTTCCCATGTTTTCAGGGCAAATATGGATTATGTGGGAGCATCCAAGTGATAGTTAGATTGTTATTGCTAACCAAACAGGACTGATACGGATCTGGGTGATAAATGTGTCAACCTGTGGGGTAAAGTCAGGCAGCTGAGAGAGATAGGGGGGCCGCAGCCGCATTTATACGAGCATTTTACGAGTGAAGGAAGACTGTGGCTATGCAATGATGGCGGGATGGCTGAGCATCCTTGGTTATATGTGCTAACAGAGTAACAGGTGCAATCCATATTCAACGACGAATATATTTTTAAGAAACTCGATTGATCTGAAGTTCTGAACGTTGTGTCTGAGGAGACTCGATTGATAGTTGAAAAGCGAGGGCGCCCCATTGGTCCAGGCGTCTGCTCACGTGGTTGGTACAACTACCTTCACTTACATAATGCTCGCTCACGTGATTTTTGCTATCCCCCAAAGAGCATCCTCATCAACGGCATCCGACTTTCAATTGCAACTCCCATTCGTGATGAATGCCACTGATGACAATATTGCCATCCATAAAGTATCAGTACAACGTGCGCGTCAAGCATGTGGACCCTGCCGGTATGTACAACTAATGCGTGGTTCTTTTCGCCTTTTCGTAACCCACCCACGTGATTCCGTGATTCGATCAAGCAGACAACTAACTTTCATTGTTTGCATCAAGTCGAAAAAAGGCTCGTTGTCCAGGCGAGAAGCCGACTTGCTCACTATGTCGGAGACTCGGTCAGCGGTGTACATACACCGCGCGGCGGGCAGCCAATCGCGCTTCATCAGAAGCACTTTCGGGACTCGATCAACAGCGCACCCTAGATGACGGGTTGCCAGGAAATGTTTCGAACGCTCAGCAGTTCCGGCGTATCGAAGAAAGACTGGATGCGATGACGACCCTTCTCCAGTATGTCCTCCTCAAGTCTAAACGCCTTTCTTCGTTTGCTTCAATCACTGATATTTTTCTGACAGAGAGAGGTTGCCGGCAAGCAGTGCCGTGAATAGAGCACCCGAAAGGATGAAGAATCCAAATGCGGGAGATACGGTATCATGGTATGTATTTGACAATTTTCATTCCCATTGCGATGAACTGTGTAAGTAATGAAGTCAAGTGTCCCCTTTCAGCCGGGATACATCAGATCTCAGGTGGAGATATACCTGGACCACTTTCATGACCAGCCATACTGTGTCTTCTCGAGAGATAGGCTCATAAGAGATGCGGAAACCTTGCCTTCAGAGGTCATTTTTCCCCTTGTCGCCCTTACCTCTCGTCTCGCCAGTAAATCATCTAGGGGCCGGCAGACAGATGTGGCTAATACAGGAAATTGTACTGATATGGCTTGGAACATTCTGGCTAGTCAGTACAAGACAGGAAACCTGTGTCTTTCTTTCCTACAAGGCACGTTCCTGATGGTTCAACTAGATCTCTCCAATGGCCGGTCAGATCGAGGTTACAGTAGTGTCGCTCTGGGACTTCGAGCACTACAGTCAGGGGGCCTGAACAGAAGCGATGGCTACACATCGCTTCAGGATAAAGCAGATCAAGAGGACTGGAAGCGCATCACGTGGGCGTTTTTCATGATTGACCGCAATTATAATGCCTCCCGCAACTATTCGATCTGCCTGAGAGACAAGCACTTCACACTACCCTTTCCTTCTCCGGATGCAACTGGTTCAGATCATGAAGGGCCAACATCTTGCGGAAGACTGTACGATGCGCCTGGGAACCTAGGAAAAAAGGTAGATAACGGAATTATGGCCTGTCTCATCCGCCTTTCCTCGATCTGGGGCAAGCTCACAGAGTACGTCTTCGAGCCTTCTGATGCGGATAAACTACCCCCATGGCAGTCAGGCTCGACATTGGCAGGGCTAGAGTCGGACTGGATGCAATTCCAAACGCATTTTGCGGATACGCACCGCTACATGAACGTTGATTTTCGACGCCGAGCGCGCGAGGAGCCGGGCTCGCGTACTTACTTGTCTACCTGGCTATGCGTTCAGTTTCTTTTCCATTCGGTACAGGCGTTGCTGCACCACCCATTCGTCATCACGAGTAAGCTTCGCCAGTACGGACAAAACATACCATCTACCTTTCTGCAGAAATCTCACGAGAGCTCCGTCATCCATTCCAGATGGATTGCCCGGTTTGTGCGGGAAATGGCCGAGGTGGACTTCGAGCTCTATGACCCTTTCATTGGGTACCTCTGCGCGATTGCGGCCACGATCCAGTTGGAGCATACGCAAAGTAAAAAGCAGCAAGTTGCCCGCCTGGCCAAGAACGACTACAAAACACTTGTGGCGTTCGTGACAGGTTTATCTGCGTACTGGGGGAACATGAGAGTATTGGTGCGTTAACCCGAATTGGCAATTGGGACAGCACTAATGGTCTCCATCAGGCCGATCGGTTAAACAAAATTGCTGAACGACGCAAGGACTACGGTTCACTGTATGATAATCAGGGAGAGTTCTCCGGTATTCTTCCCTGCATGCCAGCCTCATCTGATTTACCTCGCATGTCCGCTGAGGACGAGGCTCTGATGTGGGATATTCTTGACTTTGGTACATCCTGCAGTTTTGCCAAGGTATCTATATTTGATGCTTCCTGCTCTTCGCCCGATCAGCATATGGAAGGTGTGTCTGTTCTGCCGCCTCTTGACGACTTCTTTCCGACAGGACATGATGTAGTAGGCGAGGTGGTGGTCAATCAGCAAACACCCCGAGCTCAAGAGCATCAACAGGCTACAAACTCTCTTGATCGCATTCTTCCACCGGAGTGGCCGATTTCAGATACTGATGAGATGGGATTGACAATGCCTGATGTTCCGGACTGGATGCTCTTTGGAGGTTACCTGCCGGAGCAGTTGTAATTCTAACCTGCCCGCTTGTTGACTATTGGAAGATTTCCCACACAAAGTGGCAATTCCGACCTAGCATGGAGTAAGCGAGCATTCCTGATCCGGCGTGTGCGCTTGAGACTCGCGGAATAGTCTCGACCAACGCTCTTACTATCGTTACACCACTCCATATCTTGCCCAAATGGAGGACGATATCTGGGCCAACCTCAGACGCAGACCACAATCGATTCGTCATAGTCTAATTATATTATGCATTATGTACAAGCATCGAAGCCCACGTGCATTTTCTTCCTGGCCTTCTAGATCTTACTTATTCTCACTGATGCACTCGTCATTGCAGCAGTATACATCTCCCGCTCTTGAGGTGTCATCTCTCGTCTCTCGGGACCTCCACGACTGCCATCCCCATGAAAAGCATTCTCTTGGAACATTTCACGGAACTGTGTGGGGAATTTCCATTTATCCAGCAGTTCGCTCGGCAGCTTCCGCTCGATACTACCGACAATGTACTTTCCCAGGACAGGGAGGAATTTGAAAGCACTATGCTTCTGTCAGCTTCGTCGATACGGCTATTCTCGCAGCGCTTCACCTACTGTCCGCTTCCGCCTGTTGCAATAAACAGGTTCTTGTGCTCAGGATGATAGTCGAAGATGAAGTCTCCAGTTGGCGTGTCGTTGTACCAACACAAACCCACCTTCTCGAATTCCCGTTCGCCAAATTCAGGCAAAATATCTCTCAGACCCGCCAAAAGCCGTTCCATTCCGTCTGCAGGAATGAAGTTGGTTCGTGCAGAGACAGCGGAGCTTGGTGGTGCAGATACAGCTTTTGGATGTGGCGATGTATACCCGAATCCGTGCACGGCTACTTTCAGGTACCCCGTGGCCTCATGGATGGGGAAACAGAAGAAGCCTGTTGAAAAATTGAAGTAGATGGGGAGGTCCTTAAGCCGAATCATCTCCTCGGGTGTCAGACGAAGCCATCCAACAACCTGTCCAGCAGCCACCATCGAGTTCCACGAGGGGATGAGACTCGCCGTCCAGGCGCCAGTCGCAACGATAAATCTATTACCAGTGATGCGGTTACCATTGAGAGTTCGAACGGCATCAACCCTCCCATTCTGCCCATACTCGAACTCGACGACATGGCCATTCGGACCGGTAATAAAGCTGACTCCCGCCGCCACGCAGCGACTCGCAAGTCTCTGAATTGCTAGTCCCGCATCCGCCCAGCCAGCATTGGTATTGTAGAACCCGTCAAAGCCAGGCGTTGCCAGCTTCCCACTCAACACAGGGAACCGTTTCTTCGCCTCCTCGACGCTGGAAACAGCATGCCACTCCTGCCCCATTTCCGTCAACACCTGCCGCGTCCTGCGGGTGTACCCAGCCGCACCGGCCTGCACCGGCCGCCCCGGGGTTCCTTCCTGCGACACCCATAGACAGGGCGTCTGGTGGAATGCCTCCGAGTACTCGGTTGTCTTCCACAGGTCGTACGCCTCTTTGGCGATCTGGGCGTAGACTGGATCGCCGTAGTCGAATCGGATGATGCGCGAGATGTCGTTACTGCTCCCATCTGGAACCGGGGGCATGCATCTGTCGAGGACAGTGACGGATGTGTGTCCGTCCTGGGCGAGCCTTAGGGCTGTGGAGAGCCCAAAGGCACCGGCGCCGATGATGATGAAGCCATCGTTCTTGTTCATCTTTCGCGTTCTTTTAGGATGATTGAAGAACCTTTACATCTGGATTCCATTAATAAATTGAGGACATATCTCGACATTTATATGTCAATGGCGAGGACAGAACCGGTATCGACTCAAACTCACGGCCCGTGAGCCCGACACACCTGTTCACTTGAAAATAGGCCGATGAGCCGGACCGTACACGGACCGTCCCCACATTCGGTAATGAAGAACCAATTGACCAATGAAAAGCCTAGAAGTCTATACTGTACGAGAGCAACAAGTTCGCCTTCATTCTCCGCGCAGATACTTTTGACCGGCTTAACATAATCACATAATTTTACCCATCCCCAAAGAGCATCATCCATCCACGACCTAATCGACCAATCAAAGCCTAGAGGCTAGATTTAGAACATTTCAGACCGTGGAGTCCGGGTTGGTAGGGTCCGGGATATGGTAACCTCCAGCGTTGTAGCAGGCCCAGGAGGGACAAAAAACAGGACCATTTGCAGGAAGCGCAGTGCCTGGGGCGGAGACATTCCCAGGAAATTGTTGTAGACATACTAAGAGCAGGTTAGTGATATAGACCGTGTCAGGAGCTAATTAATGCAGTAACCAGTCATATACCTGCTCATCCCTCTGATATATATCAGTAGCTCAATGTCATTGGTATTTATGTGCGTATATTGTTTGCTGACTGTGGGTATGTTGAATTGACCATGGATCCGAAGGCTGGTAAACTAACATTAAACATTGAATGATTGTGCTATCCAGCATCAAGCTGGCCTAAGCTTTTGTGGGGTAATTTCTCTTAATAGTGCTTGTGTCCTACTGTCAGTTGTGATCATAAACATGCTAATGTATTCCGGAACCTATTCTCACAAAATGACCAGGAGATAACCAGGATATGAGAATCCCCAAAAGATTACTTGGTATGCGGCCGCGGATACATCTCTACTGTTATTTATCATCATGCTGCGGCTTGAGATCCTACTATGTACTGTGAAATATTTATATGCCGCAGAACATTAGCTTATCCACAGGAAAATATAAATAGGCATTTATCGTGCCACCCATACTTCCAATTGAGAATTCATCTTTATCACTGAACGACGTCGTCCACAGAGCTTTACAAAGCCCTTCTCACCAGCGGCCTCAGCGAAATTTGTAATGATGCGTCCCTCATCTTGCGCCAAATGTCTCGTTTACAGCACGAAGGCTGGCCCGACTCAGTAGGCTGGAAAAACAAGGCCGCCCTTAAAAAAGCCGCAAGTGATACAGTAGGACTCACCAAGGAGCCGCTCAAAGCCACTGAGCCTGACAAAGGCACGCAGTTCGCGAAGATTATCAAAGAGGGAGCAAGCTATCTCCTCAGGAGTGTAGTAACGAGTGGGGGTGAAGGACGACGCCAGTATGAGCTGGATCTCGAACAAGCTTGTGCCGCATTTCTCAAGATCGCTATGAATATCAGAACACTACTCATGGATCTCCTACTAGAAGAGGAGAAGGCGCTATATGCTTTGGGGCAAGAAGAGATGTTGTCAAGTGAAATGGAAAGAATGACATTGGTCACAGCGGTCCATCGAGCTGCGTGACCCTTGTCAAGCGTCAGCAGTACGTGGATAGAAGACAATATAGTGCGGCGTGTTTATTCTTGGATTGGTAACAAGACTTTATAATACGCCTTACTTCCGTTTAACAGTATTCCATGCATAAAACATAATGTCACTAGGCATACGCCTCTGAGCCTGGAAGTTGAAGAGGTAATGAGGGTGATCATCAGACTCCTCTTAGACAGAGGATGCAGTCCTGATTCTCATGATGAAATGTTAAATGCGCCAGTACGTATAGTTGAAAGACTTGGGAATGATTGCATTCTCCAAACGTTGAAGGAGAAGAGCAAACCTTTTATTCCAAAAAGGCCCCCGATGAGCAGGCGCGCACGAAGGCGAAGAGTATCTAATAAGCATGTGCCATGAGCGATAACTGGCTTTCCTCTTCCCCCATCCCCCGACCCATCATTTCAGGACGTCTATCCAGAACCACAGGCTCCCTTAATCCTTCTTAGGTCTGTCACCAGAGAATGCCAAGCCTACGTTTCCGTCATCGAATGAAACATGATGGAGTCACGGTAATCTCACCAGGTTATGCATACAGTGGATCATTCTCAGTTAGTCGCTTTTGATCGCTACAGGTTAGAAGAAGAGGCATGACAAGGAAGAGACTGGGTTGCATGTCAGCATCACAACGCTGATTCTGATGGCGGGGTGGATGGGTATAGAATGCGTGGTGGGGAGATGTGTGGACAAGGGGAAGGTGAGAGCAACCAGAACCATCTATGCAGGATGAATCACCTAGGTGATCAACCAGCTTCTCAGCTTGGCAACGAACTCACTTTTTCAGTTATCTAATACTATGAACTTGGGACCAATTCTTGAGTTAAAGTTGTTTTGCCGAAACCCTCATAACCAAATCCGTTGACCCACATCCCGGAGTCAGCACCGGAGTTATGGCTGTATCGGTTTTAAGAGCATGGCTAAGCTCAAACATGTCAGCAATTAGTATCAGATGGCTATCAGCACTCCATAATTCCCCGAACTTTAGCCACATGATTGGTCGAATAGTATCCATTGTATGATATCACAGCATATTCTACCAATACGCCGATCTTTATACACCGCAATGATGAGCACTTCTCAGCAAGGTATATATATTCGTGTATCGCCGCAACCGACATCAAGAGAAAGCAAGTAGATCAAAATCCTGAATCAACTGTGACACCTCTACCATTTCTTTCAGGAGCAAAGATGGTCAAAACACTCCCCTTCGGCGATATCGAAGTGCCTTCACCTGGCTTTGGTGCCATGGGCTTAAGCTTCGGCTTGGGTACCAATCTCACCTTCGAGCAAGCAGAGCCGGTTCTTATGAAAGCGATTGAACTAGGGTGTACATTCTGGGACACTGCTGTGAGTTCAGTACCCCCGACATCCCAGACACAAAGCCTAACACATCAAGCAAAGGTCGTCTACCAAGCTGGTGTGAATGAAAAACTGCTGGGCGATTTCATCCGGAAACACAATGTCCGGGACAGGGTCTTCAGTGAGTCACTCTTGCTGTCTGTCTACTCTGTCATAAGTTAACAGAGCCCGCTAGTTGCGCCGAAATGCGGTTTCAACGTTGCAGATTTCTCCGTCACCAATTCCGCTGCTCATATCAAGGAGTATATCGATGGTACCATCGAGCGACTTGGCTTCGCGCCTGACCTCTATTACTTGCACCGGATCGATCCTAGTACGTCTCAATCATATATAATCCCTAACGGATACTAAAGAGGTGGTCAGAAACACCACTCGAGGAGTCGATCCCTGCCCTCGATGAGATCCGCAAGGCCGGCAAGACCAAGTATATTGGTCTCTTGGAGTGTTCGGCTGCGACACTGCGCAAGGCCAACTCAAATGAGATTTTCCTTCCGTTCTCCTCGCGTCTTACTAACAGATGGCAGTCGCCAAGATCGATGCCGTGCAAGCGGAGTATTCTGCATTCGAGACCATCCATGAGACTGACGGTCTCATTGACGCATGCAGAGAACTAGGAGTCGCTTATGTTGCCTACAGTCCGCTGGGACATGGCTGGCTCGTCGACGACTTCCAATACAAGTCTCCTGATGACTTTGCCCCGGATGATTTCCGCCGGAGGAGTATGCTATCCCTGGAGCTAATGGACAATATAAACATTTGCTAATGCTGATGACCTAGGCCCCAAATTCCAAGGGGAGAACTTCTACAAGAACAGAGCAATCGTGGAGGAGATCAAAAAGCTTGCTGCTCGGAAGAATTGCACCACCAGTCAGATAGCGCTGGCCTGGGTCGCCGCGCAGGGATTCATTGCTATTCCCGGTACGACTAAGGCTAGCCGGCTCGAGGAGAACTGGGCGTCTAGGGAGATTGATTTGACCGAGGAGGAGAAGCAGGAGATGCGGAGAATCATTGACGTGGCGAAGCCGTATGGGAATAGGTACGCGCCTGAGCATCAGGCTTTGGTGGGACATTAGTTTACCATGAGTCTAAACGGGAGAGAATTTCCAGCAGTTTCTGTAGATTTGACATAGAGCTGCAGCTCAGTCGCACTAACTTTAGACAATATACTGTTGTCATCTCACCTTTGTATCTCTTTGAACATTCTTCTGAGAGGTTCTATATAGCGTTGCAAGCGCAGCAACAATGTTTGCTTTATTTGCATGTCTCAAGGGAGCTTCGTAATAGTCAGAGTAATGGGTGCTTTGCAACAGGATACCTTCCATATAATAGGCAAAGCTTAGCCAGCAAGGGGGGCTAGTGGTCTTAGCCTGATACGACCTGCCGATTCTGGCCATTTGTCTTAGCTTTGTCAGGAGAATGTATTTACCCTATTCCTCTATATTTCCGTCGGGGATATTTAAAACCTTGGGAAGGTGGTATCTCATAGCGTATAGATCGCTTTGTTTTGCCTGTCGAGGACGATGCGCTATCTGCGGCTATCAACAAGGCCACCACCGAATGTCGCTTGTATTCATGCCGACCAGAAGGACTTTGGATTTGATCATTTCAGATACATCGATCGCCAGGGGTTTTTGGATGGGTAGACTTAGGGACTTCAGCAGGTCTTAATGGATTGAAAGAAAGATAAATCAAGCATGGTCAAGTATGTAGTGAGTCTAGGAGAGACCCAAGTTACAAGTACTTAGGGTTCAGGGATGCTGAAACTAACTAGTAAGATGGTTCTAAATAGCTCACAGAACCTTGATAAACATGCAGGGCAATTCTTCTACTATAATAAGTATTAATGGAACTACATATTTCCTTCCCTTTTATTGGACGCTCGTGCATCTCCACCAAACCTTGGGTATTATCTGCAGGGCAGTTTTGTTCTGCGAACCCTTCGCTCTAAAAAAACAATGTTATCAGGCGTCAATCAGTCTGCTTATGGCGCTTCCGCCATTGTCACCATACTCGGCTAAAAAACCCAGACATACGGTGGTGCCAAAGCAATGCCTTAGTGTGGAATGTCTTGTAATGGCGACATATGAGGTTATCCAGTCTACGCTTGTCTACCTACTAAGAAGTTCAAGGGATGTTTCTTGACATCATTGAATCTATTAAAGTAGGTCTTTTGAAGCACACTAGAGGTGTCTGCTGCTCTTTGTAGAGATGGTGACCTAGCAACGCCAATACCCCAAGGTAAATTGAACAGTAGAAATTCAAATTGGAATCTTGTCGCCTTGGTCGTATGATCTGAGTCGTTGTACATCAACAATTGCCTGATTGTGCACGTATGAGACCTCGATCTCGATCTCGATATCGATCGAATGCTGCGAATATCTTGATTCTATTCGGTTGTTTGCATCACCAGGCGGTCATAGTACCCTGTCACCAGTAGCAGAATGCTTGAATCAGATGATAGGTATTAGCAACAGAATAAGCTATGTCAATGACATTGAGAGTTTTCCGCACCTATCACGCATTTTTCTGTATTGGCATAGCTCATACTTGGGTACTGATTCCAATGACTCGAGATGCTCCTTGATTTCTAAATTCCTCGTTTCAGGGAAGTTCCAGAAATGTGCGTACGTCACTGTGAACAGTATAGTCTAGATCCGTTGTATCAACACCAGGATAATTCAAGAAAAGAATGCAACCATAGCGACAAGTCTAGAACATGACGTGGACATGACATTTATTGGCATCTATTACTTGGTAATTCTCGCTGTGTGATTGGCCACCCCGGATCTGTGGGGCATGTGGGGATGATCTGCCTCCAGTTATCTGCCGAAGTATACCACTCACAACCACCGCAAGTATATAAAAGTACCTCTACAACAGCCTCAACCCCTTAGCACAGCCTACAACATATCTATAACCATGTTCCCCCGCTGTCTCGCCTCCAGAACACTCACTCTCAGACCATCCACAGTCACACCCATCACATCCAGACTCATCCAGAACCGCACCTTCGCATTCACATCGCCCACCATGACTCGCCTCGCAGACGCAATCAAAGACGACCACCGCGAGCTCGAAGAAGCCTACAACAAGATCCTCTCTGCCAAAACCTCCGATGAAAAAACCCGCTGGCAGAACCAGTTCACATGGGAACTGGCCCGCCACTCCATCGGCGAGGAGCTGATCGTCTACCCGCTCATGGAGAAGAACCTCCCTAAAGGCAAGGCGATGGCCGATAAGGACCGCGCGGAGCATCAGACTGTATGCCTTCCCCTCCTTCCCTCCCTTCTTTTAACTATGAGTGTTGGTGTTAACGAGAAATAGGTCAAAGAACACCTCTACAAATTCCAGGGCCTCTCCACCGAGGACCCCGAGTTCGAGCCCACGCTCAAGTCCCTCTGGACTAATCTGAGCCAACACATCAAGGAAGAAGAGAGCGAGGATCTGCCTTCGTTGGAGAAGACGCTTGACCAGGACGACTCGGAGAACCAGACGAAGAAGTTCATGCGCACGAAGAAGTTTATCCCGACGAGGAGCCACCCCAGTGCGCCTGATAAGCCGCCGTTTGAGACTGTAGCCGGGTTGCTGGCTGCGCCGATTGATCATCTGGCGGATTTGTTTAGGAAGTTCCCTGAGGAGTCGAAGAGTCAGTTGCCGCCTTGAACTTCTTGATTTTTACGTTGGTAGCTTAAGGGGCAGTTGGAGTTGTGAAGTTGCTTGTTTATGAGTTATATGATTAATGTGTGTATAGTTAAATGCAATTGAAACATTAAGTGGATGAGGTTCAATAAAGTAATTAGAAAGATAAGGATAAGGGAGATTAGTTGGTAGGGCAGGCTCCAGCCCCCTTGGACGTTTTAGTCACGGTCTCCGTCTGCGTGACTGTCGTCTTTACCGTCGTCGTCTTGGTACTGGTGGCCCGGGAAGTAACCGTCGCCGAAGGGGTAAGACTATGTGTTGTCGTCTTTACAATTGTGCTTGTAGGAGTGGCGAGCGTGACTGTTGAATGGACCGTCGAGACGGTCGACTTGGTCACGGTGACTGTGCTCCGAGGAAGCGAGACGGTCGATTCGATTGTCGTTGTCTTGATGCTGGTGACGGTCTGAGTGGCGCCAACCACTGTGGTAGTTGATGTCTTGGTTGCGAGCGAGGTAACAGTCCCCGTGGTGGTAGAGGCCTTGAGGGTGGTGGTCTTCCCGATGGTTGAGATGCTGGTCTGCGTGACATAGCTGGTTACCGCTGGGATAGTGCTGGTCGTGCCCTTGGTCACGGTCGACAGGACGGTAATGGTGCTAGCTGACGCTGGGATAGTCGTCGTCTTGCCGGTCGTCTTAGTGGTCACCACAGTGACAGTATCGGTTGATGCAGGAAGCTTGACGGTGGATGTCTTGACAATTGTTGTGAGCGTGGTGTAGTCGGTGACTGTCACAGCGGCAGCAGCTCGAGGGATTACATTCCGCTTCATCTTTGCTGCTGGAACACAGCTAATCGTAGTCGTGATGGTCTTGGCTTTGGAGACTGTGGAGGTGACGCTGACGGTGCTTGTCATAGCCTTAGCCGTGATAGTGGTGGTGCCGCCAGTACCCGTAGTGACGGTGACGGTTGAAGTTACCTTGACTGTTCCCGGAGTGGAGGTCGTGACAGTAGTCGTTGTGGTCACTGCCGTTGATGTTGTCGTTACTGCTTTGGCCGTCACCGTGGTGGTTGTGGCAGAGGTCAATGTGCTCTTGACGGTGACAGTAGACGGCGCCTGGGTAGTTGTTGCAATGACTGTGGTAGTTTCCTTTAGCGTGCTCGTACTCGTGCTTGGAGCCGGTGTGATGGTGAGTCCGACATCACTGGTAATGACAACCTTCTTCGTGCTCCACACCGTTGGCTCAGTAACAATCACAGTGTCTGTGATTGTAGTCTTCTGCGTCGTTGTCTTGAAAGACTCGGCCGCAGTCAGAGTTGTACCCACATCTTCGGTGACGGTATACTTGACCGTGGATGTCTTGTCGGTAGAAGTCAAAGTCGTGTACACAGTCTCCTGATCCGTCACGGTCACTGTCGTTGTCACGGTCGAGGGTGTAACGACGGCACTGGAAGTAGGCGTAGCTGAGCTCACAACCGCACTCGTGCTGATTGCAATTCCAGGCACGAACGGGGTTCCACTGACATGGGTGAAATCAATCCAAGATGTAACGGCAAAGAAACTCGACAGCTGGAACTGAGAAATGCTGCTACCATCCAATTGAGTTGCAAACGATGCACGCTGAGCAGTCGACGCGCCAGGACCATAGTTGCCATATTCTCCGAACACCACCCCATCGGTGTTTGGAGCGCTCGAGGACCACCGCTCCCATCCAGCAGCAGTCACACATGAGTCAAGGTATGAATCTACGTATGCCACCCGAGCAAAAGAGTTCCATGGCCTGCCGAGCGAGATATCGGACATTGTCCCGGCACCCGTAGAGGGAACGATGGTACACTGGTCGAAGACGAACCCAGCGGCAGTAGTATTCGTGGAGCGCTTATCGGCCGTCAGATTGATGCCATCTTCGTTAGGCGCAATAGTCGACTTGAGGAAATAGCCAGCTCCCGATCCCCAGATCATATCGATGTTCCCCTCGATGTAGCTGTTGCTAGCGAAGAAATATCCATTGATCAAGAGCGCATCCTGGTTTCCCTTCACCTGGCAGCCGTACAAAGCAGCATACTTGCTTGACTTGACTGCAAAACCGAGAGATGCATAGTCCTTAGCGGTGCCAAAGTTGTTGACAAAGTTGATGTTGATAGCCTGGAAGTAGTTGCCGGTGCCATAAACAGTGGCACTATCCGAGTTGGACTGGTCGGCCTGGGTATCGACACCAGCATTGTACTGGATAGTGACCTGGTTGCTATTGTAGTCGAAGGTCGAGGTTGAGTAGCCGATGAAAATCGTGGTTCCGGAACGATTGAGCACAAGCTGCTCCTCGTAGACACCCGGGTAGATGAATACCGTGGGTGTCACTTTACTGGAGGTGGGCAGGGCATTGAGCGCACTCTGGATAGTGTCGTAAGTAGTCACATTTTCAATCGCCGTCTTCGACACGATGTACGCTCCAGCAGGAGGAACAGTTCCACCATACGCTGCTGGGATAGCAGTAGGAGTAGCGGTCGGTGTAGCCGTAGTGGTCGGGGTCCCGGTTGGGATGGTAACAGAGCCCCAGTATGTCAGATCAATCCAGTCAGTCGATCCCATGACTGCCTCAAGTGTATAAGTGTCCGAGGTAAGTAGAGTACAATTGCCAAAAGCCTGTCGAGCGACTGCATTATTCTCCCAATTACCCGGCCCTGAATTGTTGAACTCGGCGAACGTGATGTGGTCCGTACGGGGGTCAGTGGTACTCCAGATCTTCCATCCAGAGGGTTGGATAACATCACTCAAGAACGAATTCTTGACGACCACCAGGGCATAGGCGGAGTACGGACGACCGAGATACACGCTCTTGGTCAGATCGACCGTTGCATCCGGAGCGGCCTCGAATGTGCACTCATCGAATATGTACCCACCGACAGCAGAAGAGGATGCTCGGCTTTGCGCCGTAATGGCAGATTTGGCTCTTTTGGCCCCAATGGTGCATCCCTTGAAGTAGGCCTTGGAGTAGCCCCAGATGAAATCGATTGTGTGAATGTTACTCTCTCGCCTATGCTTCCAAATCAAGCTTAGCACCTCACGCACCATCTTCTTCAGCCTGGCAGATAGCTTCATCTTAGATAGTTCAACAATCAAGTCACATTATCATTCCATCACGTTCTCACAGATTGCACCCTCGACATAGCACGATTCGTAGTACTGATATCCGGCTGTACTGCCAGTCAACAGGGTATCTTGCCAACCGATAAAGCTACAGCCATAGAAACCAATTTGTGAGCCATAGATCGATGCGGCGAGAGTCACGTAGGACGACTGCGATCCATCCAAATTATCACTGTTGATGATGTTGATGTTGTAAAGCGCAATCTTGTTGCTGGCGGTGGACAGAGTTGCCGTCTCGGCGTCAGAGTGGCCTGTTTGCGGAGGAGACAGAGACAGGCCGCGTGCAAAGGTGATAGTAACTTGGTTGGTGCTGTATGTCTCGCCAGGGTTTCCTATCTGATAACCAATGATCTGAACAGGTCCATTCCGGTTGATCGAAGGAACCTGCTCAGTGTAGGTGCCAGGATACATGAAGATGATCTGGGTCGAAGCGTCATTGGGCAGAGCAGCCAATGCAGCCGTCAAGTTGCTGTAGGAACCGTTGACAGAGCCACCTTGGGAGACAATAACCGCGCCTGCTGGGGGTGTGGTTCCGCTGGTTGGATGTCCCCACGTTGCAGTCGCTGTGGAAGAGGGAGTCGCAGTAGTGGTAGGAGTGGTAGATGGTCCAGTGAGGCTATAGGAAGGAACATAGCTATACGCTGTCATGTCCAACCAGGTCGTATCCCCAATCCAGGACGAGAGTGTGTATGCGCTGGCAGCATCTGCAGTCAGGTTGGTTGCAAATGACGCGCGGCCGGACGACCATGCTCCAGGACCCGAGTTGTTGTACTCTCCAAAGGTGACGTGGTCAGTTTGGGGGGCGCTGGTAGACCAAATGCTCCATCCGGCGCTGTTGATGTGCTTGTCCAGGTAGGAGTTCATGTAAACGGCAATACTGTACTGGGAGTAAGGTCTGCCGAGGTACGTTTGACCAAAAGTAGTACCGTAGGAGTTGGTGTAGGTCATATAGCAACTGTCAAACACATACCCCCCAGCGGCAGTGGAAGAGGAACGACTCTGGGCGGCAATACACGCGCCGGCAGTATTCGCCGCGATGTAGCACTGGTGGAAATAGGCAGTCGAGAAACCCCAAATGTAATCGACCGATCCCTCGATGTAGCAATTCGAGAATACTTGCGTACCTTTGTTAGCCAAGAGCGTATCTTGGTAACCGATGAAGGAGCAACCGTATGCTGCCATGTTTGAACCGTAAAAGTCCGCAGCCAAGGCAGCGGTGTTCGTGGTCTGCGGGTACGTGTTAACAAAGTTGATGTTGTACAGCGCGAGTCCAGAGCCATCCGTCTTCTTTGCATAGATAACCGGAGTGCTTTCATCCTGGCCAGCACTGGTCAGGACACCGTAAGAAAACTGGATGGTAACCAGGTTTTGGGTGTAATCATTCTCAAAGGAGGTTTCACCACGAAGGGTAACCTTGCCTGCGCGAGTGATGGAAATCTGCTCGGTATAGGTTCCCGCCTTGATGTAGATTGTGTATGCCTGGCCATCATTAGGCAGCGCTGCGATGGCCTGGCTGACATTCGCGTACTGGCCAGCAGTGGGATTCTGGGAGACAACCAGGGTGGAGGACGGCGTGGCTGCGGTAGACGTCGCAGAGGCCATGCTGGAAGAGGTCAAAGCTGCAGTCGATGTGGCAACGGCAGACGATGTGGCCACGGCTGTGGATGCACTTTGAATCACGTCCGAGTTTGCAATGTCTGACAGGACATCCGCGTATACCCAGTTGGTAGACGAAGAGGCAAATTGAGGATATACGCCGGCAAATACCTGGTCTATCGAAAAGCGGGTCAGTTCCGACGCACTCATCAGCGACATGTATTGCGAGCGCGAGGCCTGATTGCTGGAGTAAGACCCCGCTCCTGTAGTCCCGTATTCACCATAGAAATTGAGGGTATTCTGAGTGGCTGCGTCGACATGCACACCCGTAGCAGCAATCAAACCCGCCAGATACGTGTTCCGGAAAACGACGACGGATCCTCCGCCATTGTTTGCTGCTGCCAAGTAGACGTTCTGGTTGCTCGTGCCGGACTTTTGCTGGACAGAGCAAGAATCAAAGATAACGGTCGAATTGTACAAGGTGGTTCCAGATGTGTAGCCCTTGTTGTAAACAAGAAGGGCGCTGGAACTAATAGGTACGATCGTGGTGTTGTAGATGTACAGACTGGGATAGTTGTAGATTACCTTGTCCAGGGCCTCGATATAGCTGTTGGCAATAATACCCAGTCCCAGACTGGCGGTGATACCTAAGCTTCCCGCAGACACGAACTGGCATTGGTAAAATGCATTCTTGGATCCGCGGATGGTGGCTGCCCCATAGCTACCCGTCGCGGTGTTGACAAAGTTGATGTTGCTGAATGTGATACCGAGGACGTTGACAGAGATGACGAGAGGGCTGGTAGCAGAGACGGTGACTTGATTTTGCGCATAGTCATTTTGATTGGCAGTTTCACCAACGATGGTGACCGAGGGTGTGGCAGAGACGGTGACCGCTTGGGTATAGGTTCCTGCTTTTACAGTGACAGTAGGAATCCCTTGTTGCTGAGCATAGGCGATGGCATCGCCGATTGCAGTAAACTGCCCGGAGCTATCGGTAGCAACAATGACCACTGAAGAGGAGGCTAGATGGAACAGGAGAGTCAGTCCGGCTGTTCCTTAGAGTGAAACAGGTCACGTACTCGGAGATGACAGGGCTGTAGGCGATGCAGTCGAAGAAGCGGCGGCAGTGACTGCAGCACATGCCGAAGCCACGGTCGAGCCAACGGTCACACATTGGGCAACTGCTAGGCTGGCTAAGCCAGTCAGGCCCCAGGCGTGCCAGGAACGCATTTTGGCACAACTGGACGGACCGAATTCTCAGGCCCTTGTAGAAAATATTTTGTCCCTGAGATGGCAGTGATGAGCTGACCACAACCGCCTGTTCAAGGGGAAAGAAACACTCCTAGGCGCGATGAAGAAGATGTTACTCCTATATATCCCAGCGCAAACAGAGTTTACGCCTCTCATCTCTGCCATATCGACCTAAGGAAAGCTACGAAGTAGGGCAAGCCCTCCGGGGCCGAGGAACAGAAATTCACCGACCCTTGGAACTATCGACGCCTACTTCGTCCATTATAGTTCGGGCAAACATAAGCGATGCATTAGACCTAAAGGTCTGAGAGTCGTCGAAAAATCGTGCACTGATTGTGCTTTGCTCACGACATCGCCATCAAGTACTCATAGTCTGGCGGGATCTGGGCCATGGCCCGGCTCATGGAATAGTCCCAACACGGCATTTTTCCAGTGGCTCGATGTACTTCCAGCTCAACAGAGGGCCAGAACGGCAGTGTTTCGTGTCGGTTTCGATCAAGACTTGGTGCATTGGATACCGGAAGCTACCGGACCACGTGGCACCCATATTTTTAGTCAGTCTGGATCATTCAGTAGAACGCTTTATTGGCAGTTTGATGCTGAACATAATAGATATTTTCCGTCAATCACAATGAGCATGATGCCAATTTTCCTTTCTCTACCTTAGATCCTGCAGAGACATGGTGAGCTTAGCCCAATACTAGTCCAGAAGAAGCAGTTATCCCGAGGATCACGGAGCTGAGGTTTTTCAGCGAATCATCAGTCGTACTGCCGCCTGAGAATGGAGCCAACTTAGCAGTTATCAGGATCTGTCCAAGCCGTGTATTATTCTATTATTATGTCGGCTAGCGTAGCCTTCGTTGTCAACTGCCCTGGAGTGGAGTCGTCCAAAAACTTTCGCTTCTCAGTAAATGGAGGCATCGAGTTTCGGCCGTGGTTTGATTCGAATGTCGGGGTTCAGACTCGGAGATTTTGAGCAACGTTAAGTGTCATATCTTCCCTATAATCTGTGAGACGAGTATTTAGACCTTGATTTCTATTATTGGGGAAAATATTCCCTGGCAGAAATTCAAAAAAGTCAGTGAGGGAATGGACTTGCCGCGCTTTAACGTGCTGGGTGGTTTGTCCTAGTCAGCGCGATATCTGTATAGAATTCTGGACAGGATGTTATTATTTATATTATTCTATCCAGTCCTATGGCCCCAGAATTCAAAGATCGTGAATCCAAGTGATCGGTTCGCTGATCAGCGCTGATCAGGATCTGCAAAGATCGCTCCACACTCTCCATCATCTCAATCACCACTAGTACAAGGATGCAGATGATTGTATGCCGACATGTTTAGAAAATGAATATAACTCCCAGTCAGTATACAATTGCGTTAGTCTATGTTTTAACTGGATCATCTCCTGCACCTTTATTCGGTTGCCAGCGTCGATGTGTCTCAGCTCGCGGATATATATTATGTCCGGTTGGACATAATGACTATTGGAGGTGGTGTCTTCTGTTGAGGTTATTCCTTTCGAAAAGAGTAGACGCGAGACTGTAGAGGATTTCCATAGGGTCATGCTCTCCATTCCTCTGGTGTAGCAATGTATACTTCCTCGTTCTGCTGTGTTGGTTACATGAATGTTCCTCAATGCGCTAAGTTTTCTTGCCTCCTTGGAGTAGAGTTCACTATGTCCGCACTTTACCAACAGATTAAAAACGGAGGTGCATACCATCGGGGCCAATAATGCTGTTTGTTGCTACGTCGTGCCCTAAGTACCCCTGCTAAGGTATAAGCGGGCCCCGCAAAAATGACTCGCGAAAGTCGGCTAAACGCATAGCTGTCCTCAAAATTGATTCCTAACAATCAACATTCTTCTACTGGAGGCCTCTTGCGCTTGCTTTAAACGTGTTTGACATTACAGACAGACCATCCTTCGCAATCTGATATCCGTGGGTTGAATTGCTGCTCGGTTTGCCAATTTTGCTCAAAAGTCGGGGAAAGGGATAGATTGCCTAGCAAATCACCATCGAACGATATATTGCGGCCCCACAAGATCTTACTTCCTAAGAAAATAGTTCATATTTCCGATAATAGCAGCCAATCATGCCTCAGATAGCTCTGGTTGCGGTCTAGCTATCCCTACTGGCGTCGGAGGAGTCCCGAACCGCCAAATTCCCCTCTATGAATCTTCCTGAACCAGGGCAGCTACTTTGACGGAGTCTCGCAGAATCAACAAGCCTACCCTTATATACCGAAAGTCATATAAAACGATGATATCGACCACTACGGAAAATTTGTCGAATTGCGCATTTGCTGTGGTTGATGAGAGTGTCATATTGATGATGAGGCGTAGCCGAGGCTGACCCTGTCTGAGTGTGGGACATATGCATGCTAGACACATGCTAGCAATCATTATTAATCTATATTCATTTACTTTGTACAACGAAGGGTTTAGTGACAGGGATTAGCTAACGGTCGACAGAGTTATCCTATACCGAGAAATCTGTCCTTCTAATCCCTGTTGATTCTGTGTATGTCCCGCTTATGTTGGACTCCATGCTGCACCCAAGGCCGACAGGGATGTCAGACGAGGGGCGGGGGTAGTATTAAACCCCCTGTGCCTCTCTGCGGGTGTTTTCATTTCTTCCAAATTTCTCTTATCCACAGAGATAGACACCATTCATATCATCAAAATGGGTGACGCCGACGCTCTTCCAGATTATGTCCTTGACCCCAACGCCGTCTTGAACGACAAAGACGCTGCCTGGCGCCATGGCGCACCCCCAGATTATTCCAAAACAAGAGCATTCTACCAAGAGAGTACGCAAGCCCCATCAAGCCTCAGGTTATGAATCCTTAAAGACTAATCATACCCGCTGCAGCAAAACAAATGAACCACCAGGCGGGCAGCCTCCCCGATCTCGCCTCGAACCTCGTCAAGAACTGGGAGATCGAAGCATCCTTCAAGACCTCCCTCGACGACTGGCGCACAATCGACCACAGCAAATACACCTTTTCGCTGAACGGCGGACCTCCCCAGACAGGCGACCATATGCTCCGGGTGGGCACTTACAACGCCTTACTCACATCCAGCTCGTACTACGACCCCGAACATAATGATTTCTCGACAAGTCACAAGGCGTTCAAGCGGATGATGCCGACGTTTGCGTGGGAGGTCTTGGAGGTGTATAGCGGGCCCCCGGTTGTGATCTTCAAATGGAGGCATTGGGGGTACATGGCGAATGATTACGTTGGGTATAACAAGTATGCATCTACCTTTCTGGATAAAGAAAGATTCATACTAACGCTTCTGCTAGTGGTGGAGAAAAGGTCACTGTCAAAGCGCACGGTGGTCTGATTGATATCCAAGGCATCGTCATTGCCAAGGTCAACAGTTCGCTGCAGCTGGAAAAGATTGACGTTTGGTTTGACCCTATGGATATGTTCCGCCAGATTTCGCGTGAGGAGAAAGTCGAGGGTGAGAACAAGGCTGCAGCAGATGCTGCGGCTGGCTGTCCCGTGCTGGGCCATGGGACCGTTTAGAACGAGTAAGCTTTCGATGAGTGGAATGAACGGATGGACCAGATCAGGACAAGCACTGCGACGAGGTGATTTGATTTTGGTGCCGAGAATGTCTCTTTCTTATCCTTTTCCTACGGATGGCCTCCGAAACAGCCCATATACTCCACGGCATCCACGTTGAAGTGGCTAGACTCGTAGTATTATGACTCAATGGCGGAAATACCGCAGAGGTCTGATGAGTTCACAGTGCGCTCGAGCTTTCATCGAGTATAAAACTATATAGAACCCATAACAGTAGACATGGCGAGGATGTACATGGGTGCAAGTTCAATGCTAAGATGCATATGACAGGTTACTAAGGCGTCAGCTGGTGGCTACAGTCCTCGACAGAAGCAGCACCAACAGAAGCATACACGTATCCAATCACGAACGCCAATACCGCAATAAAAACCTTAGTCTAAATACATGATGAGATATGCAAGACATCAAGCAATCTTATAGTGTCCGTAATACCCGATAACATTGAGACACTAGCGATTTTTGCAAAAAGATCACGCACTGACTAGAACGAAAGTCGGGAATAGCTGAGAGAAGCCTGTGTACTGCGGTCGCGAACAGCCGTTCTTTCTGGCGAGTGGACAGCATAGATTTGGGGAGACTATGCTGTGTACTCTAGCAAGAACGCTTTCGCACAGGATGCTGCACATACGGCCGCATAGTTCTGCCATCTCTTGCTCTTATGGCAATCGGCATAGTCACAGACCCCCTTGATAACGACAGTGGGGAAACGCCTCCATACCCCAGCTGCTTCCATTTCGAAGCCAACAACACCAGCGCTAGCAGCCAACTGGTCGCGCTTTTCACCGCACATGATGACGCTATCGCCAGTGGCTATCGGTCCGAAATGGATAGTCGGTCGAGGGTCTGGTGACGACTCATCCGAAGGTTTTGTCCGTACCCGCTGCAACCGTGCCGCATCCCTAACGCAACCTAACTGTTCGCAAGTTGACTTGAAAGCCTGGCGGCAAAACTGTTTCCTATTGCCAGGGCTGCTGCAAACATCACATTGCACGGGGCTCCGATGCTGATGCTGGTAGGAAGGAGGAAAAAGCCGATCCTTGTCCATTCCTGGATAGCCGAACTCCTCCGCTCCAAGCATGTTCAGGGCCAGAGCCAAGTTGTTGGCCGTATTAACTACCAGGCATTGGTATCCTCGCGCACTGTACAACTTATGTATTAGGGCTTGAGGTTTCCCATTAGCCTGAACCCTGTTTCCGGTGTTGAAGGAAAGTGGATTGAGATTGTCGAAGGCCAATACATTTGTTTCGTCGTATAATAGTAGCTCGGTGCTGATGATCACATCCCCAAGAAATCTAGCATGTCCATCCTGAGTGTATGGAACCCCTCCACACACTCCAACAATTAGGGCTAGCTTTATGCTGGGATAGCTCAACGAGATACTTGCCGCTGCGCTCGACGCGTACAGCTTTCCCATTGCGGCCATATGGACCAAGACGACATAGTGCTGGCCAATCCTCCCCACTGTATATTTGTTCTTGTCTCGGGGGTGTGATGCCAGGTCGGTGCCGCCGCCACAATCAAATATTTCGTCGAATACAGCCTCCACCGCTCGGGACTCATGCGGCAGGGCACAAATAATGGCGATGGTGAACTGCTGTCGGCGTATATGGCGGGAATAACTGATCATCTTGGCCGCCATATTATAACGAGGATCGCAGCTCCAGTGAAAGTGTGTCCTGCTTTAGGGCTCTATATTCTTTCAAAAAAATGACTCTGACAAAAATTAGACCTCAAAACTATGCTGGATGCTTAGGATAGAACAATGATGATAATATCAGGCGAGCCCGCTGCATCTTATATCGATACTCCCTCTAAGTTCGCGCCGCAAAAGCAGTAAGTGATTCCCGTCCGTGCGACATTCGTCCTGGACTTGTCTCATGTTGTGTCGCATAATCCATTCTAGTGGTTCATACGTCTTGCTCTCTTCCTTGGAATGCTTTGCTTAGCCGCCCATCATCATACCTCCAATGGCGTCTCCGCCGTTGGCGCCTGAGACTTACCAGCCTTGTTTCATGTTGTTGGAGTCGTAGCTGAGCAGCCCCCTTGCTATTAATAGCCAATACAGTCCATGAGTTGATTCTTAATGGCCTGAGCCGCCCGCCCAGCTAAGGAGTGTACGTCGCAACTAAACCTCTCCCGCCGTTCTAGACACCCAGTGTATATTTAACCAGTAATTTCGTGCCAAGTATTTAATTGCTGGAGCCAGATTAAACGACTAGGGAAAGGAGAACTTTTGACGCAATGAGCTCGGGGCTATAAGTCAGTGGGCGGCTGAGCTGCTTCTACCAGATCATTGCTTAAGCGAATATTGTCTCGATTGTGAAACATAGGTAGACATGATCAGTACAGCAAGCACTAGAACCTAGACCACTGTCTGCGCAATTGATTGTCCTCGAGTCTTTCTACTTTATTGCAGGCCTGGCGACCGGTCAGCCTTCTGTTCAAGTGTTCTTCCGTTCTATAAAGGTGGTTTCAAAACTTACACTGAGAGTAATACGCGTTCTGGTAAGTGCACGTCCATCCACTCGGGCAGACAGTTGGCCCGGTGTATCCGGTACCACCACACTGTCCGTACGGTGTACTAGTCCCAGTAGAAGTTGCTGATGTCGTAGTCTTGGGTGTACTAGTAGTCGTCGTCGACGCCTTAGTGGTCGTGGTCAGCGTTGTTGAAGAAGTCGTGGTACCAGACGGCTTTGTGCTCGTCGATGTCGTCTTGGTCGTAGTCGCTGTAGCTGTTGAAGACGGGAGACTTCCACTCGGCTGACCGTAGAAGATACCCCTTCCATTCGTGCCCATAAACACACGTCCATAGTTTGACATGTCGCCATTGACCACATTAGCAGATGCAGAGCCGAAGCCATGCGTAGAATCGGAAATCATCTGCCAATTCGTGCCCATGTCCTCGGTCTTGAACAATGCCCTTGTACCATCAACGGTGAAGAAGCCGTAAATCACAGCATAAGAGCCGGTTGACGAGCCCTTACCGAGACCGAAGCTCCAGCCTGCCGTGCATCCACCCCCAATTTGAGCGAAGGTCTTGCCGTAGTCTGTAGAGTGCCAGAGACCGGTATCGGTAGTAGCCCAGACATCACCCGCAATAGAGGGATGGGCGCGAATGGCGTTGACGGCAGTGCTGGAGCCAAGGGCCGTAGTCTTCGCGAACGAGGCGGCACTGTTGGTGGAAACGTAAAAGGAGCCGGCCGACCCGCCATAGAAGACGGTATTGTTGGCCTTGTCAGACGCAATGGCCGCCCCGGAGGGTAGAGATGAGACAGCACTGAATGTGCTGCTATACTTCGACACCATAGCCCCATTGGAGTTCATGAGCAGGACGGTATCGGCGTCCGCGGAGAGAGCAACGGGTCCGGTGGGCGTGGTGGAAGACGCTGCGTAGTTTGCCGACCAGGTCTTGCCGAAGTCCGTAGACGTAGCAACGGTAGGATCCGTGTCGCTGGCCCCCGAGCGAACAAGGTTGGATGGTTTGTTACCAGCGTAATCAATGCCGTTGGTAGTGCCATATGTTGGGTTATGGAAGGATTGAGCCGGTGCCTTGGTGAGATCTGAATGGTAGAATCCTCCAACGTCGCCAACAGCAGACAGCAGTGGTGGTCCGCCTGGAGGAGCAATGAGTCCAAGAACAGCCATCTCTTCGATTCCGACGGCGAGAGATTTCAAGGTGACATTATGCGCGGAGTCCCACTTCTGAATGTCATGGCCACCATAAATTGTCGCGCCGGTGCCGTACAACCAGTGGTTGGAATCGAATGGGTCGATTGCGAGAGCCTCGACCATCCAGCCGACACGAACGGGAAACTGAGCTGTTGAGGTGTTGTCTTGCAGCCAGGGGGCATTGGATATATCGTAGCTATAGTAGTAGTTCAGGTTAGGATATCCGTTCCAGGCCCAGATGGGAGACCACGTCGTTCCGGAATCCACGCTCCTGAAGATCAGTCGTCGGGCCACCAACAATTCAATGCAGCTACCATCAATGTCCCAGGGACTTGCAGGTCAACGGATAAACCGCCATAGCCATAGTATGTGCTTGCCACGGGAGTAGGGCTGATGTCGGTCCACACTTTGCTGGTGATGTTATACTTATGTACCGTTCCATTGGTGCCATCATACTGACCAGCTCCGTTGGAATATGAGATGTAAAGAGTCTTCTCAGCTGGAGACAGCACTCCTTTATGAGGCAGAAAGCCGTACTGTGGCTCTCCGGTAACCCAGGACCCTAGCTTTCAGTTAACGGAGGTATCGAATCGAATAGATGCAAAGAACCTACATGTCGATCCGGCGTCTTCGGACACAAACACTGATTTACCAGTGTCCGCAACCCCTAGAAAGGATTAGACCATTGTTCGAGATTTCCTGCTATCAAAACATACCAACAAAGATGCGTGGAGTGGGAGAGCCACTTGAACCAGACGTGGAATCGAATGTTAACCAAGCAATGCCAACAGGGTCGGACGTATATGTAGAACTGGCATCCTGGAAATATGTTCCTATTCCCGGTCAGCTTCTCGTCATATGGAATCATCGGCATTGTGCCTTACCGGTCCAAATAAAAGAAGTGATATTGGACCAGGTCGCTCCGTAGTCAGTACTCTTCCAGAGGCCATGGCCACTCCTCGCGCCAAAGTAGAGGACGCTGTTATCGTTCGGGTCTACAGCAAGACGCTACATGGTCTTAGCCGGGGAAACAAGCAACGCAATTTAAGTTACTCACCTCGCCCATACCACGACCAGGCATGTTTCCTCCTACTTTGAACGGTAGCTTTGTTTCTGACCAAGTATTACCCTTATCGGTCGAGCGCAGAATTGAGCCAACGTTCGGGTCCCATTCGTTCGTGTACATCCCCACCGTCAAGTACAAGCGATTGGTATCAATGGGATCGGTAGCGAGTGCATCAACACCCCAGTTATGCCTAAATCGTCAGTACATTCCACTTATAGTTCAGATTACATACCAGTTACTGTTACCCACAGAGTCCTGTAGAGGCGTCCATGTGTCGTCCGAATTGAGACGGTAAACGCCTCCAATATCAGTACGAGCGTACGCTACTCCCTTGGCTGATGGATTGAAAACGATTCCTGGAACGAAGCCTCCGCCTCCTGGATAATATTGTTAGCTAGATATCAGCCTGGCCATATTTAGTATACTTGCCCCCTGTAACGACATTTTGCCAGGTATAAGCTTGTGATGCGGCTCCGTGGGCTGCATCAAACAAGAGGCCAATAGCCAGCAGGACCACGCTCGGGGTCTGTATCATCTTGGTAGTGGAAGCTCATAAGGCCTGACAATTGTAGTGGCCAAAGAAGTGCGGTTTTTGGGAATTTATGTCTCATCTGCACGGAACTCTCTCCGCTCCTGTCCAATCCGATTCTAAAGCAATATATCTCCCCACGGCAGGGTACAGGGATGTCTGCCGATGGGACATCCGCATTTACACCATGATATGCATTCAGCTCCAATTCAAAGGACTCTGAGAAGGTTCATCACGTCCGCGGGAAATGGGTGATACCTGTTAGGTTTTCTGCATATGCTTCCACCAGATCGAAAGGATAGCAGGTCGTCTCGGCGCAAGGGGCCGAGCAACCGTTGACTTTCAGGAACAAGACGCATTGCTTAAATTGAATAGTGACGGATTCATCACGGATGCCGTTCCGATGCATGTCCACCCCGCGATACACCCCATACTTTACTTGCAGAATGGTGACTATGTGGAGTCCGGCAAATGTCCACATAAAGCAGGTGAAGCTTGGCAAGCCTCTGCCTTAATTCTGCGCGGTAGATTTCTGATACGATTACAGGGCCGTGGATGGTCATCTGCACAGTGCGGATGAGCCATCGTGTGGTGGTGGCGCTGAGTGCAGGTTGTAATTCCGAAATGATCGAAGTGCGATTGGAGGAAGAAACAGATTAATGGAAGAATGTACCGCAGAATCAGGGGTATGCCAATTAGCCGATGCGGGGAATTGTGGACAGATATATTAGTCCTGTAGAGTGACGATGGTGCAGAATGAATATGATAATTCCGCACAGAGACAGGGGACCCCTTGTGGAAGTGCATGCAGCACTATGCCTAGAAGTGGATCCGTATTTTCCTGAAGACTGCAAAAATAGCGGGAATTTGATTGAATTGCATACTTCGTCAACTGCTAAATATAAGGTGTACTCTAATCACCAGGCATCGTCTTCAGACACATACCGCGCGGATATGCGGAGCCAAAAACCTGGGGTATTCCTGAATCCTGATGCATTCGGACTCCGGCCCGCAATGCCTATAGTCAGTTTGTCTCACCCTCAATGTTACTAAGCCAGGAAGAAGATAAATAGACTTTACATCATTCATCTGTCAGGCTATGTGCAAAAACATGGCTATCGAACGTGTCTTAGCCGCATTCCCCACAGGATCCTACATCGAACTAACACTTGGCCAAAGATCGTCTTCTCGATGTCGAAGATGTCCTAGTGCATGCAGCTCCAAAGAGAAATAGAGGCGCAAGGGGTAATGAACCTCCTTTCTTCCTTTGTCGCCTCCCGCCGCGCGATCTCTCTCCATATGTCGTCCTCACTACTTACCATGCTGGGCATACTTGCTCCTCATCCGGATGCGCTCCCCGTATATGTACAATAAGAAAGGATATGGCGCGAATAGCACGGTCAAGCAACCCAGTAACGTACAAGCCCAACCAACACCGAGATTATGGAACATTTGCGTCGCAAATAGGGGGAAGGCGCCGCCGAAAGATGATCGTAAGAAGTCGTTTCCGGCAAGGACCGAGGCTGCATATTTCGAATACCCCTGTGCCTCGTAGCAGAAAATGCCATTGAAGATAAGGTATCCCCCAAAGGAAAACAGCGTGGAAGCGATAATAGGCATAATCCAATGGACGCTAGCAAAGTTTCCAGTCCAACCAAACCAGAAAAGGGATATTGGCAGACACACAGCTCCAAAGCATGCTGGAGGGAGGTGTTCTTCTGGGGAAAGATGACCATCTGGGTTGATGTGTTTGGATTGCCAGCGATACTTCCAATAGGAGTATATCGGGAGAGCAATGAATACCGCCCCTGTCATGATACCCAGGAATGCCAGGCCGGTTTCTCCTGGGTTAAAGCCGTGTTTCTCTTCAAAGACAATCGGAAAGGCTTCGAACCAGATATATAGAATTCCGTAGATAAGGGCAATGTAGAGGTTCATCAGAAGCACAATGGGTTCGAGGAAGCAAAGCGCGAATGGACCGACCAGCGCTTCAAAGAGGACATCCTATTCTCACCTGTCAATTATCATATGCTATCAAAAAGAGGTTTGCACGCAGGCTGACCCTGGAAGCAACCCGAGCAATCTCAATCTCAGCCTCGGACGCATATCTCCGATCACCTGTGATTCGGCGAATACGCCGCGCTCGGCGACTGAGAATGTTGGGGGCAAATGTCTCGGGCAGAAAGAAGACGAGAAGAACCACGGCAAAGCCGGATATCCAAAGCAGCTCCCAGATAGTCCACGTCCACCCCTTGGCGGAGGAGGCAAACCCTCCCACGAGAGGGCCCAGCACGGGAGCGGCGACGGCGAAGCTTGCCCAGACCGCAATCATATAGTCGCGGATTCTAGGGCTCCACATATCTCCCATCGAGGCTCCCCCTGTCGCCAGGACGGGCGAGCCCATGAAGCCGGTTATGAATCGAAATGCTAGAAGCATCCCAAAGTTCTTCGCGTAGATAACACCAAACTGAAAGAAAACAAAGACTACTAGTGTTGCAACATATACCGGACTTCGTCCCATCGTGGGGAGCTCTGATATTGGTGCCCAGATCATTGGTCCTGAAATATTCACTTAGTATTGACCGTGGTCGATGTCAATCAGTTTGAAAGTAACGCAGCTCACCCAGTCCATATCCCACTACAAATAGTGTCAGACCAAGAATTCCAGCCTCCCTACTCACACCAAACTGCTGAGCCACACCCGGGATCCCGGGGGTGTAAATAGCGGAACCAATATAGATAGAGAATGTCAGAAGGCAGATAAGAAAAGTGACTAAGACCTTTTTGCGGATACTCCAATTTTGTGGATTCTACCAATATCAGCCAAATACCCAACCTTGTCGGCCAGAGAACTCGTCAAGCATTCTTAAGGTAATGGTGTTCTACCTCACTATCGCCGGCATCACTCCAGCCGATTACCTCGGACGATCCATCCTGTATCCCACGCCATGGGCCTGCCAAAACACTTTTCAGAGGTACCTTTGTCGCTTGCAGCGACAGGCTTGCGACATGACCGGGTACAAGGCATTCTGCTCGTAGAACTCTTCGCTACCAGTCGTCATGGATTCCTCCCGGTAGATCTCGGGCCATTCTAGGTATTTCCACCAAGTGGAATCATCCGTTTCTTCCGGGTACAGTAAAAGCCTGTAGCCGCTGAAAATGCGAACTAACTTGCCGAATTCTGAGTCCCGGATTGTCTCCATTATAACATGTATCCTAGAGACTACTTTGACAAAGTGGTCAAACCAGTGAGTGAGGTTTTGGGGTTAGTTAAAGGCAGCTATTTCAATCGCTGGTGTAGTTATTCTTTCCGTAGAGTATAAATATCATGCTATTATGAATCTCAAATAACAATAAATTGTCACGCCACGCGGTCGATATCTCACTGCTGAGAGGTTTCCTTATAAGCCAATTCACATGTTGCCAAAAATGGAAACAACATCTGATTCTACTGAGACAGGGCGGTGACATTATGAGGTAAAATCGGAGGTCGCTCCAGTTGTGCATAGCTGAGAATACACAGTACTTCGTCATCTATGGCAAGAGAATTGCTCTCCACTATAGGTGAGCATGTCCTCTCATCCTGGTCATTCTTTGATCTTAGAAGCGCAGTAAAACAAATTTCCATTCTCATTGCAATATGTTAGGGTCGTTTGACGTCCCCTGTGAGGTGGGTACGTTAATTGGTCCAGATAGATCGGCTTGTGGTCTTTTACGATCGAGACCTTGGGATCCTCGGTAGACAGTACCGATGACATCAAGACATCCATAAACCTTCCGTCTCTGGTGCACATCTTGAAATAAAGTTTAGTCGCTAGCGGATGATCGTCTTTTAAGGTTTGTGGGGTGCGCCGATATCTTGCAATGCTCCACGCATCATAGGTACGTGAAAGTTTCATTCCAATGTCAGTGCTGTACCGTTTCCGTCCGTGGTCAGGTCAAAATGGTGGTATTATCTTTAACTGGAACTAAAACATTACAGCAAGGAATTCTTCAAGCTTCTCTCCTCGTTACTCAGATGAGTAGAGCTCCCTGAGACTGCCACCATCTGCTTCCGCGTAATTTGCTGGCCCCGTCACATTTAATAATACGTTTATAGCGACCATACGCTTTATATTTCAGCAAAAAGGCATGTGACGGAAGCCCTCGCTGACAGCTCTTTAGTATGCAAGGCTGCATGCCTTTACGCCCAAGCGACGGAATGATAAAAGGAAAGTCTCATTCTCCACAGGATGGTCACACGCTGGTGGCTTGCGTCGGCAAACTTCCCTGTCGTTGCGGTATGCCCCCTAACGCTCCCAGGTTAGAGGTTAATCTGACCGATGTGCCCTCCAGGGAGTACTATGTACATCGGCCACAATGTTCAATATTTGCGCTGTATCCCAAGGATGGCGAGAGATAATAGACCCTGACGGCAGCGTAAGGACCATAGATCAGCCAGCCTGGTACGTTCAGCGCTCTTTCGTCTGCTTCTAATTGGCTTAATGATCAAACCAGGGCTGTGGTTCTTAAGGCCGTATCGGTGGCACTGGCCGTTGTTGCTTACATCGTGCTTCTGCTTACGATGATATCCAAACGTGACCCGGTCAAAGGATTTATTGTGACGATTCTGTGCTGGTGTGCCTCAGCAGCAACACTGCTCAGTGTCATTGGTGTTATAGCTGGGGAACATACAACAGTGGACCCTCGGCAGACGCTTCGGTATACACAAAATTACTTCTATGGGACATTCGCTGCGAGCCACTACGTACTGATTGCTGTGCTGTTAGCAATTTACACAGGTAGTGTGCACTCGGTGCATCTGACTCACGAGGAAAGACGGACTGTCGAATGCACAAGCATCATCCTGCGAGTGACCGCTTTCTGTGTCTTTCTGCTCGGGGGTGCTGCTGTCTACGCGACTATTGAAGGCTGGGCGTTTATGGATGCCTTGTACTGGGCGGACTACACTCTTCTAACAATCGGTATCGGAAACATTGCCCCGAAGACTCACCTCGGACGAAGCTTGCTATTTCCATACGCCTCTGCAGGCATCTTGAATACAGGTCTAGTGATCACCTCGATGACGTCATTCACAGAGGAAATGCGAGAACTAAGCATCAAATTCAAGATCGAGGAAGTGCACAGCGGTATCCAGGGGCGCCAGACTAGCCATGAATATGCTGGCAACAATCGCAGTGACAAAGAGAAGCAACCACTGCAAATGCCAGCTGATCCCCAGTACCCAAACAAGGCTGACCTCTTGAAGCTCCAACGCATCAAGCGCGACTTCTATAGAAGACACCGATGGATGACTTTGATCTGGTCGGGGGTAGCACTGTTCTTGCTCTGGCTAGTCAGTGCTGCTATTTTCCGTCGCTCGGAGAGAAGCCAGAAGTGGACTTATTTTCAGGCTCTCTATTTCACATACACGTCTCTGACAACCATCGGCTACGGAGATCTTTACCCGACCAGCAATTTCGGCAAGGCATTCTTCGTGTTCTGGTCGCTTCTGGCTGTCCCTGTGTTGACTAACCTTGTTGCTGCCATGGGGCAATTGGGGTTTGAGAAGTTGACTTATTTGTTTCGCTATCTTTGGAGTTTCCAGGCTTCCAGACTAGGCAGGATGAACCCCGACGCTCACCGCGAAAGTGAGAGAAATAAATCAGTCCCAGGCTCGGGCATAACCAACGACAGCAACAGTCGTGCCTCAGAACCCAGAAACTCCATGCAACCATCCAACGGTGTACAAAGCAGTTCAACATATGAAAAGAAGGAGTCTGGTAAATCGCTCGTCCAAGCTGCTCAGCGCTCCCTTGACCTCGGCGAGGAAATTCACAAGCTCATATCTACACTTCAAAGTTCGTCTACTACCCAGCTAGATCTGTACACCGAGTGGGACAGGATTCTTCCACTTCTCCATCCTGAAAGCGACGGGTGTGACTTGTCGGAAACCACCTCTCTTGCAACGCTCTATGGCCATACGGGAACTGTGCTACAAGTCTTAGACACCGACAGACCGACCACAGACATGAAGAAGGAAATCCTGTGGATGCTCAAGTTCTTGACGCAAAAGGTCTGTTCGCATTTACGGGAGGGCCTGGAGAGAGAGCAAAGTGGAAGGTCAAACACACAGTCCTAAGTCAGGGGAATAGTGGTTCGTGGAGAGTACGGTACAATATACAGAAGGCTTTTAATCATGGATATCCTCTAGATCATCTAGAGCACCAAACTGGAGTAGAGGGTTGCTCTATCTAGCACTGCAGATAGTTACCAATGACTGGCAGCGTCTACTATATGATATTCTATTCACTGTTCTCCTAATCAGAATATGATTAAGCACCATCTAGAACGTAAGCTTACCAGAACACTGAATCCTAATATGTGTGGAATGAGCAGAGAGAGGTTCAGAATATGAAGATATTTCATTAATTTATTATGTATGTAAATCTATGTTTACTATTATACAGTGGAAGGAGCTATCTACTAAGCAAGATCATATAATTAGATCTCTGCTATACTGAGTATAGCCATACACCCCTAGATTTAATTAATGAGGTTATAGCTACTTCCTAATTAGGTAGTTAATCTATAATTATAGTATTAAGATCTGCTGTTCACAGTGCTCTACTAGGCTAAGCCTAGCACCTTAAAGAATTAATTAAACTTTAGATAACTAAGTAGCTTTATTATAAGATCTATAATTATTTTATCTATTAAAAGATGCTATAGGAAGACCTGCTTCTTAACTATTATATCTCTAATCTAATAATAATTAATATTAATATACTTACTATAAGTATAGAATTAAGTATTATAGGCTAGGTCTATAGTAGGCTAGCTATTAATATTAATCTATATAGAGTATATACTATTAAAGCTAATATCTTTAAGGAGATAGGTAAGCTAGATAGCTTCCTTTATAGTATAAATAATAGTAATATATTTAGCCTTATATATAGATAAAGAGATAACTAATTATAGCTTAGAAGCCTATAAGATAGGCCTATTACTAAATATAAAGATATATCTAGTAGTTAAATAGTGTATATTAATATATCCTATATAATCTATATTAATATAGTTAATAATAATACCTAGCTTACACATAATATCTTTTGTATTATAAGGCTTATAGATAATTCTGATATCTAGGGTCTAATAGAAGAATTAAATAAGATAAATAAGATGCTTAAGATATAATTTATTAGGATTTATAGTATATCTAGCTAGCTTCCTAATAGTAAAGATAGTATCTGGCCTAGTCTATAATATTAGATATATAACTAAGCTAACTCCTGCTCTATATCTCTCTTTAAGTTTAAGATTATATCTAATAGGCTTATCTAATTTAACTAGCTAAGCACCTTCTTCTATAGGTATTACTATAGTTTTAACTAAATATAGATTAAATATATTAATAAGATATTAAAGGTAAGTATATTAAGATAGCTTAATCTATCTTTTCTTAATATCTAGGTCTATCTTCATGCCTAGATAATAGGTAGCTAGGCTAATAAGTAAAATATTAAATAGCTTACTAATAGCCTTATACACCCCCTTAGTAATCTACTTAGAGGGTCTAGTAATCTCTATATTATTAATATATAAGATAAGGAGCATACTATAGATATTAAAGAAGAGATATTTATTAATCTTAGATAGCTATAATCTAATCTTAGTAACTCTACTATAGAAGATAAGATACCAGGCCTATATAGATTACTTTAATCTATATAAAGGAAGTAATAGTTAGCATATATAGCTAGACTTATTATTAAAACCTTATAGCTATTTTATATAAATAACTTTACTATTAAAGAATTTACCCTATAAGAATGCAAGCTTGATGTCTGCCTTAATATAGTAATAGTCTAAGATAGTTATAAGTATAAAGAATAGGTAGATAGTAGCTAGCTTTATAGTAGGTAAAAATATCTAGTTAAAGTCTACTCTAAGTATCTAGATATAGCCTTTAGTAATCTATCTTACCTTAAATTAGATAATCTTATTATTAGTACTAATCTTAATCTTATAGACCTAATACCCCTTAATAGCCTTATAGCTAGTAGGTAGAGCCTTAAGTACCTAGATGCCTTACTTAATAAGATTATCTACTTTTACTTTTATAGTATTCTATTAATTATCTACTTTAGGAGAGTTAATTACCTCATAGAAGGAAGAAGGCTTAATAATATTAGTATAATTATTACTAATATATATATATTTAGTAATAATATAATTCTATATATACTTCTCTATAGCCTTAGTATTAATATAATACACCCCCTATTCTATAAGCTAAATTACTTCTAGCTAGAAATGCTCTAGAAGGTCTTCTACTAGCTTACTAAAAAGACCTCTATATAGGAAGTTAATATCCTTAGTAATACTAGGACCTATCTCTATATATATTTATAGTATAGGGATGCTATCCTCTAGTCTAGGTAGATTAGGTATAGTTAGATCCTAGCCTTTAATAATATCTTAATTTAAATTATTATTACTAATAACCTTATTTAGATTATAGTTAGTAGGTGGAATAGCTAGTAGATTAATAAATTTACTATAATTATTATCTAGATTACTATAGAGATCTAGATTACTTCCTTTTTTAAAAATAATATTATAGATATATTTAACTTTATTAGTTACTAGTATCTAAATAATATATTACTTACCTAAGCTAGTGTAGCTAACTAAATAGTAGTAAATAATATATAAATTAATTTTTATAATATCCTACTTAGATTTAATTTTATTAGTAATAGTAAGATATCTAACTAAACCTAAGATCTATAGAGAGCTGACATCTGGATGTTTACTAAAGTATATTTTATATAGAGTTATATTCTTACCTTAAATAAGTAAGATATTCTTAATTAGAATAACTCCCTTTATAATTTCACCCTAGAGTTTACGCAGAATGATTTTATTATTAATAATAGTATAAATCTTTATTAGAATAGTGCATATAAGATATTCTATAACTAGATTCTAGCTATAAGTATATAGTACTATAAGTTCCTATTTAATTAATTTAGCTCTAGCCTATACTTAATTCTCTTTCTTAATAAATTCTCCTCTATTATTAGTATAGATAATTTATACTTTAATACCTGCATACTCTTCTTCTTTAATAAAGAGCTTAATAAGTAGTATTACTTAGTATCTATATTTAAGTAATTAAATAGTAACCTAGCTATTAAATTAATCTATAATAATTATCTAGTAGTGAGCTCTGGTAATATAGTTATCTAGTATATTATTATAGCTACTACTAATATTAATAAAGATGTACTCCCTATATTACTTAATAGGAGATATAGTAATATGCCCCTTATAAACTATTATATTAGCTATTATATAAGATTTATAGGCATACTTAGGAATTAATAGTCCCTTAATATCTATTTTATTAACTATTTTAGATACATAAATAACATTAGGAATTAATAAATGCGCAAAATAATAGTACTAAGTTATTAAATTAATCTTATCTTTCTTTAATATATAGATACTAGTATAATTATTATATAGTAGATCTAAAATAAGTATATATTACTTACTTAGGACCTCTTATCTAGTCTAGATATAAGTTTTAATATTAGAATAAGGTTTTACTAATTCTTACTTAGCTTACTTATAATCTTCTTATAGCATGTAATCTTACTAAGAGAATAGTTAATTATTACCTCTCTTAGGATAGTAAGAGAATACTATTAGCTATATCTTAAATAATATATCTAGCTTAGTTAGTTTAATTAGCTTATTAGCCTTAATAGCAGTGTTGCTTCCCATAAAGTAAAGAATATAGGTATTCTAGATAATATCTCTATATCTAATAATTATTTTATCTAATAGGTAAGTAATAATAATACTATCTAGTAGAAGATTAACTCCTAGATCCTTATAGCCTAATTAAATAGTGCCTAGAAGGTTGACTGCCACTTCAGGGATATAGAGAATATTAGTAATAATAATATATCTAGTATATCTACCTAGATGTGTAAGATATAAGATAATATCTCTAATAGAATTAGAATATATAACCTACCCTATTACTATCTTAATACCCTGTTTGCATAGCTTCCTTAAGCTATCTATAAAGTTTATAAATATTATAATAAAGTGTTTAGTAGCTCCTGAGTTAATAATCTAGTTATTAGCACTAGTATGCAGGCATAGAGCTAGATTAATAGTAATAATTACTATCTATATATCTTTAATATCTTATTTATTTAGTTTAGAGGTAAGGATACTATTATTATTAATTAAATTATTATTATTAGTAGGGGTAAGGACTCTATTATTATTATTATTAATAGTATAGAAGGTAAGCATTATTTCTTTAAGCATTAAGGTAATTAAATACTAGCTATTAGATATCTTATTATCTATGCCTATTATATAAGCATAATTATAATTATTAGATTAATTAGATAAAGACTTCTTATTAGACTTCTTATCTAGATTTAACTCCTAGTAGTTAGGCTTCTTATAGCCTATTTTACTGTAATAGTGATACTTCTAGTTCTTCCTAGTTTCCTAGGGAACCTTGCTGTTAGAATCTTTCTAGTTATTTAAATTAAAATTAGACTAATTTAATTAGTTTAATTTATCCTTAGAATTACTACTCTTCTAAGCCAGCTTCTTTCCTTTCTATGCTTTTATAATATTTATAGATAATATATTAAACTTTATATATATCTCCTCTTAGATTAGAATCTACATAATACTATTAAATGTAGTGGTTCTCTTATTATAGTAACTATTAAAATAAGATATAAGAAATATCTCCTATATCTTACTAAGATTATAAAGTAAGAATTAGATCTTAATAGATTTAGAAAGCTACTTACCTTTCTTAAGGCTATAATTAAATTTATTAAGTACTTATAATAGTTTTAATATATAATCTTAGATTCTATTATAGCTATTATATACTATATTTATAGCTATCTACAGCCCCTTAAAAGACTAGATATCTACTATTATATTATATTTTATATTAAGATAGTCCTAAATAGCTTTAGATAATTCTAAATTAATTACTTTATATCTAATAGTATAAGATAAGGTAGAATAAATAGCTCTATAAACCTTATTATCTATCTTCTCTTAATCTTAAATAGCCTTTTTAATTCTCTTCTACTACTTAGTAAGCTTAACTTTATCTAATAATCTAGTTTAATAGCCTGCTTCTAGTAGCTCTAGCTTCTTATAAATTCTATTTATAGTCTACTAAACACCCTAGCTATATAGGTATATTTTTATAGCTTTAGACTATATTTAATAGGAATCTATATCTATAAGTAATAGTAACTTATAGAGATCTACTTAAGGTATCTTAAAGGAAGATTTTAATAAAAGAGATAAGGTTTTAGATACATCCCTTAAGGGAATAAGGTTTTAGATATATCTAAGGGTAACTGCTAGGCTTCTACATCTATAAGGATTCTTAAATATAAGAATCTTTTACAGGGCCCTATTAATAAAGGTAATAAAAGGATAGTTTCTATCTTAGGCAGAATATCCAGCCTAGATAAATATTTTAGGCAGAATATCCACTAAAAGAGGCTTTTAAAAGTAAAAAGTAGTAAAATAGCTTAAGGAAAGAACTTAGGAATAATTCCCTAGAGCTCTCTAAGAGGCTCCAGGCTCATAACCTATAGAATAAGTAGAGAGAGGTTCAGAATATAAAGATATTTCATTAATTTATTATATATATAAATCTATGTTTACTATTATATAGTGGAAGGAGCTATCTACTGAGCAAGATCATGTGATCAGATCTCCGCCATACCGAGTATGGCCACAATACGGTTGCCTACAATGTCATCAATTTAATGACTGAAAACTATTTATGATGCCTGAATATAGACGCGAAAATGTTAGTATTAGCTATCTGCAGTATATTCACGCAGTTACAACGGAAGGTAGATATATATATATACCTTAGCAGTCGATATCCAACAATCCAAGCGCATATAAATCTAATACTAAGCTAATTAAGAAATGTATATCTGGAAATAATGACATGAGATTCTGATTGTCAGACATCCGTGGAAGTAGTGGCATTGGTTGTGCACATGAGTTAACCAACACCCTCGGATCCAAAAATCGCTGCCCCGCGATAGACAACCCAGATACACCCCGTAATGCAGAGACGGGGACATAGTACGGAGTACCAGACATTGTGATACGTTTGCCTATGTTCATGAGACACAGACAGACCGCCTAGCCCTTTAGTTGGGACACTCCGAAAATCATGAGTAAGTGGCGTATTCTCAAGAAACTTAAAACATTAAGATTCTCTCACATCACGTTGTTGCGCCAGAGTCAAGCCAGGCCCAGCCAGACCTTCGCAGGGCAACGGCTCTCTTTGGTCGTCTCTGGGACTCCGATGACAATGAACCATGGCTGGTTGCACTTATCGGGTGATCCTGCGGGGCCTATCCGGGAATCATTGAGAGATAAGCTACCAGCGCTTCGGAGAGGGTATGTTTATGCGTCCTCCGATGACCGAAGGTCACGGAGCCGGTTATGAGGTGGTGTGCTTGTCTCTGTCCCGCCTCGGTGCAGTTCGTCCTGCCGCCTCGTGAGGCGTTTTTGCGGATGATTGCTCGTTGACGAGCGTCGGTGATAATATATTAAATCTCCTGCGAGATGCCTCTGGCGCGAAGCACAGGAGCCTGCATTCCTTGTGAATCTACTAAATTTGATAAAGGCTGTGTGTCAAATCTCACTTATGTAAGTTTTTTGATCCCGTATGCTGGTATGTGGCTGACTTCACTCAAGAATGATCTTTTGACAGAGGTACAATGGAAACATTACTCCCAGATATTCCTTGCCATTCTGGAAAGCACATTGCTGGGGCTCGAAAAGGGATTCAGCTCAGTTTTGCACTACTCGAGCCCGTTGTATTTTTGCAAGGGCACAGCACACATAGCAGTGCCTGCAAAGACAAGGCGACCGTCGTCCGGGGGTTTCTACATATGAAAGTCACTGAACGGATCAAAATCAAGCGGATTTCTATCTACTTGCGCGGGCTGGTTAAGTTAGAGCTATCGGATGGTATGCCGTTTTTTCATCGTATGATTGAAGCTCGCCAAGATTTTTACATATGCTGACATATTTCCTCTACTGGACCAGTTGAGCTTGTGGGAAATAGAGATCTGATCACGTCTGGTATCACCTACTTCGACCGCGGGCAGACAGCTCAAATAGGCAATGTCTATGGAGTAGACATATGTCACATACCGGACCAATCTGGCACAGATACAGAGAGAGACCAACGCGCCAAAAAGACTGCTCAAACGTTATGGAGGGGTCAATCTCTTCCTCCCGAGTATAACATTGGTAGCAGCTTACAGCAGCCTAGAATCTCGGGGGCCGTCAGCAAGAGCGCTATATTTCCCGTGGATGATTACCTGTATAGCTTTGAATTCCTCCTACACAACTCCCTTCCGGAGACCATCAATACCGAGCTGATATCTACCCGATATTATCTGGAAGCTATGATCGAACCATCTGGCCCATTCTCTTCAAAGATGGTTTCTCAGCTTGATGTCCCGGTTGTTCGACTGCCAGCAGAAAACTCCCTGGAGCTGATTGAGCCGATCATTTTCTCCCGCAAATGGCGTGAGCAGCTCGCGTACGATGTTTGCATTTTCGGAAAGTGTTTCCCTCTTGGCTCGCAGATACCAATCAGGGTAAAATTGACCCCGCTAGTCAGCCTACGATGTCACTGGATCAGAGTATACGTGTCCCAGCACGTACAGCATCGGACAAGGGGCCAAACAGGTCGCTTTTTGCAGCTGCCGACGAAAAAAGTACTTCTGTTCGAAAAGCAGGCCGGGCTTGCAAGCTACAGCTCCTACCCAGGCAGCACCATGCGAATCACGACGGCAGAGGGCACAGCAAGACTCCCAGGCATGCAAACAACGAATCTGCTAGGGGACGAATCGGAAACCTCTGACATCAAATTGGAGATACAGCTGCCTCGATGCCCGGAAATGAGGATCAAAGGAAAAACTCAGTGGCTTCACTTCAGTACCAAGGACGGCAGTCCGGAGGTGAATCATTGGATCCAGGTAAGAAATGGCGAGACACATCATGATGCGATGCCAAGCACACTTTATGTTCTTAACCCTGAATGCTGACTCACAAGCAGATTGTTTTGTGCCTTTCAACAGCAGACCAAGACCGTATGGGCTCAAACAAGGCTCGGCCTGTGGAATTGACGATCGAGTCACCTTTTACTATTCTGTCCTGCAAGGCTACCCCGGCAAATATCTATGTTCCACCATATGAGGCCGAAGGTGCTATCAAAGTGACTGCGTCTCAAGAAGGTCAATGTGGGTGTGGCCAAAGTACTCGGTCAATATCGCTCGCGTCGAGGCACGAAGCAGAGGAACCTGACACCGAAGCGAGGGACAATTTGACGTCCGTTAAAGGACAATTCCCGAGAGATATTACGCAGCCGCTCAGCTTCGATAATATGTCCAGTGACATCAAGCAGCCCGCTCGAGCCCATTTACCCGATTGGGGACTTCCTTCTGATGTACTTCACCGGCGACGTGATCCGTATAGAAGCAGGCAATGGTACGGCGGATAGTGTACAGTGTTCTGCGTAGGCTCTTTGATGCGGCACATCAAACTGCGACCTGATTGTTTGGTTGCTCCTCCGCCCGCCTGTTGCCTGCTAGTGCGTGCCCGGAATGCTTAGCAGCTTGGTATAATTTACCTGTTTAACCAAGAAGAAACAAACCCTTCTTTTCCTCCTGCCTCACCATGTCACACTCATCTAATAATGGTATCATGCAAAGAGTCCACATTTTCCATACAAATTACAGTTGCCTGCAGTGGCACTTCTGATATGCACAGTCTACTGACTACTGATGCTCCTAGCCCAAACTACTACAAGTTCAGTCACCAGTGAGGGTTAGTTCTGATTTCTGCAGTTTGGTTATGCAACTCTATACCTAAGTAGCATACAGTCCTCTTAACAAAATCCATTAGCAGGCTAATCATAATAAATATAATAGGGTTCCTCGGTTACCTAGCAGTGTCTAGGTCTCCAGGATCCATAATGGGTATAATTAGATATAGCTTAACAAGTCGAACAGAATGATGCCTGAATAGTCTAGCTAGACATCCAGGAGAGCATGTGAGACAGATGCAGCGGCCAGAGTCAGAGCCTGGGAAGTGGTGGGATGCATAGCCAAGACCCTCCTAATGGGGGCCATGAGAGCTGGCGTATAGATTCAGATATAGCCTGGAATTACACATTAAATAGTAGTAAGGGTGCCATATAAAGTTATGGTTTAGTGGCCGTTAACAACCTCATCTCCCTAATAGAATGCTACCTCCTTGACTTTTGACACTCCAGTCCCAAATGTTCCAAGTTAACCTGCTCAAAATTAAGATGTTGAGATTTCAAATCCAACACGTACTTTGCAATTTAACCTCATCTGCTTGTTTATTAGTGGTAATAAAACGGTTACTGCCAAGCAGGTTTGTGTGGGCTCAATGGTAGAAGGAGACTCTTTTGGAGGGAGGTCTCTCGATCTTTCTAGTGATTTGAACTTAGCTCTTCTGTGTTGGACTGCACGAGCTGGGCTTTGCATTCCTGCTTTTCTGTTTTGAGCTCCTCAAGTCTCCTCTCGTGTACTTGCTCCTCCGAACGGATTTGCTCCATTCGTGCTTCAAAGTCCCCCTGAACTGTCGTAGATATGTCGAGCTTTGCTCGACATTGCTTCTCAGCTCTTTCAAGCTGTTCAAGGCGCACCTTACAGTTGAGTTCTTCATTCTGAAGTTGCTCAAGCCGTTCTCGTGACTGTTCAACTCGCTCTTGGAGATCTTGCTCGTCTGCTGTAAGTCGCTCAACCCGTTCTTGTGACTGTTGAACTCGATCTTGGAGATCTTGCTCATCCGCGGTAATTTGCTCAAGTCGCGCTTTGAACTCTTGTTCTTCACGTTCAAGTTGCACAAGGTCATCTTGAAGTTCTTCCTGGTCTGTTCCAAGCCTCAGAAGTAAATTCTGCAGTTGTTGTTCCTGCGCGTTGAGCTGCAGAACATGTGTGTGGCGCTGCTCTTCTTCTGACTCAATCTGGCCCAATTGGCTTTCCAATTCCCACGCCTCCGGGCAGCCATCCCACACTTCTTTCTTTCTTGATCTGCGCCTTTTGATTACAGACCATATGCTGGAAAGAAGAGTAAATAGTCCAATAAGGAAAGGAACAAGTTGACTAGTATCAGCCAGAGAGGCGTCCATCTCGATTTTGTTTCTTCGCAGCGTCCGTTGCACGCAAACAAGGCCAAAAACTCCAGCGAGCCCTGTCACGATTCTGAAAGTGAGCCACTTCTTTCCTTCGAAGGTTGCGGTCTCAGTTCCCCGATCTATAGTATCAGTCCAACCATTTGCAGTATCTGGGTCGTCTTTTGTGTTATCGTGCTTTTTTGGGGGATTGAGGCCCTTGGTGAATCCCGAGACGACTAGGCGTAAAGCCAGGATGAGAAAACAAAACCCGGCGCAACATGTCACAATTGAGAAGGGCTTGACCAGCGTTGGCCACATGTAGAGGTTCCCGAAGGCGGCTTTTGGATCACAACTTGCCCTGCTTCCTTGATGTAGAGTCCCAAAGGCCAGCCATGGCTGACAACCGAGGTATATCGCGTACCATAAAAGAAATAGTCCGAAGCCAATCTTGTCCTCAGTCCAACCCTTGGTCACAACAGCTAGCGCGACAACGGACGGTATGATGACCACCAGCGAAAAGACGATATACCATTCAAGCATAGCAAAACTGCCGCCCACAGTGTTGCGGAAGGTGTTAATAATCACTGCTAGTGTGACAATGTTAAAAGCTTTTCTGCAGTCGGCAACATCCTCGGGGCTGTTTGCAATATATGCCACCAAACCAGCACCATAAGCTAAATAATAATTCAAACGGACTCCAATTCCATAAATATCAGTATCGCCAATGATGTCACATGAGTTAGGATTATCGGCGTAGCGTGTGAATTGTAGAGAGTATGGTATTTTGTATAGAACCAAGATGGCAATAGCAGAAGTGTGATGTAGGTTAGACAATCCTACATGGTCAACTAGCAAATCTAGATACTCGTTTGAGCAACATTACTTACCCATCCTGTTTGGTGCTATGCTATCAGGACGGTAGGAAAACAGTTAAAGATTTTGGAGCTAAGCTATAATGCCAGCTACTTAGAGCTCAAGTAAAAAGGCCAATGGGTCCTTGGATTAGTGAAAGTAGTATTGTGATATACACATCATAAGATTAGAGGAGTATCTGAACTTGAAATATTAGAGACAGCAATTTGTATAAACCTAGGAATATGGATATGACTATCATACACGTCATATAGAAATCTCAGATCCTCAGACAGTGTTTCACAGCACCATCCATTAGAGTTAAAAAGTCTACCGAATCTACGTGTCAAGAGACATGATCCTGTGCAACGTGTATGTTCTAGACTCTGTATACTGTGTATCAGAATTCTAATTGTTGCAAAACTATTGGAAAGTCAAGAAGCAAGGAGCATATGAACCTAAAATAGGCTTGAATGACCTAAAGTTTAGAGAAGGGCTGGTGCATATTCTTAGTGGATAATCTCAATTTCTATGCATTAGATGCCAACCGTGCAGGAAGGCAAAGGTATGCGGAAGCTGTGTCTCTTTCGAACTTAATAGTCATCGTAGTGACTGTGGTATTCTACCTTAGGTGCGATGCAAGCGAGAGAAACAGGCAAAATGGTATGGCGAATAGCTTTTCCTCATGTCACCCGCTTGACAATGCTTCTTGGTCATGTCAAACGCATGACCTTCCTTATCCAATTTCTCCATATTTTCCCATTCTTTGGGTGCAATCTTTCTTTGATTTGCTGTGACAAGACCCTGCTTATTCCTATGAAACTCTTGCCTGGATAGAGAGTGAATATACCCTTGTTAGATCATACATTCTCTGCCAGTTCTGTCCCTCGAATCTGCATTTTTCTATCTCTCAAGGTTCATTCAAGGGTCTGTGAAGTTTCAATTTGGCTTGCTAAATATTATTATTAGGTGGTCCGTGGACGTGGCTGAATTAGAGTCTAGCCTTCATTCTCTGGGAAATAAGCAACTGTTTTTCTAGGCATTTAGAGACGCACACTATGTTAAAAGTATATTCACGCAGATATCATCACATCACCTCTCGCAATGTGGGGTGACCTATCAAACAATTGACGGGGCGAAGCCGCGCTCTTTCCGTGGTCTCCAGTGATGATGAACCATGGATGTCGTGGTTGAAGTGAACGGAGACTTCTACCGAGCTGGATATCTTACCTGGGTACAAACGAGAGACTGGCTAGCCAGTTACAGAACCAGGAAAAGCAACCTTAACCGAACTGGCTGAAGTCTAAAATACCACATCTTGGACAAGTTCACGAAGAGCGCCTTTGGACTCAATCAGGGGAGTCTAGGTGATATTCGGACTTGGCTGACATCATGAGTCTCATCCCGCATTTACTACCTTAGTTGGAGGATGAATAAGGATGAATATTGAAGACCTTGGGCTCTTGCGAACGCTGATGATGACGCCGAATTAATCATGTATCTGATGGTGAAAACCTTCGAGATCCGATGCAGTCAGCCATGAAACCGCAAACTGTGCTGCGCGCATCCTGCGAACCGTGCAGGAAGGCAAAGGTATGCAGAAAGCTGTGTCCCTTTCGGACTTAATAGTCGTCGTCCTGACTGTGGTATTCTACCCTAGGTGCGATGCAAGCGAGAAGGCGAGGGTTGTTCGCGGTGCAAGCAGCGAGAGCAGAAATGCGAGTTTTCGCCTTCCTCCCGGAAGCGAATCGTCAAGGGACAACCCAAACCGCATCGGTGAGGGCAAGGAACTATTGTTCGTTTGAATTATTGGACTGATGCCCAGGTTGACTCACATAGCGATACTATCGATGAGATGAAAAACCGGCTTGAGAGAATGGAGTCGCTGTTACTCGCAAGAAGGCGCTCATTAGTGGATGGTAAGCGCGCCAGCTCCTCGTTGGGCGAAAGCAAGGAGGATGATGCATCATACTGCGTGATGGATCGGATCGGCTTCTCCAGTTTTATTGGTACGAGTATACTCCTTCTCCTCCTCCGGCCGGAAGCGAAATTCACAGTGTCTGGTAGGTTCCGCGTCCGGATTCGCTCTCCTATCGCCGCGTGGTCTGCGGTGGGTTTCCAGTATCACACACTCGACCGAATTGTTGGACTTTGTTTTCAACAGAGCACGAACATACATGCTGGGCTGGTCGGAGGAGATGATAAGCACATGGCAACATCTCAGGCCAGACGATCAGACGCCACTCCCACCTAAAGGTTCCGCCATTCTCGCGGTTAATTGTCAGACCTTCCCTGTCAGCTCTTGCTTACGCCACCCATCATTAAGCTGACACTTGTGCAGACTTCTTTGCCTACGTAAACTCCACTTTACCCCTCTTTGACCAAAGGAGGTTTATGGAACGTTTCAACTCGCAGTACTCAGACGATCCTCCAACGAGCGTGGCCTGGTATGCCTCACTTAATGCCGTACTTGGTATCGGCGCACTCGTCTTGGAAGATGAGATAGGCGTGTCGTCGACAGTGCTACATCCCAGGCAGAATATCGAAGGCCGGGGCCATGTATTCAGCTGTCTGCGGAATTGCTATTCTGTCTTCATCCAGCTCTCCTATAGCTGCAGAGAGGTTATGGGAGTCCAAGCCCTGATTGGAATGGTGTGTGTACTCTATAGAAGCCATGGATGACTGCAGCTGATGACATTCTCGTGCTATAGGCTATGATCCTTGAAACTCTGCTAGACGTGGAGGCCGGTTATATGGCCATTGGCTCGGCGGCACGACTTGCACTTGGCCTGGGGTTGAATCGCGATTGCGACGCGGAGTGCTCCACTGGCGAAGTTGAGGAACGGCGCAACGTCTTCTGGGTTTTGTACGTCCTAGAGCGAGGTCTGAGCTTTCGACTGGGACGTCCGCCAACAATCCCAGACGAAGACATCCAAATCAGCGAGCCAGTAGACGGCAAATTCGCACACTTGGTGAGGTTGATGAGAATTGAGAGCGAGATCTATACCAGGCTGTACTCCGTCCGCGCTCGGGACCCAGATCGGCGCTCAGAAAGACTTGCAGCCGAAGATGAGCTATATCAGAAGCTACTTGCCTGGCAATATTCCTTGCCCTACGGAGAGCTGCGGCCCGGCCAGGTCCTCCATTGCCCGAATCCAGAGCAGCTTCCGTCCACTATTTCTCTGCACGCCGAGTTCTACAATTGCCAGCTAATGCTCTGGCGCCCGGAAATTGGCGCTGAGACATCTTCCTCCCCAGAAGACCCTCGTTGGTCTTCCAAGCGCATTGCATGTCTCGCCGCCGCGAGGGATACAGTCAAGCTACTTGACAGTTTACGGGAGGGCGGCGAATTGTTTCGAAATAACCTGGCGCGGTATGTTCTTCTGCACCACTATGGCGACTCCGTCCGGCTGGAGCTAGCAATGCTGACCTTCAAAAAGGCGCCTGTCGTATTATCCCCTTTGTGCCTTTCTGAGAATCTTCATCAATATCCTCCTGAATCCGCACGATCCTGGCGCCTTCGCAGACCTAGACTGGCTTCGAGTCGTGCTGAACACAATGTCCGGATCTCTGCTGACAAGCAGCTCACCGTTTGCTCTGCTGTTGTTTGAAATATTTGAGAAACTGACGAGAACTGCCGAGGACTTCCTTGTCCGCACTTTATCGGGTGAAGTGAACGAGACAGGCCCGCGGCGCGATTTCACAACCCCCGACGTTAAAGGTCATGAAGTCTCGTCCGCCATAGGCTCTTCATATGGCATCTCCAGAGGCAACCACACATTAGGCGGCTGGTGTCCGCAGCTACCTCCACCCTTTTCGGACTATCCGGTGCTCTCCTATGAGGACCCTGCTCCAACCCGAGAACAGGGACCACTGGCAAAAGTGAGCCAAATTCTTTCACAATCTGACATAGGCGTATCGGATGCCCTATTCCCTAGGTATGAGAGCATTTTGAGCGAGGTACAGGGTGCCGATTCAGGTCTTTCGTCACCGTCACTCCACCGTGGCTGGCGAAACCCTACCACGCTGCCAGATGGTTCCAGCAGCCTCGGTCCTCCGTCGTAGATTCAAATAAAAACAGCTAATTTTCCCATGGCTCAATAATGGATCGAGAATGCCCTATCTATCTCCTTGTTTATGGAGCTTGTCCAGCGTTCAGGGGTCAATGCCGGCAAGTGTAGTTATTGAGGATAAAGAAGGCGTCCGCGGCAACCATTAATTAGCCCAGGCAGAAAATAAGGGAAACTCGAAACCTCCGTTGAGGCGCATTCAAGCTATCCGGACAAGGTAATGCCTTGACTATCAGTCCGGCGCAGCCGTTCTATATATGGGGCGTATAGCGGTGCCTATGTGCAGTCTCCCCACAGGGCGACTCTGTACACCGTTGACATTAACGAATTTTATATCTCTAACGGTCAGAAAGTAAAGAGGAAGGATTTTGTGCCTTGTCCATTTGTGTATGCTTTCGCAGATGCGACCCCGTTCTAGCCATGCAAGGAGGTCTGGCTGGAGTATACTGAACAGATTTGAAGGCTTTTGCATACTCTTGTAATAGACATGCCGTCTGGAGCGCTTATCTATTTGATGAGACCTACCAATACAGTAGAACATCTTCTGGGGTACCCTGACTATTGTTAACTACATGTGGCCCCCAGCACAAAAACAGAGACTGGGACGCGGTTGCCAGTAATCCGGATATCCTCAGCAAGACTGCTGCAAACTGGATCATGTGTCACAACCCGGAGCACTATGCTTATGACAACTACGAAGGTTGTGCCCAGCATACCCTTGCAGGGAAGGCATTCCAGAACACCAATATCCCGCTGGGCTACGAATATAAGCCATGGACTGTCAAGGAGCTTATGGACGCTTCGGACAGGCATGAACCTGTCATTGACGAAGGTGATTGGTCTTATTCATTTGTATGGAGTACTTGTATCTCAATCAAAACTTCAATTGGCCCCAATGTTGTGACTGGCACATTAAGGCATATGAAACCCAGTCCAATCCTCTGACTGCTGGATAAATGCATGCATAACACTTGCCCCAGTCCAATCATAATCCAACCATACATCCTATACATAGTGTGTCAGAACGTTGCAAAAGGTGTCAGACCTGCTGGCATTTGTCAGCACTAGCTATATAGTACCAGTATGTTGCCATGGATGGCACAACAATATCAACACCCCCACTATACTGATTGGCTACACGAAAAGACCCGCCTTACTCCGCCGGCCCACTTTTGTCCGCCATGACACATAAGCTTCAAGCTGAAAAGGCACCCCCATCATAACTTCAGAATGTTCAACGTCTCCATTCTGTTCCATTCTAGCTGTAGAAGTCGCAATGTCACTCCGCAAAACTTCTTGTCGAGCATGTGTGGCTGCCAAGCGTCGGTGTGATCATGAGGCGCCCAGTTGCTCTCGCTGTCGCAAGAAATCTATTGCTTGTCACTATCCATATCCGCCTCCGCAAGCTAAGGGCGATCAGACTCTAGCACTCGATTCGCAGATAGAGTCCAGATTTGAGTTGGGTCCGACTGCCTCGGGCAGCCGCGAACTCGCCCCGGTGGAGGACTGGATAGAACAATTCACGATCGCCGATCAAGGAGACAACCTTCTTAACCCAATGTGGTTCCTAGAAGGCCCCATTACTTCGGGTCAAGGCTTGGGCATTCCTCAAGGGGCATCAGGCTGGCTTGCCCTTCCCAGCTCAGCAGATAGTTTTACTTCGGCATTACCCCGACTTGAACGCCGAGTCTTGGAGTTTTGGCCCCGTGTTCATGACAGTGAAACCTGGGGATTTTGCATGAGCACGTTTCTCGGTTACGTTGACCATTTCTTGGATACTGGTGCATTGTCATTTCTAGGGCCACTGCTCGATCACTCATCAGATCTTCCGCCTCTTCTGCGTGAAGCGTACGGGGTATGCGCAGCATATCGAGCATGCAAACACGCAAAGAAGCCCTTTTACCACCAACTTCTGAACGCAGGCGTCAATAACATGAGCCTCAGTACCCCAACTCCAAGTGACTTGCAAGGCCAATTGGACCGTATTCAAGCCTTGGTTCTTTACTATATCCTTTTTCTGGCTGGTGGCATCAACGACAAGCCGCTTCTTCGACAACTACACCGTATGTTGGCGCAGGGCACTGCCGACTTAGAGCGTATGGAACTAGCAAGTCGCCAGACAGCCCAATACAAGACACAATCGGGCTCTCACCATTCTGAAAGTCATCTGAATGACTGGTTGCTCTGCGAAAGTGCTCGTCGACTGATCATGATTTCGTATCTCGTGCGCGCTGTTCACTCCGTGATCCAGTCCCAGAGATGCGACTATATCAAATATCTGGCGGGGCTACCGGTTTCGACGAAATCATACGCGGAGCTTTGCTGGGAGGAATTCATCCATGAAAGGGAGCAAAGCTCCGCGAAATCAATCTCCGGAGTCATTTCGTATGATGAATTTGTGAGAGACTGGGAGCAAGGAGGACTTGTGCAAGTGGATGAGTTCAGGCACTTATTGCTGGTGGCGTGTAAAGGGTTGGGTTCTGTACAGGAAAGAACAAAAGAGCTGGTTGGGACCTTTGATGATTTCAGGCATACTTAGCATTCTTGAGTAAATACTTGCATATTCAATTGCAGATCTCCCCCTCGGACTAGATATGACTCGGCTCCACCCGCAGATTGCTCGAGCCTGATATCAGGCTACAGGGAACCTCCAAGCTCAGCATAAGCAGTGCGGCGAATAGTGGATCCCAATTTCTAACCGTTGCGGAGAAATATAGTCAGTCTGAGTCTTTGTCGGATGAATATGATAAGCAATTGCGGGAAAGAGTGGATCTATTGCCCGTTATTGCGGCGCACTATGTGCCAGTTCATCATGATTCACCAAACTGAAGGTTCCGAATAGAAGGACAGACGGACAGACGATCCAAATGAGTAATCCAAAACTAATTAATACACAAAAAGGCACGCCTGAAAGTATATAAAGATGTGCATTCGACGCTGAATTGCATGGTCAGAAACTCAGAGATGTGTCTGTTCAACAAAATACTTCCAACCATGCAACCCTCGCAGGCAGCTGTCATCACCCGGTCATTGGGTCATGCCGAGTTCGTCACCAACTGGCCCATCCCATCCGTCCGCGACGATGACATTCTCGTGCGCACCGTCGCCGTGGCCTTGAATCCAATCGACTGGATGCTCCTGGAGAGTACCCCATCCCCCCATGCAATCATGGGGCATGATTATGCCGGAACTGTTGTGGCAGTCGGAGACTCCGTCCGTGAGCTGTTCAAGGTTGGTGACCGCGTGTGTGGACTCGTCAAGGGTGCAGACAATACTCGGCCTGAGAGCGGTACCTTTGCAGAATATATTGTGGCAAAGGCGGCGATTCAGATGAAGATCCCAGACGGCGTCAGCTTTGAGGATGCGGCCACTGTGGGAGTGGGAGCCACTACAGCTGGACAGTGTCTGTTTGGACCATCTTGTCTCAAGCTTCAGTGGCCTGAGAATGAAGCTCATGTGGAGAATCGAGAAACTATTCTAGTGTATGGAGGAGCCACATCCGCAGGAAGCTGGATTATTCAGTTTGCTAAACTGTATGCCTATTTGCTTTTAAGTCCTAATGACATGCCACTAACTGTTGAATAGGGCCGGGTACACAATCCTCGCAACATGTTCGCCGAACAACTTTGATCTGGTTCGCCAATACGGAGCAGATGTAGTCTTCGATTATCGAGACCCTACGTGTGCCCAAAAGATCCGCGAGCACACCAACAATACCCTCAGAGTCGTCTGCGATGCTGTAGCAACTCAGGAGTCTGTGCAGATTTGTGAAGCAGCTATTGGTGATGCAGGAGGCCTGTATCACTCCTTGCTCCCAGTGCAAACCGCGCGCCCAGACGTGGAGGCGACTTTCTCAAACAGCTGTACCGCGATCGGTGAACCATTTGAGTACGGTCCTGATCGCATGGTAATTCCCAGCATGCCAGCAGAGTTCGAGTTTGCCAAGAAATGGGCTGGCATCGTTAGCACCCTCTGGTCTCAGGGAAAGATTAAGACACTAGTCGTTGAAAAGCGTGATGGGGGGCTGAGGAAGGTTCTGGATGGCCTGAAAGATTTGAAGAATCGTGCTGTTAGGGCTCGGAAGCTGGTGTACCTTGTTTCTGAGACTTAGGCCTTCCGCTTGCATATCTGTTAAAATATATAATACCACTATGAATATGGATATGAGACCCTAGACGGATGAGGACCATGTCCGGACACCCTTTTGGCCTAGTGGTATTATAATTCAATAATATCAATTCACGTGCTGGCTTTTATGTAAAGAAGAAATCTATTTTTTCACGCTTGTCTAGACGACATCCATATAAAGGGTTTTTCCTAAAGCAGAGACGCACAAGCTGTATAATGGCTCGACATTGTCAATATGTTTGGAGAAATGCTAACACAGAATAGGATAGCAAAGCGCATGAAGCCACGTCAGAGCGGCCTCTAATTCATTGTATCACTGTTGAATATATTATTCTTGATGATATACTAATATATATTCTACATTGTTAAGCACTAAGTTACTAAGGTGCAGACAGGTACGTCCGAGAAATATAGCCGACTTGGGCATTACCATGGTCATCAGTCAAGGTTAAGCCATCTTTTGGGGCGAACTACCCCATAATGCGACGCCTTATGCATATGCAAAAGTGCAGACTACTAGCATTGCTGCCGGCGTAAGCGCAGAACTATTATTCGTCCACTAGCAGACGTATCCTTGCAAAATTCGGGCATCGTGCAGAAATCGTCTGACGCCGAAATCTAGGACCACGCTCGTCCTAGAAATCTGTTAGCTTACTCGGTCCTAGATTCTGCGGCCACCCTCTCCTACCAAATTCTAGGAATCTACTCCTCATTAAACTTTGTGTTTCAGAGCCCGATAGCAGATATGCCCTTCCCTTCCACATCAGAAAACATGTCTACCAGTTAGCCCGGGCCCTGAGCTAGCCACTTGACCAGAGCGTTTGAGACTTTCAGTAGAAAATAGCCTAAGGGAGTCACTGTTAGTCTCTTCTGTTGTTACGACAGTCCCAAGGAGCTTTTGGGTGTGGATAGATGCAGCTTGCAGTGCACTGTGATGAGAGAATCTTAATTTTTCGAACTTTGATTTGTCTGGAAAAGTACTACAGCCTGTAGAGGTGACTGGGCTGAAGCACTAGTTTGATCTGTGATACTAAGCCTACGAGATGATGGCAAAAGCAGTAGTGCTCATACAGTGCTCATAGAGAGTCGCATACAGTGCATTAGTCCGCGTGCCTGAACACCCCTGTCGATTTACACCCGGGTGTAAATATGACAGGGATTGGCTGTCATAGATAGTTGATTAACGGCGCAGCACCAGCTTAGGGGATCTGTCAGGTAATCCCTGCTTTGTAGATGTGAGGATGTTGCTGGGACTATCCAACCTAGTAAACTGTTCAGTGCACTCAAACCAATACTACCATTTCTAGCTATGAAATAATGGTGCAGCAGATATCCAACATAAACTATGTGAGATAATCCCTGCATCTTGGTAAAACCTTACCATCAATCCTACCCTCAAATCTACGAAGAATCCTACAATTTCATAGATGATGTCCCACACTAACTCAAGACAAGGAGTATATAAGAAAGGTGTTTCCATGAGCAATACTCCCTCCCGCTCAATTGATTTACGTCAAATTGATTTTCCACAAGAGTCCTCTTAAACAAGCTTCGTATCTCCCCCTACAATGACATTGTCGGCAGAGGCAATCATAGCTTTGATAGCTCTTTTGATCGCTTGTGTTCCAGGTGTACGATTTATCCTCCGCCGTCACAACGCGTTCCGTCTGTTGTGGAACCGAGCCGACGGAGCAGAATTCCCACTGTCTGGTATGCATGATCATGTTCTCTGGTATCCAATGCTCCAAGCCCGTCCATTCATGTCTATGTCGCCGCGCAGGGGTCTATAATTCTACATATTACCTAGGTTTCTGACCTCGGTGTGCCTACTATCTAGATCACAACCGCTCGGATAGTCCCGAAGCACACCAGATGGACATTGTCCCCCAGAGTCAACCATCGGTCGCGATCTTGGGGGATAATGAATCCCATAATCCGGGCCACCGCACCCCATCATCTAACCCTGAGCGTCCATATGGGACATCGTCAAGACAGGAGTCCCGGACATCTCCGTTACAAATACAGGCTCAAATCATAATTGTCAGTGGAGCGAGATCCTCTAATACCAAACAAACAAGCTTTCGCTAATTCATTCGCTAACCATTTTCCAGATCTCTAACACTGATCACTCCGAAAGCGAGCCTTTAACCAATGACTATTCTGGCCGTCCCTTATCCAACGAATAGGAGCCAGTGGGAAGGGATGATGTATAAATCCCATTGATAATACCCGACCTTTGATCATATATTCTAGTAGTGGAGAGAGCGCTTCCTTTCATCCTCTGGATTCTTTGACTCGTTTAAAATGTTCAGAACACAATGTTCTGACCTTTTGCGCTTTCATTTCTGAGAAACTGTACACAAACTGAAAAGCTTTGATGTGGTTATGGTTTTGCTCCATTATGTTCTGTTTACGTTGATAGAAAGATATAGATTCTGTCATGGCTTATTGTCAATTTTAAGATATGTACTCTTATTCTCACAAGGGTATACTTCTATTGGATTGGTATTAAGTAATATCCACCGCGGAGAGCCCAAAGAAGCGACCTGCCTTGTCCTGAATCTGACTATATCATTGGACGCTATCAGAGTGAGCTGATAATGCGTGAGCTATAGATGCATCAGCTGGACCTGATACTAATAAGGCTGCTTGATGCCTGCTAACAATGCTGAACACCAGAAAACCAGCTTTGATCGAGAGAAGACAGCGCAGTCAAATGCATAGGGTATCCGTGAATTTTCACTCTTCGTAATCACTATTCCTCCTCGTCCGACCATTCATCGGAGAGCTTCCACAACAGGTCCGGATAATTATCTGGGGAGTCGATGTCCTCTGCGTTGGGAATACATTCATCCACGCCATGTATCTCCTTCAGCGAAGTTGAACCTGACTCCACCAGGGCCTTGAGAGCATCCATCTGAGGGTCATTATGCCTCCTTTTGCCCTTCTCGTATCCCCGGATGCACAGGTACTCCAGATTTGGCGGCAGATACTCCACCAAAGACACGATCTTGTTCTCATTCTCGTTGTTCACTCCTGCGGCAAAGTACAACAGAAAATTTACCCCAATGCTGAGCCGTTTCAGGGCCTCAAAGTCTTTGAGACACCCCCGCTGGTCCCAGAATGAGTTTGGGGGTGATTCAATCCAATAGGCTTGTGCCTCGGCTCGCCCATCTTCCACGTCGAAGTCGAAGTCCTCTAGAGCACGATAGATGGTGCCCAATATGTGTGTTTCGACGTCGAGATCTAACTTTTCTAGCGTGGTTTTGTGTTCCAGGACGCACAGAATAAACGTTTTCGTGTTGAAGGTCGGGTGTGTACCATTGACCGAACCCCTGCCACCGATCGAGTACTCGAATTCCTTCAAGGCTCTGCACGACCGGATGACAGGTGTCAGATAGCTTGTCGGTACAGCTGAGTGATGGATCGCGATGCAAGACACATTGGAAGATTTGGGTCCGAGTGCCGGCATCACGTTGTCATCCTCCGTCAAAGCATCAGTACCTATCCATTCAAGGGACGGAAGGTTGCGGAGCATGGCCAAGCATCCGATGAAGTCCATGGCCACATACACCCGCCCGTCGTCAAAATAGTCATCCCCCAGGTTGATCATGTACACTCTGCGAAGATTCTGCAGGTACGGTTTGTCAACCGGGTTTTCGTTTGTCTCCCTGAGCAGCAGGTCTAGGGCGCACTCGGAGTGCATAAAAGAATCTTCCCTCTCCTCGTCAAAGTCGGTGTAAAAAGTCGGCATCATGGCCATGGACTGGAGGTTGGGTGACACCGAAACGAGCAGGGCCGTCAACGCTTGCGTGACGTAGGTTGCGGGGGCACGGGTGTCACTATTCATGCATTAATGCAGAGATCGTCAATAGAGCACTGTTTTCATCTCACCTAAACGCGCCGTAAAGACGGTCCCCCACCACTGATTCCCGCATCAACATATTGAGTACACGCTCTTCTAGAGCTCCCGTGAACCCTGCCCTCTGCGTGGCATTTCGCAGCAGCCGCATATCCTCCTCATCTGGTTTCGGCTGATAAGGCTTCACGTCGTACACGCGATACCGCGAAATGGTCTGCCTATATTCAATATGACGCACATAGCGACCCAAACTGGGTTTTCTCAAAATATCCATGAGCATCTTGAAAGCGCGATCAAGATTAGCAATACTCGGGGTGATGCGCACACGACGGTATTTCTTCCGATTGGACATGTCGCAGAGCGAATGTAGAGCTTTGCATTGTGAAGAGAGTGCGGCCACATCACGATTCGACTCGAGGTGGAAGATAATCCGATGATGGATCTCTGTAGGTAGAGTGGTGAAACCAAGCATTTTGTTTGTTGTTCACTCACTTCCCTCTGAATCAGACACCGTGGAAATTGCCGATGAACTGGGGGATTGAGCCCCTTTACGTGGTGGTTTTAGCGTCTGTAATGCCTTTAGCGTGGACATCCCGATTGTGGCTGCGCTGCCTGGATCGCAGGGCTTGACATTGGGGCCGAAAGTGCTGTGGAGATTGGGGATATTTTTAATGAAATTGAGTTGAGCTACGGAGTAGTGGCACGATACATAGGAAAAACTAAGAGGAAAAGATAGTATCTGTGGTTGGTCGGCTTTAAGTAAGGAAATATGAACGATATATATTTCCCGCCTCCTACCTGATAATGTAAAGAACATCAATATTACTGAAGGTACCTCTACCACTACAGAGTGCAATAATGTCTTTAGAGTGTGTTTAGACGTACCTTGAGCCTGGCATTGCTGGCTCCTGGGATAGTCTCCTTGGCGACAGCTTTTCTCCATTCAGAAGGCGTTGCCGGAACATCAAGTGGGATATGCTTTTGTCATTTTGTCCTGTCTATGATCTGATTCTTGAGGTGAGATTACTGTCGGGAGGTGTCGATGGGGGTTCCAAACAATTATGAGACAAGGTTTATAAAGCAATGCAGACGGTTGCAGTTCTTTGCATTCATTATGTTAGGGTAGTGAGAGATGAGGCTTAAGAGTGAATATCCCTTTGTCTTTATAATTCCAGTCTCCCAACAGTCCATTGAAAGACGCTCCAGCGGCACAGGCTTCAGAAAACAAGTAAACAACGTTTGAATCTGCATACAGATGTGGAAAAACGTAATTGAATTGGGTAAATCTGCAACAAGGCCAAGCAGACGGCATCCGCATGCCACCTCACTCAGCGTCAAGGTTCGCTTCGTGCAGTTGGCCAAGGAAAACGAAAAGAGATTCGTCAAGTGCAACAGACTCTTCATCAGTTGGGGCCTCCAAAAGTTCATCCTGGTTTTCGAGAATGGGTTTAATGGGAAGATCGGACATAGGCTAGAATTAAAGAGTTAGTCCCTGCACCTCAAATACCGCACTGTTGGAACTCGTGGAGATCAATTTCTACTGAACTCACCTTCCAGCCAGTGGAATATGCAATGTGCTTGCCGATATCTCGATAGGATTCCCAGTTACTCTGCTCCTTTGTCTCATTGACAAACTGAGAGATTGAGTCGTGATACTAAAATTCTTTGTTGGCTCAATCACGGAAGACACTATAATGATATACTCGCTCACCTCTTGAATGGCAGCGTTCGCCTCAGGCGTATCCGCATTAGATTCTTTTGGGATGTTCTTATGAGTAGCTTTGTGTCAATATATAAATTGATTTGGCCAATGGTGTGAGAGCGCACCTTATTTAGGATATCGATGATCTCCCTCAGTGACTTGTCATAATCTTCGGCAGATGAGGCAATGTCGGTAATGTCAAATTCAAGATCGCGGGGGTCAGGTGGGCCCCCGTGGACAGGCTGATGGCGACGTAAGATCTTAAATGTCCTAGCAGCCAGCTGTAAAACGTCAAAATCTTGTCCTTTGGGGTGGGATGGGATAGGAGCTTCGTACTTTGACGGCCTTTGTAACTCCGAATATTATACGCCACGGCTTTCCTCTCCACGAAAAGTAGTCCCAGAAATGGTCGTCAAATGATAAATGGCTGATGGCTCTCACCCCCTCAAAGACCTTATACGAGTACCAGTAACAGTTGTACCAGGCGAGACTGTAACGGGGGTGAAGTTCATGTGTCTTTCTGAGCAATCGTGCAAGCTCTTTGACCCCGAATTTGCCCTTCTGAAAAGAACGCGTGGCTAAAGGGAGAGGTAAATCTCCAGCTGGACCGCTGGAATTGCCACTGGAACTGCCGCTGGAACCAATTGCAACTGCGTGCGAGCGGTAGAAACAGTCTTCCGGTTTCCAGTTCTCATGGTAGCCTTTGGTGGCTGACCATCGGCCAACGATAACCTGGTCCTGGTCCGTTTGACGTTCGACGATCAAACGAGTCCATGTATCGGTGGCCTCATCCTCCACGATGACATTTAGATACTCATGGAGAACACTGGATTCCAGATTTTTGACATGGGTGAAACGACGGACGAAGCAGTTTTTGTAAGTACCTGGGTGTTGGGTGATGTGACTTTCCCAATTCAGCACATTGATTACCCTCTCGGAATCCTCAAATATATTGGGAATGCTGGGCTTGCTCTGAGAAGACATAGTTGACAGTCAACGGGACAATGTATTCAAGATTTTCAGGAACTCGGGCGACGAAGCAAAACGCGAATATCTTTAGAATGGGCGAAATGAAGAGGTAGACAAGGCCTATTTATGCTTTTCCTGACCCCTCTTTTAGTATAACCAAGTTCCTACATTACCATTTCCTTCTGAACAAACGAGGTGGAGTACAGCTCTTCTTCGGACATAAGTGTAATCAATTGCTATTGCCTTGAAATGCACTGTAAAGTGGTCATAGACTACCACAGCAAGTTGCCCAGAGCTTCCGTCTGATCACTGCTTATGGGGCAACGTAACCAAGTAGCGATCGACATTTTGTCGATGCGTAGAGACGATCCTGGCCTGATGCGGGCCTATAGAACGAGGCTTTTGACGCGGAATATACAAGGCAACCCTCCGTACCAAGGATTTCAGGTTCTTTGTCCAATAAAATACCCCCCATGGGTGCCCGAAGATGGCGTCCGCATCACAGCTGAACAAATTCCTTTTATCACAGCCCACGTCTATACAGTATTCCGGCAATGGTACGAACTAGCATTGTAGCAGGGATGGAATCCAGATTATGAACTCTTTACTATCTGCAGCACGCATTGATCGCCATATCAATGTGCAGTTCATTGCTCCTATTGGTCGCAAAGCATCCTCTTTGATTACTTATTAAGTTGTATGTGACTCTCAAGAGCCTTGTCTAGTCAACTACGATCCGAGTCTGCAGCTAGCAGCTAATAAACCCGCGTAATAAGTTCTGAGACCTTGTTTAGAATGAGGGTCCAGGTGCGAAGCGTTTCTCAATGGGACGAAACCAAAGGTGAACAGAATTTATGTACATGGTATATGTGCATCAGTAGGCTCTCACTATTGGAGATTGCGATCTGTTTCAGTAGATGGGGCGAGTCAGGCTTATGCAAGTCTCACATTCAGAACACCTCGATTGTTTGTAGGTGCTCATTGATTGGCCAGCAATAGAGGTTGTAGGGCCACAGCTGTAGATCTCTATTCCGTGCGTCTTTAACAATGTCATCGGCCCTATATGGTGATCGCCATTCTATGGAGTGCACAATGCAATACTCAGCTGATCTCACGAACACTAACAACATTATCATAGTCTATGAACTTCCCTACAAGGGGACCTGATGAACATAGAAGTCTCAGTGACAGCGCCGGAAAGCAAGCCAACACGTCATACTGACTATCAATATACAGATATAGTAATGATCGGAGAGAGATCAATGAATCTCCTTGAATAGCGTGTCGGCGGGGCCGATCCCAAAGACGCAGCGGATTGCTCATATTCAGCCAGCCACTTCACAGTACATGCAGCGGTACCTATATACCATAGCTGCCTTATCGTTTGCCAAGGCAAATACTTCCACTTTCCTCCACCAGAACGACAGCCAACCATTTAACTTCTGGGGCATGGCGCACAATTCTTAGATAATTCTTCCAGGGGTGATGGCGTTCATGTGTGGAGAGCTGTTGGATACAATCATGATACTCCAATAAAACAATAGGCCAAGATGTTTTTATGATTTCCCAGGAATTCTAAGTGGACCTCTTCTCAAGGCAAAACGCAATTTCACTGTCATTATCACCGCTTATCCTGTGGGGCACGTTGCAAGTGAGAATGTACCAGGCTAGAAAGGGTAATGTTTAGCTAAACCAACAATGATGATCAAACCACCAATTCTACTCCTTTACTGCTAGAAAGAGATTCAATTAGTATGCCTAAAATGCCTCATTCAGAAGCAGTGTTCTTTGCAGTGCACCGTATCTCCAGTGCAAACCCCGCTGAGGTTAGTTGATCTAGCGTTCTGTCCTCTAGATCCACTAGGAGACAAAGTACCTGGACCTGGAAGTGAGGCGAGCGAATAGAGCAAAACCTCAGTGCCAGAGACAAGTTAGAAACTATCTACAGAGAACCCGAAAGGAGGCGGACATTATTGGTAGTTGGGTGGTGTGGAGTGATTTGTGGCTGGCTGCGGAATGGTCCGTAGCACACGCTCCGCTGTATCTTGTCTGCATTTTGGATATTCGAATATACGCGTCACATGGAAACACCTACAGCACTTTTCGCGACTGCAGATATGCAGGATACTAAGGGGGTTCCGACTTCTTTGACTGGATCGAACGGAGGGATCGCCGATGAGATGAAGAACGCACTAAATTGCTGATCCTGATTCAAACTCGGCTTAGTTCTCGTCTTTTCTCCACAGCAGAAGACAAATTTCAGTTCTAAGCGTCCTGTATAATTTATGAGTGATGATTCCTCCACCACATAAAATTCGAAGGCTACCTTAGGTTAACGGCAAGGGCGCCCTATCCCAAGCGTCGTCAGACTTTGCCCAGCCACAGCGCCACAGCCAGCATATCCAGTGTAGCCGAGGCACCTCCCCTGTGGCTTAGCTACAAGTAAGTGTATAGTTATATAAAGCCTAGTCTATATTTGAAAGGGTGAGCGGGTTCCCTGACAGAGCAAAATGTCGTAGATGTGGGCTCAATATAGGTAGAGAAGCGTGATCCTCGTTAAGTCATGGACACTATCGTGGACATGACATGTGTGATCAGAGCAGTCTGGGGGTCGTCGCTTGTGTGTAAGATTTCATGAACATAATTTGCTGTCCGAAGAGCATAGAGAAATGCCCGAAGCGATGACATGCCTGAGACTATACCTCTCTATATGCGACAAATAAGAAAACGAGCAAAAGGCTTTTAGCCCTTCCTATTACACAAACAAGTGATCTCTTAAACGGAATGGATGTGCCTCGGTGTTGCTAGAATATTTGTGTAAGCATAGGTAATCGGCCCTGAGTGTAGATGAAAAGGGGAAAAGAGTAGGAGGGGGATTCTTACAGGACAAAATTATCCAAACTAACAAGATCAGGCTCGCTGAATAACAGATAAAAGTATTTCAACGTCTCCGCTAACCAAAAGCTTTCCATAGAGTCATCCTGGCTCGGTTTCGCATCTGTAACATCCCTGATGCGTGCGTTCGCAATCGGTGTCTTGGTATGCTTCATGATTGCCTGGAACATGCTCCAGCCTTTCTCTTGCCAGATCGGGTTGCCCGTAAGACGATACATAATAAAGACGGACTCGATTGCCTCAGGGCGCAGCTGGTAGCTCGAGTCCGAGATTTGCGTGAAGCCGTATCCATGTCCTGGTTCGACGTGGCCCTCATCCGTCCATTCACACGAACCTTCGGAGGGACACTCATCGATGGAAAAGATCTCGGGCATGATCCCGCTCGCCGTGTTTTGGTAAGCCCAGACGCAGCCTTCGGTGAGTCTGATTGCTATGGCGAGTTCCTCAGGTGAATCATTGATCCGGGCGCCCAGGCCCACCATGCCACCTACGAAGCAGGCCAGATGCTGGACTTCCGTGCGCAGAGCCGGTTGTCCATTGCCTCTAGCGTCCAGCGAGCCCGGGAAGAGAATATCCTGACCACCAGGAGTTTTGGGACGGAAAAAGTGATATTTCACAGCACTATCAAGGGCGGTCCGATACATCTGTAGGTATTGATCCGTTTTGCCGTCAAGTAAAAGATGTTCCTTTTCCGTGTTGGTAAGTCATGAATATCCAATGAGGAAGCGCTTCTAGGAAGACCATCAAATGGTATTTACCTTTGGTAAATACTCGTACAACGAGTCCGCCCAAGCTCCCAACGTGAAGGCCGAACCGCCGAAAGAGGGACCTATCGTGTCGACTTGAGAAGGCCAGAGGCCTGGAATAAGGGTGTTGTTTTGCGCATGATCTAGATGGTCTGTAATCCTGGAAATCCCATCAAAGTACTTTTGTTTCCCTGTGAGCTGCGCTAGCCGGGTGAACTCGAGTGATAGAGACCCTATATGGGCGTCAGTATTTCTCACCTACATTGAGGCTCTGATCCCGCCCGTTCTCACCTATCTGTGCTACCAGAACTCCCGCCTCCCCTTCCAATCCCTGATTTCCTCTTTGCCACCAGTAATAAGGCACTGGGATCCCATTCGGCGTGTCAAACGCTTGAAATAGGAATTCCCCCAGCTGATCGGCCTTCTGAAGAAGCAGTGGGTACTTTCCACCACTCACATCGTATGCCCCTAACAAGCCACCCAGGTATCGAATTGTGGTCTCGAATACCGGCACGCGCTCGGCATTAGGCCTGGAAAAATTTATTGAATTTAGGGCTTCCAGCGCACTGTCGAACTCGGCTTGCAGCCCCATGATATAAAGCGAGTCCAGCCCGTCTACCAAGGTCGCTGCCCATCCCACAAAGGGGTCTCGGTGTCCGCCTGAAAGCGGAGTCACCTCGTCATGTAACCATGCATATTGCTTATACCCTTTCCAGGCGTGCAGAAATGCTTGACGCACCTGCTGCTGGCGGTCTTGTCGAACGCGTTTGGCGGAACCGCTTTCACCCTGGAAGCTGAATTGTATGCGAAATTTCGATGAGCCATTCGCGATTAGGTCTTGTTTTGTGTGCAGTGGTAGGAAAAAAGACAACGTTATGAGCAGAACCACGGCGAGGGCGACGTGGCGCATTCGTCGAAAGGAGGGATATGGGGCAGGCCGAAGACGGAGGCGGCGCAATATTCGATTCATGGTCGAGGGCGGCCGCCGGTGTAGGTGCGTTGTCATCAGGGGGGGGATTCGGACGACGAGAATAGCTCGTAGCCCATTTCTCTTTAGTGAAACAAGAGCTGCACAGAAAGGTAAGAGCCCATCGGCAGGAAGAGGTTGGGGGGAAGTCGTTGATCCTGATCCTTTAATGTCCTTGGCAGATCACGTGACTGGTAACTCGTGGGGAAACCAGGTCCTCAACTGACCAGATGATGAAGTGTCACATCAAGATTGGCATATCACACTTGGCCGTCTGAAATTGGCTCAGTTGCTTATTGGTGGTTAAAAAAAAAGGTCCTGCAACCTGAGTGTTTCTCCGAAATCCTCTCATCACAGCTGCGAAGTGATGCTGACCTCTCAAATCTACTCGTTGGTCCCAGGGTCCTGACCTGCGTGCATGCAGTGTGCCCAGAGGCGCCAGACCCACACACGGGACCAGCCGCTTCAACTTGGGCCCAACCGTGGTGGATAGTTCGACCCCCACGTGGGCCACAGAGGTGTTAGCTGCGCGTAACCGTCGGAGGTCTAATATTTTTGGACCCGGAATTCAACACGAGACCGTTTGTTTCATTGGCAAACTAAGCGCCCACTGGACAGTCGCGCTTCAGCCCTTACGCAACAGGTTATACAGGTGTGCAAACCCTTTTAGACAGTCCTCACTTTACAGTACGCAATTTTGAGAGATGCCAACTTCGGTGAGGCAATGGGGTATTATTGGGATACCGGGTTCGATCATTCCACGGCAACGATGCTCTCCATCGAAAATGCCTTGAGGAATATTTCTACTTAACCTAAGGCAGCTCCGACACGGAGATCGCCGCACGAGCCGTGGGTTCCTGCACGGCGATCGGCGGTGAAGGTGTTAGGAATAGACTGAGTGACCCAATCCGCATGGATATGAGGGTGGGTTGAATAGGTCATGGATCAACCCATAATCCGCACGGGTTGGATCAACATAGTGCGGATCAATCCATATCCAACCCACAACCAGTCTAGTTAGGAATACAATATGTCAGTGGTCGGACGGGTTACCTCATAAACGCGACTCTATCACACCGATACTCAGTGATCATCAAGGCTACCAACAGAGAAGCAAGATCTCCTTCTTGCGGAACTAGACAATTATTGCCACATGGAGAGTTTGAGGGACAACTGATCCCTGTCTGTCTTGGGGTCTTCAGGCCACAAGTTGCATGTTGGTACCACAGCGAATTAATCGTCCAGATGATGGTCTTGAGCTGGTGAGAAACGCGACTTCAGCATATAACGATGGGCGGGGTAGAGTCGGACGTATACCATGCGAATGTGGGCATCCAGCAGGGATCTCCGCTTTCTCTAATCCTGTACCGCTTTTACAACATGGACCTCTTGGAAGAAGTGAAAGAATCAGGCATCCAAACGGCGGGATGGATAGACCATGTCTACCTCTTCACCCAGAGCACATCAACGGAGGTTGCATGCACGATTATAATCTGCGTTCGAGACTGACACTAGGCAACGAGATAGTCTCATTCCATGTCGGGATTCGTATGGATCAGCGCCATGGTCCTATCAAGAGTGGCAAGGGCTCAATCTTTCGTGGCTGACTGTTCAGTAGCTGTGAATTGGGATCTAGGGATTTCCATTCATGCGGTATGCTGGGGGAGTGATCAATTCTAGGATGCCGACGGCAAGGAGATTTTAGACTTCCTCTGCATGATGAGTGCCACAAATCTGGGTCATTGTCATCCAGAACTCGTGAAAGCCGTGACAGCATCCATGAGCACCAGTAATGCATGCCCGCGGTGGTATTGCAGACATAGAAAGGATGTACAACCCAGAATCTCATCACGATGCTCCATCTTTTAGACACGTTGGCCAACATCGCCACCAAAGTAGGAGACTGGCCGAGTTCGGCAGTGATGTGTGTCGGACAACTACCATGGCGTTGGATCGGGAATCTGGCTCATCATGAATGATATAGGTGATCTAGTGCGGCAGGGCATTACCATTGGGTAGCTGGTACCTGTATTTCCTCACCGCCATTTGATTGTTTCGCTGTGTTGATTGCAGTTGTGGCTAACTGCCTGTCCCTCACCATTCAGTTGGTATGTTCAGCCTCTACTCTCTGATTCCAAGAATGGTCTAAGGCTCATTATTGTGTTAGTATCCTGGGATGAATAAAAGAACGTCCTCCCTTGGTTTACGGCCTGGTTTAATGTTGCAGCCTGGGTATGTACAGCCCAAATATTCCGAGTAACCTTCCATTACTAATAGGAGGCCGTGACTTCAGATATGCCTCCCTGCGACTGTCTCATTATTCGGTAGTTGATTGATCATGAACATTGCTGTCCTTGCCAATCCAGTATTTATCCTTTCCTCCAATCTCACTCACTCCTCCACACTCGAGAAGTGACATGAAGAGGTATTCCTCGTCTATATGGGCTTTTGCGTCACCGGGGTTTTAATCAACGCCTTCTGGGACTCGATCCTCGCAGCCCTCAGCAAAACCGCATGGAGTTAGCAATACTGCACTGGAGGTCTTTGTGCGTCGTTCTCTAATTATGGACGAGTGATCTGGCCCCTTTGCGGATTTCTCATTATTTCTATTACAGCTCTCGCATGTGCGGTACCTGACTACGACTCGGCCACCTACGTCCCTTCACCAAAAGCAGAAGTAACTAATCACATCGGACAATAATCCAGCTTCGTGTTTACCCAATTCATTAATGAGACCGGATGTGTGTGGCTCATTTGGATCCCTGTACCCTGATATGCTAGCTGACTTGGTTCTAAAAAGGGGCAAGGTGGAGTAGGACGTATCCAGCTCACACATAACAAATGGACAAGCTAACAAACAGCCCCAGCTACTCCAAGGCAGTCTGTCACATATCGGATTTGTAGGTGTACATACCCTTTGTGATACGGATCATCTTACTGACCGAATCAGGACGCTGTTGCCCATATGATCGGAGGTAAGCCTCTGGTGTCTTTGCCCTTCCTCATCCATGAATCAAATACTGACGAAATCATGCCGAAAGAAATCCCGAAGTCGTCTATGCAAGGCTAGAGTCATGGTTGCGTGCGTAGCAATCGGTGCCCTCACTAGCTTTGCATTCATTATCGTCCTTCTGTTCGTGTCAGACGACATCAATACTATAATCACCTCCAATCATGGCCCCTGCTTCAGGTTCTCCTTGATGCCACGAAGAGCAAGGCCGGATCAATCTGCTTGGTATTGCGTGCCTTCCCAACGGGCTCAGATTCCCTATTGTCTGCCTGTTGATGGGTGTCGTGGCATGACCACCTCCAGCCGAATGATATTCGCTCTTGGCAGGTGAGAGAACCATAATCATTTATGCACAGAACCAGTCGATTATCCGTACCTTACCTCTCACGCCAGAGATTTCGGAATGCCTTTCTCACCGTTCTGGAGGAAGGTGCACCCTACTCTGGGAACGCCCTTGAGTGCTCTCCGCCTCACTGCGTTCTTGACTTTCTGGCTGCGGTTGCATCTGCCTCGGCTCTTCAGCGTGAGCCCCCCATTACTGGCTCGCAGATCAAACCTATGGATCATTGACTTTCTTCAGGTGCTTTCAACGCATTGAGTTCCGCCACCGTGCTTTGCTTCTATATTTCCTATGGCCTCCCAATCATAATCCACTGCCTGGGCGGTTGCAACCAGCTTCCCAAGAGCCCGTGGACCCTCAGCCCGATCATCGGCTGGACAGTTGACCTCGTACACACACCTCACAGCTCAGTGACTGGCGTCTGTCACGATCGACTGACCTTCTTACAGGTAGCAATCGGCTATACTCTCCTCGCCACAGGTCTGTTCCTAATCCCACCTTCTCTTCCGGTAACGGGCCGAAGCATGAGGGCATGTCGTCTTTCATAGAGATTGTTGCTAAATGGCTAATGGTTTTCCAGATTACGGTGTCGTGGTCATTGGGTCATTGGCGTCGTTCTCATCACCTCTACTGCTTACTGGTTTGTCAGGGGGCGGAAGAGGTTCTCACGTCAGCAGGTGCTCTCAGCAGAGGAGGACTACTACCGTTCCTGACTCAACACACATCGCTCAGAAATAGTTGCCGGCCAATCTGCGCTGATGTACAGGAGGTGAGATGTACTCTGTGTGTATTAATGATGGAAGAAATATCACGGTAACAGATTGGTTCGCTAGAGATGTGCCCAACCTTAAGAACATGGCAAGTGCGTGCCACTCTAGATTAATCTCCATATAGCACCATCACAAACATTATTGGCTGCTGCTGTACGGAAAAGACACACAAGATAAAGGTAGATGGGCATGCTGTCCGTCAATATTCAGACAGTGAAATGTATGACTGCACCAGAAGATACGGTTAAGCAGCATAACCCCAAACTGCGCTCGATCACGCGGGGAATCAAGGAGTTAAACCCCAGTGTATCTGCAAGGCCCTGATAGGAGGATATTAAGAACATTGGTGTGTTACATTACTCAAGATTTGACTAGTTACAATCTCTGCTGTCGCAAGTCCGACTGCGCAGTTGCTTGAAGTTCAAAGTGAAAGTGAGAGTGACATCTCCTTAGGCTCGGCGGCCCCGGTCACGTCGCATAGCAGCATGCTCCCTTTCCAGCTGCTGCAAACCCTTTTTGACTCTTAAACAGGGGAATGATAACCAAGGAGGGCATGTACTTTAATATACACGTCCTCCTGTCGTTACATCGACCTCGAGATTAAGGCGACCCCTCACGCGACTAAGCGCCTTGGCGGCCCTCCACGCGGGGAGTCACATTGCCTTTTCTGCACAAAGTGAAGCTCTCATTGGGCAGATAAGCCCAGTCTACTTGCATCTGCCGACGTCGCATGCAGGATGGTCAGGTACGTGAAACATGGCCTGTGACTCGAGATTACTGCACAATCTATGGCCGTCGGATCACCGGAACTTGATTCTTCACTGAATTACTGCCTTATCTCTCCATCTGATTTGCATCCCTGACCTTGTGACACGTTGCCATCAGGGTTACTGATAATGGCGTCGATGGTTATCTATACCTACAACGCGACGATGGGACTTGACTAGAAAGCGACGCTGTATCGGTGGAGTGTTGTAGATGTCGTGAATAAAAGTAGCGAAGAAGAGGAGCCTGACGAGGAACTTCAGAGATAAATAGGAAGTGTGTCTCATGGTATTTACGGAGAACAGGACGACTGCATTTGACAAGCTCACAAATCGGTAAGCTCGATTGAACAACAACTATGCGCTTTGCAACTTCCACCATCGTCAAGATCGCCCTTCTGTTCGGCAGTCTCTGTGTCGATGCAGCAGTGATGTGGAATCGCGATGCTGGCAATACTGATCTCGAGGCGCGCGCTAGCTCCGGTTACAGATCCGTCATTTACTTTGTGAACTGGGTTAGTATTGTGTTTACATCATACTGAGCACCCGATTGGCACTAACTACCTAGGCAATTTACGCGCGCAACCATAATCCTCAGGACCTCCCTGTCCAGAGGCTGACGCACGTCCTCTACGCCTTTGCCAATGTGCGTCCTGAAACAGGGGAAGTCTACATGACAGACTCTTGGGCCGACATTGAGAAGCATTACCCTGGGGATTCCTGGTCTGATACGGGCAACAATGTCTACGGATGCATCAAGCAGCTGTATCTCTTGAAGAAGCAGAACCGTAACCTCAAGGTTCTCTTGTCTATTGGCGGCTGGACCTATTCTCCCAACTTTGCTCCGGCGGCTAGCACAGATGCTGGACGGAAGAACTTCGCGAAGACTGCCGTGAAGCTGCTGCAGGACTTGGGATTTGATGGGCTCGATATTGATTGGGAGGTGAGTAGATGCATGGCTTCAACGTCGACGCTGGCTAACAGGCATAGTACCCGGCAAACGACCAGCAAGCGAACGATTTTGTGCTGTTGCTCAAGGAAGTGAGGGCTGTATGTGCTGATGAATGTGACTCATGATGGACATATCACTAACGTCACTAGGCACTCGACAGTTACAGTGCTGCAAATGCGGGCGGACAGCACTTTCTTCTCACTGTAGCTTCTCCAGCTGGTTAGTACACACTGCTGCTCTGATATTATCACTTGAACCCATCTGATTTGATTAGGTCCCGATAAGATCAATGTCCTTCACCTCAAAGACATGGATCAGCAACTGGACTTCTGGAACCTCATGGCCTACGACTACGCTGGAAGTTTCTCTTCTGTCACCGGACATCAGGCCAACGTCTACAACGACACCTCCAACCCGCTCTCCACACCGTTCAACACTCAGACCGCAATCGATCTGTACCGTGCCGGCGGAGTCCCCGCAAACAAAATCGTCCTGGGCATGCCTCTCTACGGCCGCTCCTTCGCCAATACCGACGGACTCGGCAAGCCTTACAACGGCGTTGGCCAGGGCAGCTGGGAGGCCGGAGTGTGGGACTACAAGGCGCTCCCTCAAGCTGGCGCCACAGAGCATGTCATTTCCAATATCATGGCGAGCTACAGTTATGACGCGACGAACAAGTTCTTGATCAGCTATGACAATCCTCAGGTGGCGACTATGAAGTCTAGCTATATCAAGTCCTTGGGATTGGGAGGTGCCATGTGGTGGGACAGCAGCAGCGATAAGACCGGAAGCGATAGTTTGGTTACCACGGTAAGTACACATTCGAGCGGTCTGCTGGTCCAATGCTGATAACCTATCAGGTAGTAAATGCACTTGGAGGCTCGGGAGCCTTTGAACAGAATCAGAATGAACTGAGCTATCCGGTCTCGCAGTATGACAACCTGCGCAATGGCATGCCGTCCTGATTGGGGCAGGGCAGCTTTTCCCTCGTGGGGTGAAGCAGTGATGGTAGCTCGATAGTGTGGATACATGCTGGGCATGATGATATACGAATTTGAGATTATGGAATTTGACTTTATGCACTTTTGTCGTACATAACTTGAAGTGGTACCTCACTCGAGTTGGAGCTTCGTACTTTTCTGTATACGGGATCCGCGGATTCCATTCTCGTGCCATCCGATGCCGATCAAATTCCATGCCAAGAGCATATTTCTGACCTGGACGACGCCATGACTTCCTTCAGCTAGCCTCTCAAATATAACAACGGGTGTTCACCAGGCAATGAGCGCCAATCATCAGTACCATGTCTGCTGATGCCAGTAACAAGGACGTCTCAATTGTACGTATCTGATAATGATGGCCTTACACTGCGTCTAATCCCATTTAGGCAGCAGGCATAGCTGCGATAGGAGTCGAGCTCCTCACTCATCCACTCGACACGCTCATTACTCGATTACAATCACCCACCTACGCGTCGACATATCAGCGTGTAAATGGCGGTATCAACCCAGCTCTCTACCGAGGGTTATATCAAGGCTTCGGCCCAACACTCATCACGACCATCCCCGCATCAGTCGCCTTTTTCGCAATCTACGAGACTATGAAATCAACGCTTCAACCTACCGAAGGCACTCAATCGCCAAAAGCCCGCGAGCTTGCCACGTACGCGATTAGCAGTGCAGTAGCGGATTTGGTCGCCTGCGCCATCACTAACCCCGCTGAAGTCCTGACGCAGAATGCCCAGGTCGTGCATGCTCAATCCAGGCATAGTCGTTCGCCACTGCTGTCGACGGTCAGGCATTTTTCCAGGCATCCGACTAAGCTCTGGGCCGGGTATACGATGCTGGCTGCTAGCCATCTCCCCGGGACGAGTCTGACGTTCTTGTTGTATGAGTATCTCAAGACTGGTTGGTTTGAGGTCCCGCGGGATTGCAGTGAGGTTACTACTCATTTTAGGGGAGGACTTTACAGCGGCGCACTGGCTAGCGCGGTGGTTTCTCTGCTCTTCGTACCGGTTGATGTAGTGAAAACGCGCATGAGGCTTGCGGTTGGTACTCCCACCTATGCTCGACTGCCCTTGAAGGCGGATATCCGCGCTATACCTCCAGCAGTGAAGGCAGAGCGGGTATCGTCTGCTAATGCAATGGCTATTGCAAGGGGTATATTAGTGAAGGAGGGAATACGAGGTCTCTTCAGGGGCGGGGCCCTGACGTGCCTCGCGGCTGGGCTGGGAGGTGGTTTGTTTCTTGGGTGTTACGATGGTCTTAAGGTATACTTTGGAGCGCATGTATAAACGGGCGGCGTTTGAAAATGCCTGCGGTTCTTTCCACTCTTGGTTACGACTTTGTATAGTAGAATATCTCCAATCTTTATAAAAATGGGGGATACGAAGATAGAATATTGACGATTTCAATGTCTGTCCTTTATGGCCTAGAAGGTACGGCTGCACTGCATATGCTTGTCCACGGAATTCTGCACATGGCAGGTTTCATGTAGAGGAGCGAGCGATGGAACTTCTGGAGTACCACGTGGGTTCAAGGCTGCACCGTAGACTCGTGGTCGAGTGCCCGGCTATAATATGACCAGTTATTTTAGGCCCGTTAATTATTAAAATAATACTATGAAGGTGTCTACCGCGTGGACAGCTGATAGATTCACGAATTGAGATTCGTGAGCCGAATGACTAGGTACATGAGGGGATATACCTGGACTATTAGAGAGTGCTGGAGACTTCAGTTGAATATCAGCAGTGTGCATCCATAGGGACTGGGCTGTTCATCGTTCGCCTTGCTCCCCAAGATTCATCGCAGCACTAACACACGCCAGATGGCTGAAGGCTTGTGGGGTGTTGCCAATCTGCTCCCCTGATATGGCCACTTCTTCTGAAAACATGCCCAAATGATTTGCAAAAGAGAGCATGTTGTCGAAGTGCGCAACCGCCGTCTTACGCAGTTGAGGGTAGAACGGATCCTCCACCTGATAGGGCATTGCTTTTGAGGCCTGTGTACCGCGTCAATGCTTGTTTCTCGGGGGGGGTACGAAGACGTACACGCATCATTGCTTCGACTAGCCAGAAAGTCACCATGACGAATGCGCCCTCGCCGCCACCAACTCCTGGTTTGGAGTCAGTAGGAAAACTAGCCTCGTAGTAGTCTAACATACCATCATCCACCTTTGTGTGATCATACCGGGATACCATGTTGGCAACTGATAACCCCCCTTTGGCCGGGGAACACATGATCTTCTTTAGAGTGTGCAGGAACCTGGGATCATTTGGAGCGATGAAGAATACCAGTGGTGCAATCAAAACAGCTGCATCCAGCACATCCTGATACTCATAGCTCATGCAAAAATACTTGCCCTTGAGGTTGTAGCCTTTCGTCATGATCTCATCGTAAAGCTCATCACGCGCCCGCCTCCACTCCTCCACATCAGGACACGGTAGATTGGATCGCTTCTCCGATAGACGTATTGCTCTGTCCAGCGCAACCCAGAGCATGATCTTGCTGTAGACAAAATTCTGCATCTTCCCTCGGACCTCCCAGAGCGATCGGTCGGGCTCATTTCGGACTCTAATTACATGCGCTATCATGCGTCGAATGGCGACCCACTGCTCATAGGAGATAGGTCGTCCGTGCTTGTTGTAGAGATAGACACTGTCCATAAGCTCACCATATATATCCAACTGTATATGGTGCGCAGCTGCGTTTCCGATACGCACCGGCTTACTGCCCTTATATCCCTCTAGATGATCCAGTTCACTTTCCGGAATTTCGCTCTCACCATGAATCGTCACCATTATGGGTAAGAATGGGGCATCCGCTACGCATTCGTTATCCCTCACTGGAGGGAAGACGCGGTCAAAGATGAAGTTGATGTACGCTTCGGCTTCCGTGGGGTAGCCGTTCTTGAGAAACACGTACACGACAAAAGCGGCATCACGGAGCCAGGAGTACCGATAGTCCCAGTTCCGGGACCCTCCGACGTACTCGGGGAGGGAGAACGTCGGAGCTGCAACGATTGCTCCGGTAGGTTTGTAGGTGAGAAGCTTAAGTACCAAGAGGCTGCGCTCAACCTGTTCGCGGTAGTGACCGCGAAACGTACAACGGGCGATCCAGCTAACCCAGAAGTTCAGCGTCTCTTTTTCCAGTCTCTCCAGGTACTGTTGTAGGAAGTTCCCCTCAGGAAGACTTGTTTCTGGGTCGTGCAGCACAAATGAGATCGATTGCCCTTCTTTCAACTTCACCCTGGCATGGAGTCCTGGCCCTTTTGGGCCTTGATTCTCCTGGAGCTTTAGATCCGCCGGGAAAATGGCATCAGCTGGCTCAAGTGAAGTGTCGACACCAGAATGGATAGTTAAGTGCAAGCTTTGCGTCTGGCTCTCGAAAGAATATTTCTTGAGCGAGCCGCTGGAGTTCTGGGGAGTGATCCAATGGCCGCTGTGTCGGTCTCTTGCATAGTTGAACGCAGGAAAGATCTCAAAATCCATCTCCATTTCACCCCTCACACATTCGATCCTCCGAACAACGCCTGAATGACACAGTTTCTGCGGGTCATTTCGAGCAATGGGGTCATCACAAATACACCACTCAGAGCTCGACTTGTGACTTGATACAGGCAGGTAGTCGAGTAGACTGACCACCCCCTGTTCGTCAATCCATCGGGTCTCCAGCATATTAGTGTACGGTCGATATCTCTGCTTGCTGATTGGTTGGATATCCGGTATTGGGCATATGGAGAAGTGTCCTCCCTGTGTAGAGTCAAGGATGCGACAGAAGACGGTGGGCGAATCGAAGACGGGCCAGCACATATAGTCAAGACTGCCACTTTTGCTAATTAGGGCGCAGGTGTGCATGTCCCCCACGAGGCCATAGTCTTCTATGCTAGTGTACGGTGATGAAGTTCCTTCCATCCTCAGTTGATTTGTCCGGTGAATATGAATATCAGTCGTTGAATTTACAGCGTATGGATAGTGAATTGATGGTGATTCTGATTTTGTTTGGCATGTCGTTTGCAGGTGTGGTGATCAGTGACATCATCGATCCGGGGTATCCGTCAGCCTACAGTTCCTCTCATGTCTCCACCTGATGGAAGATGCAGCTAATAATTATTTAAGAAGTAGAGGGTCAGAGTCTCAGCTTGTTTAGTTGTAAGTGCTTTACGAGGTCAGCGAATCCCAGTCGAGGCTACCATACCAGATATATAACTGTCGTCAGTAACAACGCAGGAATCTCAGAGTAGAAGGCTGCACTAAGTAGAGTCACCAAGTCAACATAGAATAAAATAATGAACTCAGACCTCTTATAGAAACATGTGGATGTTTTACTTGCATTGCATTCCTTTAATGAATGACCTTGAATCAGTGGTCACCCATAATGAGATAAGGGCCACTAGATATAAGCACTTTATGTTATTCTGCTAATAGCACCTCATTCACTATTAATTGAAGGATTATATTGTTAAGTATCATATACACATAGTATTTATTTCATTGATTCTACAAGAGTTGTGTCTTGATTTATAATCTAAATTATGGACGCAAGTCCCCAACTGAAGCATTATTAGGTGTGTCTCTAGATCCTCTATAGTTGTTAGATGATTGAACGCACATTACTGGTGAATCTTTGATACAAAATTGCGAATCAATAAACCGTGATTCTCAATAAATGAAGACAAAAACACCGGGGGTGTATCATAGAACAGAAAGATGGAATGCAAGGAATGACTCGGGAAGAGACGATTCCCTTGAACGCAACATGGGATATCAAACAGACAGAATAAATGAAGTGTTAGACAGCAGATGGCGAATTATACCAGGCGCAGCTCGCTATTCCGTGCGGTTTTGTTCGCTCCAAGCCTTGAGATCGTGGTTGAACCCGTCGTACCCCTTCCTTGAATCCTCCGCTAGACCAACATAGCCGGCGAGGAAGCCCTCCCCCATAAGAAATGAAAGGAGACCAGTAAACGTCTCTTCATGGATGAACCTTGTGTGACTCTGTTCCTGTCCCGTTGCGGGAATTTCCTCGAATCGAAATATATGCTCCCCAGTGAAGATTCCTGGGATAGAACCGATCCAGCTAAACATAGCCTCCGTGTTTGATGACACGACGGGCGAGAACTTCATCTTTCCGTAGCCTGCACAGACATTCAATTTGTCGCCAGGTTGAAGATCGATAGATGATTTAGTTGGGTCAACTGGGGATATCGAGCGGATAAATCCATTGGGTGAGTATTTCGAGATGGATGAAAAGTCGAGAAACTGTTGTGAAGTGTCAGAAAAACGGGTTTATTTATGATTGATATCATTGCTTCCCAATATCCAATGGAAGCCAATACCTTCTCTCTGACCGTTGCTGGAGGGGCATTGATTTCAATGCTTGTGGTGATTAAATACATGACGCTGTTGGCAGGACTTTGACGACCGATAAAGGCGATACTGTGTTTCTCTCCGATAATGTTTCGATGATTGATTCATCTGACATGGATGGTGGGCGATCGTCTCTATATAAGATAGGTAATCATTTTACCCGAATCGGCGCTCTCTGTGGCCGTTGCTGACTCATTCTTGCCCCTTACCCAGTGATGACTGGAAATGATTGGCTGAAACGGGACACGGAATCCCGTGCCCAGCGATCACGGCCTCTGGCCCTCAGCCATGACAACCCAGCACTCTGACCAGAAACATACAACCAACCATATACCCGCAGTGCTACTTCGTCGGAGATTGTTGATCCTCAATTTGTGCCGATGGTCAGGAGGCGTCCAGTAAGAATCCGAGAGCCAAAGGCATGCCAGCAATGCGCGTACGCAAAAGTGAAATGCGACCAACAAGAGACGGGTGGGTGCAAGCGGTACGGTGCTTTCTCAGTTAAAGTCTGCTGAGCCATGTTGAATCAAGACTAGATGTTCTCGTTTAAAGAGAGAGTGCATCGCTCAGGCCCCTGGGGCCCACAAGCGAAAGGCTACCTCGCCGTTGTAGGTACCCACGAGATCGGCAGCAGGGTTGGCTACTGACTTTGGTCAAAGGGATGTTGCGAGACTCGAGAAGAAGCTTGACACTATGGCTTGTCTTGTCGGCGTATCATCTCAGACAACGTCTGATGCTGCATCCAAGACTGAGCAGGGAAACAGACGCCAAGCGCACAAGACCTCGCAATTGGTTCTTCCGTGGAATGAAAGTTTCAATTTTACTCATCAAAGTGCATCAGTAATTTTGACAAAATACCGAACGGAGATGGCCTGTTACTGTCCTAGTGTTGTCATCCCACTTGACATGACTGTTCAAGAGTTGCAGCAAAAAAATCCACTTCTCTTGGGTGCGATTCTAATGGTGACTTGTCTCGACGACGCAAATCGGAAGAAACGCATGACAGATCAGTTCCTAGAGCATGTCAGCCGTTCCATTATTAAGAAACAGCACAGCAGACTTGATATCCTGCAGGCTCTCTTGGTCTGCATATCATGGTACCTATGACCTTTCCGTTTCAGCCTTGCTTGTAGAACTCAGAGCTCACACCATAACAGGTATCACTTGCTGCCCGAATCCGAAGGACAACTGTCTATCGTCTTGCACCTGGGTCTGGCCATGCTACGTAGTCTTGGCCTCCATCGAAGGCCTAATCCATCTAGTGAAAAACTACCGCAACCTTGCGAGCATGACAATGCTCCTACCACGGACGAACGGAGAGCCTACCTCGGGTGCTTTTATACCGCCTGTGTGTATGTAGATCGGCGCCCATACATCGCTCCAGCAATATGTCTGACCCATCTAGAGCTGCAACATGCGTCAAAGATATAGATCCTCTTCGATATACGAGCTATACTGATGAATGCTGTCGCGTACTTGAGGAGCTGCGGGAATATCCTACAGACATGTATCTGGTCCAGCTGGCACGACTCAATCGTATGGCCCACAGGATCGTTCAGATACTTCCCTTTGATGCGTACAATCCACCGCACATAGCTTCGTCGGATTCAGTCCAAAGGTGTGTCGAGGCTCTCGAAGCGGAATTAAAGCGTCTGAAACCATCTAGCGCGCAGGATTGCATTCAGGACTGTGAGTGGCATTGAATTTTCTTACTACGTCCTATATGACAACACTTGCTAAGCTTGTACCTAGCCATCCTGGCATTACAGTATTACAATCTAGAGCTCCTCTTATACGAGTCCGCTCTGGAAGATGACTTCTCAAAGAACGACGGGAATAGCACCGGGGTGCATTGTGATATCCTTCACTCATCCTTGATCTCAGCGAAAGACTTCTTCTCAACGTTCTCTTCTCTTACGCCTCAATATTTCCTCTATCTCCCATACTCGGTCTACCAGCAATACTACCATGCCGTCGATTCATTATCGAAACTTCTGCTTTTGGCATGGAAGGAACGCGATCAGATCAACGCACCTACTACCATTGATGTTCCAACAGCCGTTAACATGTTCGTTGGAAAGGCTAAAGAGGCAGTGCGGTTTCTGAATGACGAAGAATCATCACTCTGCGCGGAGGAAATACTGTATCAACTCATAGCACGAGTGCGTACATTTAAGGAGCTTCACGAAGAAAGACTTGCCAACGTCGAATCTTATGACATCAATACAAATGCTACGAGGAGGAATTCAATAAGAGATGCGACATTTTCGCTACCGCATGGCATGTCGTGGCAGTTTCTGGATTCAGAATAACACAACACTTTGCTATAACCTTTCGGAGAGGCGGATGAGGGGATTGTTACTCTGGAACGAAGAGCCACTATAGATTTTATTCCTATCCTTTTATCTTGAGCATATCTCATAGAATTCTTGTATTTTATATGAAATATATTATAATCATCGTCCAACCTGTATCTAGAATAGTCAATATCTAGGGGTTTAAGTGTGTGGTTGTTGTTGAAGGTTAGCTACACATATATAGATTCAGACCACTCTCGCCACTCATGAAAGATCCAATTAATCCCTCAATAACTCAGCAACCACTATCTATTCTAATCAAAACTGTCGAGTACGCATTATTTTGCTAACAGATTATCGTGTGATCTTAAAAAAATAAGAAAAATTGAAGAATTGTAGTATGCTCCCCTCGCCTATAAGTGTGATCCTAGTTATGATAATCTGGGGGAACACTGTGGGGGAATTGTATAAATTTATGCTTGAGTGACCATATTAACTTTTCATCAGATGACAGTGTGATAGCAGGGACTGTGTACTAGTGTTCAACTCAGAATCTGGCAACTAAAACTGTAAATGCCTGGAGTTATAATTGCCAACAGCGAGGCCAATAGGAGCACAGATTTCATGCTCAAGCCATCTACGGGACGCACCGTTCAAGGTGGCCTTGCTGTTGAAAAACTCTTTTCGATACTCAGATGGAGGCAAGTTGATGGACGATACTTCAGACCCATACATAGAGATAAAAAGCTACTTTTATACATAGTCATGAGGATAACCTATTTATGAGGAAATCAGAACAAATAGCAAAGCGTGCGGAAGGTGCAAAAGATGCAAAGTTGCAACTCCTCAATAAAAAGCATAATGTACACGTAGGCAAAGGGATTAGTGCCCTGAACCTGAAACAATGCGAACAAATAATAATGGGTTCGAGTTAGAAACTTAGAATACGTAATACCTTAGCTTTCAATGACCCACCATACAGCCTAGTAACGGTGGCAGCGGGGAGAGATCAGATCAACCAGATCTGGTCATTCCATGGGATTGGGACGTCCATATTCCAGTCTAGACCCTCGACAAACTTCGACTTCTCCATGGCTAAATGCAACCGTCTGTTAGCCCCGCACAGCTATGCTCAGCCGAATACGGGGTAATTTGATGTTACATCCATGTACTGTGCGGCAAATGGCGGTCTGGTAGCTACCTTATGCCTATTCCCTGCCATTTAAATATTGTCATCTATGATTCTTCATCAATATTTAATAATTTCTCCGTGGATTACTCTAATTACAATGTAGCATGAAAGAATAGTCGTACTGCCCGCATTTTTATTTCGGTCTCAGTACCCGCGAAAAGGACACTCGTCTCCACTGAGGCCAAAATAGCCTCGATCTTGAAGGTTGTTCTGAAGTTCGCGGAACTTGCTGGTTTTCGCTTTCTTCTCGAACAGAATGTCGATCTCAAGATAACTCAAGCCAAAGGTTTCCGGAAGCCTCCAGTAGCACCAAACCAAGCACAAAAAGGTAGTCCCGGCAAAAAAGAAACAAGACTTGCCCTTCCAGTCCCACTCGTCGGGACTCAACATCTTCGGCGTCATCCAGTTGATGAGAACGCCGGACAAGTTGTACGCCACGCGGGCCAGAACGGCGGTCTTGACACGGAGCCGCGTGGAGGGAATCTCAGCTACCAGCACGTAGCATATTGGCCCGATGGTCATGTCGTATACGAATGTCAGGAAGACGAGAAGAGAGCCAAGAGTCCACAAGTGCCATCGAGCTGTCGAAGCTACGCTGACACACCCTGCAGCAAGTAGAGTGAGAAGCATGACCAAAAGCCCTGAAAGGTAAAGTGTGCGGCGACCCACGCGGGGCAGTAGGAACCAAGAGATTATCCCGCCAGTGATTGCCAGGCCAAAGGTCCCGACTGTTAAACTGAAAGCCTGGCTGGTGTCGAATCCGGCCTGCTTGTAGTAGTATGAGGACCAGCCCATCAGGCTGCTGCCACAAACTTGCTGGGTGACCCAGACGATGCACGTAATCTCTGTTCGTCGAAGGTCGACACGTTTGAAGCAGTCCAAGTATGAGATGGCGCCGCCACCCGTCAGATGCTTTTCGACTTCGTTGGTATGTGTCAACATGGCGGCCGTCTCATTCACGCTGACGCCACTCCGTGTCAGCCGTGACAATGCCCTTTTGGCCTCTTGTGGTCGGTTGTGCCGGATCAGCCACCATGGTGATTCTGGAGCCAAAATCACGCCAACCAAAATGGGCAGGCCGATCGCCCACTGGAGCCCAAATGGAAGGCGAAAGGACAGCGTGGACTCGTTGTTGGCCAATGAACGAGTCACACCCGTGGCGAGGATCTGACCGAGTACCCAGCATAGATTGATGCTGCTGAGAAGGTATGCGCGCAAGGCCACTGGCATCACTTCGGCGGCGTAGTTGATCGTCAGCGTCTGAAAGACGCCCCAGGGGATTCCACACAAGATCTGCGCTGCAAGCAACGTCTGCAGATTGACTGCGAAGAAGGGTAACAGTATGCAAAGGAATAGAAAGACGAGAGCGGCAGATATAGTAATGCGATATCCAACGCGGTCAGCCAGCAGGCCGTTCAGAAGCAATCCAACGATCTCCCCTGCCTCCGCCCCCGTGGACAGAGCAAACTGCCAGCGAGCAGGAATTTCATAGTCGCCGTTCCTGCTTGGCACGCCATAGTGTCGCTTGAAGGCAGGAAGTGAGAAGAAAGAAAATATGAGTAGAGTGTCGAACCCTTCCATGATGAGGGTCGAAGAAACGACCATCGACCACGCCATCGCCTTGGGGTATAGCCGGCAACCTTCCAAGAACGTGATTTTGCGTTCGGCCTTTGTTGCAGCCCGAGCTCCAGAATCCAGCTGGCGCAATCCGGGAATTAGAGTAGAGAGACCATAGAAAAGATCAGACTCGGATGACCGAGCGCTAGACCAAAGCAGGCCATTGTTACTACCCGTATCGCAACTCCAAGCATCGTATAAACCATGCGATGTCTTGTAGGCGCTCGGTACCTGCTCGAGATGATCTGAACCAGGCCCTTTTACGTCAAGGGTAGATGGGGCGATCGTGGCCTGTCTCGGCAATTGTTGAAGCGGACATGGCGGCTCGGAACAGGGAGTGGTGCTGGACTCCATTCCTGCAATTTCGGTGAGGATTTGTCTTGTTGTCTTCCGGCGCTACAGATTCAGTGCTGTTGCCCACATTTACAAAGCTATTGACCGGTTTCACTCTCAGTGTCGAGGGCGAAATATATAAAAAGAGAGGAGTTGGAATCCTTCAAAGAAGTGGCCGTTGCCTCAGCCCTCGCCATCAGGATATACCACATGGTTTGAGCACCATACAGCTTGCGGTTTATTGGGCGTGTCTTACAGCCCCAAAACCTTACTCATGAACAGGACCAAGGAAGGCGAGCCAATGGTAGCCCATCATATTAGGTTTTCGGATCAGTTTAGCATATCCGAAAACGTAGGTAAATACGAGGGAGAAGAAAAAAGAGTGAAATAAAAAGGAAAAGGGGGATTGGCTTAGAGTGAGATCCTCGGTGTCATTAGTATTACACAGCCATGTGTAAGTTAAACTATAATTGAATCATCTCTGCCTGCTATCCCCGTGCCAACGTGCTTGATGCAAGGTGGACACAATGTCTCATTACCATACATCTGTCTTAAACATGGGCCCAATAACATTTCTTTACTGATGTAAGAACGTTATGCGGGATATCGTTTGTGTACACAGTGCTAGTGAGCTTTTGCCTTCCATTGGGCCAGATCTTCTACAGATCCTAGTGGCTTGAGCGGCTCTAACCATCTAAGGAGTAAGGTGACCCCTAGTCAGCGAACCATCAAAGATTCAAGGTATCTGACGCGTCGAAAGTATAACTCGGCTTGTGAAGGATTCACACATAGAGGATATTGATGAATCACTACCCCCTAACTAAATGAGACCAAGCTTCTCCGTTCTCGATAGCTTGATTTGATTGCCTTGACAGGCGCAACTAGCGGGTGATGTGCCATTTCACCCGCGAGAATGTTGACTGTTCTCCAGGATGTAAGTGAAAGTTTGATCTCCATCTGGGACTCTCCTCTGGTTGTCTTCCCATGTGGCTCGTGAGTGAAACCGTCCCAAATGGCGATTCTTGACTTGTTGATTGGGCACTAAGAAATTTGGACGGCTGTACAAGAGGCCTTAGCCGCATAGTCCTTTCCAGTTTGCATTGGTATAACACTTTTTAAGTTTTATCACTTAACCTAAATATATTGATGGTCTAGAATCGCGCAGGTGCGTGGAATGTTGATGAAGTTAGGATATGAGCAAAACAAAAAATTCGCGTGTATTTCCTTTTCCACAAAAATAACTTTAGACTTTGAGACCATTGCGATCCTCTGCCAAGGTTGTAATCGTACGCACGAGCAATGTGCGAGTCCCCAGGAAATTTGAACCTCGAAACTCCGGTGAACTCCGGTAAACTGCCTTGTTCTCTGCATCGCTACGCCCATTTGAAACCGGAGCAGTGCTTTTGACACATTGCTGTACTTGACAAAACTATCATTCTTAACTAGACACAACAAGCCTATCCTACATGTTGGTTTAGGTGAGATGTGACTCCGTAACGCCGGCAAAGCTTAAATGACTGCATAGACCCTAACGACTAGGAATGCATTTCACCCACCTAAAGAGCAGAGAAGTTAACCACTTTATAGATTCTCTAAATAATTATTGTCTTTTACGAATTTCACGAGTCTAAAAGCCTGAAGTATAAGGATAGGCCAAATACTGCTCAGCAGTCAGCACCTTATTAAATACGAACCAGATATTCGTAATGAATGGGACCGGCCAGACGGGAACCTAATGTGCTTTAGTGTTCCCAATCAATCTGCACTAACGATGAGGATCAAACGTCCGTGCATTGACGTTCTGGTTGGGTCAGAGCCAGCCTTGGGAATGATTGATCAGGTGGCAAAGATAAGCATCTGTCTCAGCAGGCTGCTCTGAGCAGCCCAGCATGGTAGGAAGACCTTCCCAGTCCATGGTAACGCATCCTCTTCCAGTTTCTTCCTCAACAGCAGGGTAGGGTGATCAGTCTTTTGTCATGTGGCATGCCACTGTTGTTCTGACCGCCAGTCATTACAAGCTCATGAGTACCTCACCTATACCCCTATATTTTGTTCCTTTGAACTCTGTTTAGAGAGTTGTAAAGATAGTGTCATCTAGTATTATTGCCAATTTCTTACGGCGGTCAGACTGCGCATCTGTACGTTGGATTACAATAAAAACCAAAGGTGGGAAGTAAGAGTCAAAATGCATTGTATAGAGTATTCGAAATATTGGGTCTGAGGTGCCAAAATCCAGCGGTAAGCCTCAATATTATGATATGGAATTGGTGCTCTCTCCACATACCAAAATATGGACTGAATGAATGATTCATGCATCAGGCCAATCTCTTCCAACGGCGAGCCCAGTTGCGTCTCACTGGATTTATCTGCAAACTCCTCTTCTGAGAAGGATGCAATAATCTTCTGTTCCGCTTGCGATATAGAGTCCAGCAGCGCATATAGTATGTTTGTATGCCCAACGAGACGGCGTAAATCGTGGTCGCAACGGGAAATTTCGACGTCTAGCTTTCTCTGGCAGATGTTTATCAGGCTAGAACGATATGCCGCCATAGATTAAAATATATGGAAAACATATAAGGCAATGCTTTAAGGTACAGGGGATTGGACGCGCAGTAGAATCTGCATCTTAAGAGCGTGATTCCCAGACATTTCTGAAGCCCAGATTGACTGTCACGTCCGAAATATATACCCTATTATTACTTTCTAAGAAAAGGAGGGGTGTTGCGTGATCTCCCGTCAGGAGATTCCAGTTTCTACTCTCTAGGTTGTTGTAGCCATGGGAATTAACCGTATTACACTGAATGAGCATATGTTTTGGGCTTGTGGCACATGCACGTTGCGCTTTTGTGGTAGGTTTCTGGGGGAATCGTATGTACAAGAATGTGGAACCCCCATTGAACGCCTTGAACCTAAACCCAAACTTATACGGTACTGCCAGGTGGACCACTGGATAGACGCTTTTGCCACTTGGTGACACCACGGCTCTCAATCACAAACTGGAGATTGTAGTAACCGATGTCAGTGGAATGCTCTGGGCCTCCCCGCTCTATCAAGGGTAACCTGAGGAACCATCGTCCACCGCAACTACAGCCACGGACATAGCCACAGCCACAACCACGGCCAGGCCTTCAGAAGGATTCGTGGCACTTGGAGATGCAGGTCTGTGCTTTCTATATGTCAAGCTCCATTTCCATTAGCTATCTACTAGTACCTGGAGCCAAAGTACCAAACAGCACTGGAGAAGGACGACCGGTGGAAAGCTTATTCAAATGTGCGAGGGACACAGGTGATGCAGTTGTAGCTGATGTGCAAAAGAATGTAGAGATAGAAGGCAAGTAAAGGATATTCACCATCGAGGGCAACCAGTTTATCGGCTGAGTGTATGCTACATATTCATCGGAGTGATGTGGTGTTTTCAGACTCTGATGAATCCTCGCCAACTAGCCGAATACAAGAGACGTGATCGTGCTTCAACTGACTGGTTTATCAGGGCAATCCTACTGCGCTTTGATGACCTTTTTAAGTTTTTCCTGTTTCCCCTCACCTTTTCGCTCATGGCTACGCATCGGCTGACTGGCAGTCAAGGATTTTCTAGACATGAATCCCAACCCAGTCCCATTACTGCCTTATTTCCTTCCGTTCCGTCAGCAATGAATATCCTGTGAGCAGGGGCAGACACTAACAATAATGTGAGCGTCAGATCTCCAGAGATCTTCGCTTTCAGCTGAACCTCCAGGTCCAGGTTCAACTCTAAGTGCAACCTCAACTGTTCACCTTCCTCCTTCTTTAGCGGTTCATCTTTCTCTGATGGCTTCCTGTGAACTCGTCCACTTGTATCTGTAATCGTTCCCACCGCGGTTTCAGTTATATTGCGCACCAATTTGCCGGACTGTCCAGCTGTTCTGCCAACATCCTCAATAGAGTTTAACTGAATGAGCCTTTGATCGCCGCGTCGATCTCGCCTCAGTCTCTGACGTTCAGCACTGAGGAAAACATCTTCATCCTCGGCCACGTCGCGTTCCTCCTCCTCGTTACACAATGGCCTATTCCGAAGAGTCTGACGTTGTCGTTGAGGGACTGGTTGGACTTGAGCCTCAAAGGTCGGGGACTCCCCTTCCAACGCATCCTCAAAGCTCGATGCATCATCAGATGTCCTGGAAATCAAAGCTTGGTTTTTAGCGCTTAGCGTATCAACATTTGGTTTCTTCTCTACTTCTTCGTCAAGACCATGTTGTAGAGGTCGTTTACGACGTAGTTTGGGTGGTTTTCTTCTCTGCGGAATAGATGTAGAGGCCAAGATGGCATCACCTACTTTGTTCGGCGCAATCATCGCAATTGAACTATTCAATGCACTAGTCAATACCAGGGCATCATTAAGCTGATAATGCAAAACAGTAGAGTCAAGTATTGTAGTGTCAGAGTCTGTGGTCGACAGGTAGCATTATGTAGGGTCTTGTCACTATGACATCCTTGACATCTACCCCACATTATCTTCTTTTGATCCATGGATCAAACCGATGCGGATTACGGATCGACCCACCACATCGTTGACCCACCGACCCGAATATCCATGCGGGGATGCGGATAAATATCTCAGTACCAGTAATCTGATTACCGCCTTTCTTTCCCTTGTTCTAGCCATACCGTTGGGCTATCTATATCGTCTAGGTAATAAGATGCTGATTGTCTATATGAGCATTATGTTACCTTTCGTTGAGCCAAAAATAAGCTTATTTCGTGGGGTATTGTGGACCCCCATGAATAAGACGGAAAGTGGTGCAGAGATATATCCTGAACTGAACCACCCTATTCAGGACCACCTAAAATGTAAAAGTCATGATAGCCCCCATTTTTCTTCGAATATATGTACGTACTATATATAAAGAAATACGCTTGTCAATCCCCAAAACAGATGGGTTGGATTGAACGACACCTTGATCCACCCATTCTGCGCACTGGGTGAATTGGATATAGATTTGTGGATTGGGTTAGCTGGCCTAATGCTGATCATACGTAAAGTAATGTCTTAGGTCCAGTCCTCAGAATTATATATTCCCACTCTGTGACACACTCCATGGTTCCACTAGGCCTCTGTGACACTACAAGCCGTAACCAGAGGCGCGAACCCGAAGGATACCCCAGTTCGGCTTGAAGACATCAAAGTTGGCTGAGTCATAGTGTTTGGCGTCGGCATAAGGGTGGCTGTAGGGCTTCATGGTCTCGGCACAAACAGTTGGTCAGCGCATTTTGTTCGAGGTCCTCTAGGGGCATGACGATTCCTACAGCTCCAACATGGCGATGGCGAAGTCAAGGGTGTTCCACCAGCATTGAGGATTGTCTCCTTACGAGTCCTAAGAATAGAGACGGTGTACGAGCCACAGACAGCTTACGCGTCGAGCGCAGCATCCGAGCCTGAGCCGCCAGCCCTCTCACTGCGAAGACGTCGCAATGAAACAATGGGCGAACTTCATCCTTGGAGGCGAATCTCTCAATCAAGTGACGGTGATAGGCGAAGTAGAGAATTCGGCTCTTTGCCACCTTATGGTCGGTCTAATTTGCAGTCCTGGAGGTCTATCACTTCAGCATCCTCAATTTCTCATGCCTACGTCTTCTGGAACGGGGCTGACTCCCCGCCTTCTATGTCCAGCATGTGGCGCTTGAAACCCCTGCCCAGTTGCACAGGTATTCAATGTCATGGTGTCAGAGGACAGATGCTATACAGAGTGTTTGACGGCATAATTCCACTTTGCTCCAGGCCTACACGTGGCATAATCTCTTAGACCCGCCTAATCTCAATGGGAAGCGGCCCGTGCTGGGAAGCGAAAATTATGACGACAACTCAGCCGTAGCGCGATCTTGCTGCCTTTGTGTTAGACACTAGATATGCAATGCAGGGATAACATGTGCGAGACTGTTTTCATATATCTCGATCGGGATAGCTCTGTGCCGAAAGCGAGACAATATTTGCCAAATCGGACACGGGGTATGGGACGGAGCCGTGGAAAAGGGGCCGCCTCGGCTGCATAGCTCGATCTTACCCCAGTAGTCCAAACTTTGTTCGGTCATAGTGAGCCACATCGTCGGGAAGACGACGTCACGGCAGTGGATTCAATGAGAGGCGGTTAGATGTCGCCCCAGGGTTAGGCCGTCGGGTGTGCTCGTGGCGGAGCAAACGACAGCGGGATCTTGGGGGCTCTAAATCCAGGAGGAGCGCAACCAGAAGAGTAGGATATCTCAGGAAAGTGTAAATTAAGGTTGTAATGGCTGCGAATAGCCGCCTCACTCAACTCGCCGATGCTGGATTTTTCGGAAGATTTTCCAATCGCTTCCTTCTCTATTCTTTTTATGAAATTTAGGCGGTCATTCTTGTCTGCTGCGCTCCTATCATGATAGGAGCTGCCTCAGCACAGGTTGGGTATCGGGGCTGGTATGGTGGTCAGTTCTATACGGGTGAAACCTCAAGTGTATCAGGATGGGCGGTTTCTAAATCAGTGATATGGCCAGTGCCAGTCTGGTATCAAAAGCAATCCCTGGCTGCGATAACATATACTAAAGCCAGCACCACTCAACACTGTCAGTCTCAACAACTGCACCTCCCACCGGCACGGCTTCGTCGACCCCATGTTATCCTCGACTTCGTCCACTCCCATCGCAACCGGCAGTTGCTCTTTTCCTATGGTGGATGGACTCAGATTCAACATTGACCGCGAGATCAAGTCCTTCGCCGGCACGAATACCTACTGGCTACCGTTACTAACCAAAAACATGGATATTGACTCCGTCTTTGATCACCAGCAGCACACAGACTCGAAAATCCTCCGGACTTGCGGTTTCAATGATGTGAGCTCTCTTGGAAGCGCAGGAACCGTATATTTTCAGTTCCACAGCGCGTCTACACGCACTACGACCATCAACACGAGCCCAGATAGTCTTCAACGGCTCGACTACGTTGTATCTGCGGTGGAGAAGCATGGCATTGCGCTAATTATTTGTTTGTGAATAATTGGAATGGCTACGGTGGCATGTATCCGTATATCAACGCGTATGCTGGGAGAAGGAGGGAATGGTACACCAACGATATCCAAGCCATGTACCAGGCGCATATCAAGGCGGTCGTTCCCTGCTACAGGGACTCTCCTGCAATTCTGGCTTCGGAGTTGGGAGATGAACCTCGCTGCCAAGGGTGCAGCACTGATGTTAATCACAGCTTAACCACCACGACCGGCACATACCTCAAGTCTCTTGATGCAGGCCATATGGTTGCTAGTGCGCTAGATACCCTCCTATGTAAACCGGTGTAATGCAGGCGACTAACATTCGAATAGAGGGCACGGGGTTGACCGTCGAGTGGGATGATTCCTGTCCCTACTCCACTTATGAAGGTAGTGACTTCCAAAACAACATGGCCATCCTTGACATTGATTTCGGAGTACTCCGCCAGTAGACCGCTACCTGTGAGCACTGTTCCACTCTCCTCTTCATGGCACCTGTCCACCGATTCGTTCTAGTATGGAGCATCACAAAAAACACCTTGGGGCTGGGCGAAATCCCACGCAAAGGTCTGCGAGGCCGCCGGGAAATTATCCCTGTTCGAGGAGTATGGCATCAAAGATGACCATTGCTCGCCCTAACTCGCCCGGCGAAAGACCTCTTTGACTACTACAGGAATGGCTGCGGACTCTTTCTGGCAATATGGGCGGACGCTGTCTACTCGTAAATCACCCAATTATCGAGACAAGTAATTTACTACGGCACCAGTGACTACGAATTGTAATTGAATCCTCGTTGTGTCAGCGGGATTTGAACCGCTATAAATGGCTCTATGGCTTTGCTTTGTTCGTATCCAGCATCGTCTGTTTATGTCACCTTGAAATGCAAGACCTGTTCTCGACAGCAATTAACAGTCATATCTTGCCTACCCTTGAGTTGGAGTTGGATGCTCCTGTCAAAGAAAAGGGCCCTTTTTCACGTCAGCGCAGTCCATTACATCCACCGAAAATGACAAATTCGCGAGGAACCTCGGGGACGAAGAAGTGGACAATCTCAATATTAGCGCCGTTCCTAGCAGAGACGCGCAATTGATCATCTGGACATTCGGAAGAAAAAATGGTATTCTTCCAAGTTTGAGACACTGGCCCATGTTGTCAGTGAGTAGTTTATCGATTAGAATTTGTGCAAAGAAAGTTGAAGAGCTTTGAAGAGTCAGGTAAATTCTGGAGCAAAAATTATGGATGCAGAGGAGATTTATACCACAGAATACGACCTTGTCAAGTACAAGCCAAGAGCATATTTGCGCGATTATCAAGGTATTGAGGAAGACTAGGTTGTGGAAGCTATGCAGAATTGGTTCAGAATAACACTAAGTATATCAACATAGTTATGCAGGCGCTAATCTTCCTTGTACGTGCATAAAGACTGTACTACTTCTAGAGAGCAGTGAATGATAACATAAACAACAGAGCTCTCTGACTTGTTTCACACTTTCTCGCGAGTAACAAACACCAGCTATCTCGCGTTGTTCATCCATCTAGTCCATCCCCTGATTCCCTGGTCCTTAAAGCCTGAAAAAGAAAAGATAAAGAGCTACAGTCACCATGGACCAGAAGAATAAGACTTATAACTCTATTTCTGGTGACGGTCAAGGCAACGGAGTGAGAATTTCAACTTCATTTCACAGTGGAACTCACCTCAATCTGCCTTTCTACGGCCAGAGTACTGACTCCGTCGTTGTATACGTTCTTACACTCGTCGTGTTTTTCTTCCTTGCCTGGTGGAATAGGTACTTGGTCGCCGTCAAAGATAAACTTGAGCACAAGATCATCGCAGCGCGTGCCCTTGAGTCCATCGGACGTCTTCCCCTCCACCGACGCAGAGCCTTTTTCAAGGCTCGCCTGAGTCCACTTCCAAGATTCGTGCGGATCAGCAGGGAGAATCATCCTCGCGCAGACGACGGACCAATCGAGATGCTCGCAAACCGCGGCGAACGGCTTCATGACGACGAACTTAGAACAGATACTCTGTCCCCAATTGAGTCGACCGCACACAAGTCTGTCTCGTACTATGTCTGGATGCGAGCATTAGTAGAGCTTCTCAGAGCACTTATCACGCTTGTCTTGTGAGTTTCTCGTTCTTCAGAATTGTCGCATTCTAACAAACGTCTTCCAGAATGATAGGGATTATGGGTCTTAATATCGGTGTTCTCTGTGCCGTACTCGCAGGAGTCCTCGCAGGGGAGCTGATCAAAGGATGGCTACATGCGCCAGCTTGAAGACGGGCGATTATCACAACCGCTTGACATTGGACACCATCACGGCGAGCTTGAACTTTCACGAATCACAATCATATCACCGGATGGCTCTGACTTGCAACTGTTATCTCGGACATGCGAACAGCGAATGAGGCAGTGGAGGCATATGTACCTAATCTTCGGACACATGTTACATGGAGAATTTGCGTTGAGGATGGAGATCAGCAACTGAGGTTGCAATACTCAATGATTGTAAATGGGTTTATTCAGTGTCATCCACTTTGTTTGCACAGGGCGATAAAGCTATATCGAGTCATTGTAGTATCCACCTGTTCCTTCAAACGAAGTCAAGCAGTCTTGGCTGATAAGCCACTCTGACAGAAAAGCCACTGGAGAGGATTGGTATTATGGAAAAGATATCAGAATAGCGTAGTGACTGGATGCCTTTTAGCTAATTTTTTCTTTTTCATCTACTGCTGTCAAGTAGCCTAGATGCTGTAGGGCTGTTTCTCTGCTGTGGGGAACTGCTCAAATCTGCTCATTTCCGCTCATACTAGTCTCGGTACCTAGATACTGATTTCTGGCAATACAACGGACCATGAACATCCTGAAATATTCTATCCAGACTCTTTCGCTCTGGTTATCGTCATGCTATTCAGATTTTTGTCCTCCTCGTTTTTTGTCTTCTTCTGTTCTCTGTTGGGTGACGACTGATCAAAGTCAAAACACGACCTCAACAGCCCCGTCGCGATGAAGTTGTCCAAATACCAGCGAGTAGCGCAGATCCTGCTCTCTCTTGCAATACCAGTCGCGTCGCATGATCCAAATGGAAGACCAGGGCACGGGCTCATTGGCTATGGCATCTCCATGTAGAAGCCCCCCTGCGCCTATGCGTGTCCTGCCTCGATTACAAACCCTCTAGATTGCAACAGGACAGCAGATCACGACATGGATATGGATATGCCCTCAATGGCAATGGATACTCCGAGCCCTTCGTGCTATGCAAACAATGATCCCTTCCTGCAAACACTAGCCTACTGCATGTACATTCACTGTGCTGATGTATCGGTCTCAGTTCTGGAGAATTACTGGGAGTTGAACGTGGCTGGTAGACTGCAGTATCAACCGATCCCGAAGCAGTCATACCAGGAAGCTCTTGGAAGCGTTGCCAAACCGCCAATCGCGACACTCAACTCGTCAGCAGTTCTGGATATCGCTTCGTTGGTCGATGAAGAGACGTATTTGGGTAATTATAATACTCTGTCCACGTTCGAAGCTGTCGAGACGTACCATGAGAGATACGGGTAAGTTTCCTGCAGTAATTCACAGCACGGCTTGCTGATTGCCTCGCTATAGCTTAGTGCTCCTTCTCACTGGTGCAATCATCCCAATCGCCTCTTCGCTACTCCGTTTCGTTCCATTTCCGGCCGGTTTGCGAGTACGGTTCAAGGCAATCTTCGTCGATCCTCCGTTTGTCGGTCGTCGCCATAGTTCCCCAATACTCGACACCTTCTTTATGCCCACTCGAGGCCAAGCACTCTTCATCGCGTATCTATTAACAATTAACGTAATCTTGTGCGCGGTCGGGTTCCGATCTGCGAACCCAAGCACCTGGTACGCCTCCAAGCACGATGAAATCCTCACCTACGTGGCCAATCGCGCCGGCGTGCTCAGCTTTGCGAATATTCCCTTGCTGGTGCTATACACCGGTCGGAACAACTTTCTCCTCTGGCTGACAGATTGGTCGCATTCAACCTTTCTTCTACTCCATCGGTGGGTTGCGTTCATCTGCACTCTAGAGGCCTGTCTGCACTCGGCCATATATCTGCAAATATACGTCGCGAACAACGAGCACAGCACCGAAAGTAAGCTCCCATATTGGATCTGGGGCGTCGTCGCCACTCTGACACTGGCCGTCTTGATCCCATCGTCCATATGGCCAATCCGGAAACGGTTCTACGAGTCATTCCTGGCTTGGCACGTCATCCTGTCCTTTCTTGCTCTTCTTGCGTGCTACTGGCATATCTGGTACAGGTATGGACATCAATGGGGCTACGAAACCTGGATCTACGTGGCGTTCGGTATCTGGGCCTTTGAACGAGTGTTTCGGGTATTGAGGCTGGCGTGCCATGGAATTCGGAAGGCGTATGTAACTGTTTTGGGTGACGAGTATCTCAAGGTTGAGGTTCCCGATGTATACGCAAAGGGCCATGTATACCTTTATTTTCCCACTCTGACGTGGCGCATGTGGGAAAACCACCCCTTCTCCGCGATTGCCAGTTTCCGACGCGGGGACAGCATGGAGAGGAAGATCGCCCTCGTGTCGCGGGATGTCAAGGCTGAATATCTGTCGAAGAATGGTCCTTCAGTGACGACGTTTCTTGAATCGGACAGGACGCCTTACACGCCCTCATCGCAGGACCTGACCACCGACGGATACTACCAACCATGCCTCACGTTCTTCGTACGCACGCAGTCAGGAACAACACGATATCTACGTGCAAGGTCTTGAATCCCGGTTCTAGTGGAAGGATCTTATCCCCCATCGTCCCTGACCAATGATCACTGGAGTAATCATCCCAATATCATAGTCATTGCTGGTGGAGTTGGCATCACCGCTCTGGTCCCGGATCTGTGCAGCCACCGCGGAGGACATACGCTGTTCTGGACTTCTCGCAGCAAGGCATTGATTGAGTCGGTACAGGAGACCGTTGGGAACGCTTGCGTGCATGATCTGAATATGAGGATCTACCATGATCGGCGAATGGATATCCCGAAGCTGTTGACGGAAGAGATTCAGAAGTATCGGGGTCTGCCGGTATGTGTTGTTGTCAGTGGACCGGCGAGGATGGCGGATGAGGTGCGACATGTTGTTTCGGAGATGGTTAGACAGAATCCGTCAGTGTTTGTTTCTTTTGTAGAGGAATCTTTTAGTTGGTAGTGCGATCAGCCAATGTCAAGGTATCCGGATAGTTGCCGGTTTGAATAGAATCCTTGTTCTCATTTGACGCAAGTAGACGTGAGCAAGGATATAGAAAAGATTTCTCCCAAGAAGTGCTTCTGCGCACACTGAAATTTCCCCTCTGCTTTTATAAGGTCGGCCTACTTTCACTTTTTATTCTTAGCGTCGTTTATACAGTTCCTTTCAACTACCACCCTATACACGAAGGTGGTATCGCACAGTTACACGCAGAGTTCTGCAAGGACGGGCAACTACGTGGTATATATATCCGGACCACTCCAGTGTTCGTCTACTAACAGCGCAATAGTTCACGGGTACTCCCACCTTTGACGTGCTTGTCGGCCTAGTGATTCTGCAGAGTACACCGATTCGGCGACAGATGTACGAGGTTTTCGTCAGTTCAGAGATCCTCCTGGCGATGGTCTTCCTCGGGCTCTACTTCTAGCACACGGGCCAGGAACTCGACTCACGGAAACTGACTCAGGGCCACTCTCGCACCTTGAATCACTTCCTACCTAGGACGGGGTTTTGGCCGGTCCTCTGCATTCAAACTGAAGGTTAGATGTTATCTGGTTGTCCGACATTCGCGCACCAGTACCGGACAACATGGCCAGCATTGAAGTGCATCTCCTGCGACCAAGATGGAAATGGGAGCCCGAACAGCGCGTTTCCTTCGATTTGCGGGGACCAAGAGTGCTTGAGACTCATCCTTCTGCTATTGCAAATCCACGCTTGCGACCGGCGGATGGTGAGTTCAGAGAAGCTCCGTGAGGGACAGAAGATGAAGTTTCTCCTTCGTCCTGATACAGGCTTCACTGCTCGTTTGTGTGAAATAGGCCACTAAGACGCGGTTTCGGGGGTGAAGGAGCGCGTCAGTACGATCCTCGACTGGCCATACGGCACCATTCTCCGAACCCTTATCCAACATCGATTTCGCACTGTGGTTCTCGTTGCTGGCGGAGGGGGTATCACTGCTGCTTTGTCTTTGTTGGAACATTTATCGCATTTGGCGTTCGATGAATGATCATGTCGCGCGTGCAAAGAAGCGCGTGTTTCGCGGGGATTCATATGACGGAGGGTCAAAGCGCGCTGGGATTGACTTCGTCGATCAAGTCACATACGACTCTCGTCCGGGTTTGATGGAGGTTGTAGGCATGGAACCGAATTCGGAAAGGACGATGGTCACCCGCTGGGGATCTGAGATTCTAAGATCCATTTGACTAATGCAGTGGCTCGTGTTCAGTCTCGCGTGTTCAAGAGCGAGACTCAGGAGGTGTGACTGCATACGGATACGTTTGGTGATAGATAAGTTTTTCAGGTTCGTTAAAAAAAGACAGCGACCTGTTTGTGTGATAACCTAGTAAGCCAAGCACCCAGAAAAACATATCTCTGGTTGTTCCCACGAACTGCATTGATAAATGAGTTGGAGACATAGCGGGACACGGAAAAATGGTCCAAACAACATAACATATCACGTGATCCTTTGGGCCGAGGAATTGCCGGAGTCGGACCAATCCTCCATTTTGGTATCCGTTCACGTGATCACTCGGAGTCAGGTTGAGATTTCGCAGAGACCTTGGGACATGAGGGATTTTAAGAAACTTCTGAATGATCTATCGATCAAGATCTCAAACTTGGAAGCGCCATTATTCTGGACTCCATGGTTTCTGACCAGACAGCTGATTTTTTTTTACAATTGGGCATATCAAGCATAAATTATGCTGTCCACACCGCCCATGTATAAATGAACGAAGTTGACCATGGCCAATCGGCAATCGGAGATTCCACATCCGATATGGCGACGAAAGTGAAACCGACCGGCAGTCCGGGAGTTGCAGGCTTGCAGCAAGGTCAAAAATAGCCGGAGTGGATGGCGCCTCTGCCATCATCAGCATGCGCTAGTGGCCACTAGGGGTTATTGTTGGGACTTCTTCAGCGGAGTGTCGACGTGGCTAGCCCCGACATGGCAACAGGGCATATGCGCTCACTATCCGCTACGCGTCCAAAGATGAAACAAATAGTACGCAGTACGCAGTACCTTACTACCTTAGTAATGTACTATTGTACCTTTAGATTACTGCACTGAATCAGGCCCGACTCCTAGCATGCAGGAACCTCATTCTTCGCGTGGTAGAACTTGCACCTGCTGTCTGCAGAAGGAACGCGTTGTTGGCCTCCTGCCTTGGTGAATGAATCTCAAACCCCTCGCATCCAACCGGATCGACTGGTTGCAGGAGGATTTTCCCGCCATGGAAGTCCTTGTTCTGGGTGGATACACAACCTTGGCGCAGCAGCATCATAATACGAGTACGAAACTGTACGATGGTAAAACTTGGATCTGCAGTCAAACACCTGTTTGCTCTTCAGCCCCCCTGCTCTTCTGGGTTATAGCCTGGTCCAGTTGTCAATCTGCCAAGTAGTATATAATCTCCACTCTCCAGAAATCTTCAGTTGGTTTCTCCTTTTTACTACTGTTGATCTTCACCTCACCACCGCAGCTCTCCTCGACTTCTCCCACGTCCTTTCCACCCGCCATCATGGATGCCAGGGCGGAGTCGCCCGACCTGGGCAAACCCCAGTTCGAGTCGCACAGTTGGCTCGAACCCATCGTATGTCATGTCGAAATATAATCGAGAATCTTGATCCTTTGGTATTGACTATCGCTCTGCAGATCGTTGTGAGCATCATGATTGGCTCCTTAATTATTAACCGCCGCAGAGGCTTCAGCATTTTTGGCAGCAGAACAACGGTAGATGCGTATGATAACGACAGCTCGACGGAGGACTATCCCTCCAAGATCCCCACAATATGCGGCATCGCCATTGAAGTCCCGGATTCATCTCGCTGGGCGCACCACATCCACAGCAGGATCCTGCAGAAATTCCCGTTTCTGGTCGAAATGTTCTACTGGGCTGTCAACTATCTGTTTTACTCTGTCACGAAAGCTACGTCGCAGTGGCTGTCCCCCGCCGAGATTGGCGTCGTCCAGGTCGCACAGGATCACGGCGTCGGGATCTTGAACTTCGAGCATCACTCCATCGCGCGGTTTTTCTTTCCGATCGAGGAATCCGACTTTCAGTCATTTTTCCTCAATGGACATCAGTCCATCATGACCTTCTTCAACCGCATTTACTCTCTTGTCCATATCCCCGGAACCGTGCTGTAAGTCTATCCCCATCTGAACCTCCTGCAACCCAGCACTCACAACCCCTCAGATTCTTGGGCTGGTACTACTATGCCGCCGAAAACCACAACACCTTTGCCGTTGCGCGACGGACCATGACCCTCGGCAACTTCGCTGCGTTCATCATCTTCTGCTTCTACCCCTGCATGCCGCCCCGGCTGCTCCCCGACTCTTACGGCTTCTACGACACCGTCCGCCAAGAGCACGCAGAGAGCGTCTGGGCGGGCGGGAAGTCCGTCAACCAGTTCGCCGCGATGCCGAGTCTGCATTTCACCTACGCGTTCGTCATCGGGTGCACCTTCATCTACCACTCGGGCCTCGTGCACAGACTGCAGGGCCGACCGGTCCGCAAGTCCCCCCTCACGCAGATCTTCTTCATGGTCATGGCGTTCGTGTACCCCCTGCTCGTGCTGAGTGTCATCATCGCAACTGCAAACCACTACTGGCTGGACGCGACGGTCGCCACCTTCACCATCACCATCTGCTTCTTGGGGAACCGGGTCCTGCTGCTCCTCCTCCCGGTCGAGTACTACATCTGCTGGGCGCTGCGGCTCGCAAAGCCTGTCCCGACCACGGGCGACCAGAACCTGTACAAGTGGCGCCAGGAGCGTGGAGATGCGCCTTTGCTGGCGGAGCAGGATTCTGACCGGTTCTCCGATTTGGTTGTTTGAGCGTATTCACGGCGTTTGTTTGGGTTGGGTTACACTACGGGCCACGTACACGGATAAAAGGTCGGTCATCGCATATTTGCATACCTGGCGCATCTAGAATCTAATTGTACATATTGATAATGGTATTCCTATCATGCATGCAGGAGTTGCTTACTTGCCTTCATTTTCAGGATCGTACATTCGTACTCCGGGTGGCTCACACTCAGCCATTCTCCAGCCGCAGCAAAGCCAGAATATCACATGAGCGCCATGACGCGTGTCTTTGCGTCGTCCTCATCCTGATATGCCGATCAGCAACACCATGTAGCTGCAAACCTGCTTAAGCCTCCCATGGAAAGTCTTGTCAGGTCAGATCTGCGCCTCATGTCCAATTACTTGATCAGACAGCGCAGCTTGTGGCTTGTGGCTTTTGCCGGTGTCGTGTGACTGGCATTCTTGTCAACCAATTGGATGTCACTATAGCCGGATGACATCGTCACTTGTCATCAAATACCAGTGATCTTCCCCAAGCCGTCATCAGTAGATTCATATCGATGTGCCAACAGTGCACAGACTAATCTAGTAAAGATTCTGCCCTAGCGCCTTAACTACTCGAGAAGGTTGTATGCACCTGTCATGCTTGGCTGGCGGTGTTGTCGAGTGTGGTTCTGTCTGCTTCTTGGGGACATTTCTGACATTGTTGCTTATGTGGACTGCTCTGGGCTCTGACACGTTTGTGTATGTGAGATCTCCAATTTCATTCCAGCATCTCCTGGGTGAAGGACCATTGATAGAGAAATCATCAGAGATAGGCTTTAGATATGTGTGCGTAGGGTAAATTGCTCTCTTAGCAGACTATTAGTCATCAGCTTTAACATGTCTGTAACCTACGGTTATAACATATACGTATTCAAATACTTGAGTTCTTATTATTGTCGTGGCGAAATAATCAGTCAATCTATAATTGCATGAAGGGTGAGTGTATATCACTGCACGCTGCAAAGCGGACAGATGAAGATATATTCCAGTATGCGGCCAATTCCACAACTTTTTGAGCCTACTCCAAATCAACCACTGGATCGTGACGGATGGATGAGGATTGATCAAACGATATCGGTTGATTTGGGCACCATAGGACATGAGGGACATCTGCAGTGCATGCTAGTATTCTTTATTTTGTGCTCCTTTCCGGGAGACGTGGAGATCACTAAACAAAATAACCGAACATTTGATCTTTGAGACCTCGGCATGGACTATGATGCAACATGAAGACTAATCAATCAGTATGCAACGCCGAGGCCATGCGGTTGTATACATTCGTCGTATACTATGGTATAAAACCGTCCGAATAGAGCCTACGCAAAATGCTTACAAACCCAGGACAAGACTACTTCCATAATTTTGACATCCGATTACACATCAACTATGAACTACCAAGTCCTAATCAGCGGTGAACAATATGCAAAGGTAGCCGAAAAACGGCGTGCTGTATACCTTCGACCTTTTCTACTGTTCTGGCTCAATTCTCTCCTCGCCGAAGTTATCTTCCTGGCCGTCGGCGTCTTTATCATGACGGGAACTCGCGACCTGGTCTACAAAGTCCTGTGGACATTGGTCTTTTGTCCATTAGGTATGGGCGGGGCGATGGGCGGCCTTATAAACTGCTTCATTGTCGACCATTATTACGGAAAGAAGGCAGCTCATTTCGCGGGGATACTTTCATTGCTCGTTCTGAGCAGCTGCAACTATCTATGCTACAACCTGGACAAGCATTTTGGGTGGTTTGGGGCTTCGGAACATCCGTGGTGGTTTCATTGGTGGTATCCTATGATATGGGCTGTCGGCTACTTCAATGGACTTCTTTTGTTCACAGACAAGGGTCAGCAGAGACTGGCTGGAATGGGTCTTTAAGCTGCGACTGTCGACGGGCTGCAGAGCTTTTGTCGGACTGTCGTCGGGTGGGGATCATTGATGATGCACGTTTCACTGGTTCCAGAGAAAGAAAGACTGGAGAGGACAAGAATCGACTTCATTCTCATGAAGGACGGGAGGGATTGTTTCTTAGAGCGTTAATGAAGAAGGCTGTTAAAGGCAATGCAGATGGTTTTCTGTATCCCTATCCTTATAGACGTTCATACGTGGCATAAGCCCCCTTCTTGTTGTAATCAGGGTATTAACCGCGGTGAAGTTTAGCTTGATGCTTGCCTGCTGATCTTGTAATCAAACAATACAGACGCTTGCCACCGAGGCAATTTCAACAGCCCTAAGAAATCCGGTATAACCAATTTCTAAAGTAAATTAATTTTGTCAGAGCTACTGCTTGTCGACTCAGCTAGACTCGCTTAACCCTTTCTGAGACGCCTTATTTAATCTTAATCTGCGTGACATTTTCTCGACGCCGGACCTGTTTTACTCCAACTACCACAAACTGCACTGGAAAAGAACATGGTAAAAAATATTATATTGCTGTGCAGCTCACTTTATTATTCACCAATACGTACGCTTATGCATCAACCTAACCGTTCCAGCAGCCAATGCTTCAATGCCCGCTCCTGCTGGGTTTCGTGATAGTCACCAAACATCGGCCAGACCAGAGGTGCAACATGGCATTCTCTTTCCCCAATTACCAGGGTCGTATCAGGATTTGGAACCTGTGAGGTATCAATCACTCCGCCTGGCAACATTATATCCTGGAGCCACTTACTTTGAACCTATTCACCCACGCTTTAATTGGATCTAATAGAGCTTCGTCACCCCCAGCAAGTACCAGAGTCTGCTGCACTTGGATGCTGTCCCACCACCATTCTGATGCTTCTGCCGCTTCGATATAGTTGTTGGACGGCCACCCATTCAGATACGCTCGCGACCACTCCGTCATGACCTCCCTTGCATCGATATCCCTGTGTTCACTGGCTTCTACACTCGGCCAGCTGTGATGAAACGAGACCCATGGAGACATGAGTATAACGCCTTTAATAGGCTCCTTGATAATTAACTCCGGCACGTCTTCGGAGGGATGCGTCAAGTGGGACAGTATTGCCAAGCACAAATTCGCGCCAGCCGAATCTCCAGCTAGTAGAATATGCGACGGTGACCGCCCAACATCCTCTAGAATATACCGTAGGGCTTCAACGGCTTCTTGAAACTGAGTCGGATACCCCGCATGCGGTGTCAATGTATATGTGCAATGGAACCATGCCGTTTCTATACCAGAATTTGCGAGACTCTTCTGTATCCGCGGCCAGAAATCAAGGTAGGGAGCTGTCGCATCCATGGCAAAACCACCACCTAATATTAATTATTAGTATTGCCTCGCTACTGTCGTGGGCTGAGTACCGTGGAAGTTGATGGCAATATATTTCGCGGAGGGACTACCAATCCAGAATCCTTTCAGCCCGCGGATATTCGAGACGAAATGTGGCTTGAGATCATTCTTTTGGCAGTAATGCATGTAGAGTTGGTCATAAGACTTGAACATGTATCTATTCTCTGTTAACTGTGTACATTCCTCGATCTTTGCGGTACTTACTGCAGTTGCAGCGGTCTGAATCTCCTCGTCAGCTGCAGAACTATGTTAGTAGTTTATGATTGCGCAGGCTACGAGGTACAATACACCACCTTCTTGACGACAGCTTGGATCAAATGATGATGATACGTATCTGCCCCTGAGGGCCTCGGAAGAACCCAGTGGCTGCAGCATATGTTGCTTCCGCGACTGTTGAATCGGAGTTAGTGATGGCACACGATGTTTGTACTCCTGTCTTACCAACTGAAAACCAGCGGATAAACGCATCTAGTTTATCCCGGACCGTCAGCGTGTGCATCATGTTGGTCCGATTGTGTACACAAATTGACAAGCTCTCCCGGCGAGCTGAGTACGCTATGTTGCACTTTATGGGGTTACTCCCTGCCGCAATGCTGATTAGTATTCAATCCCAATGACCGAGGTCAGGTCCACGAAAACACCTCGGCAAACAACAAACTGGATGACGGAGAGCGACTGGCTCCTCAAGGCTGTTTAGATATTTGCGACTTGGTGAACGGTGATCAAGCAAATCCCCAGACGTGGAGTGGTGGGAAACATAACCCCTAAACCCTTTGTACAGAAACCCTTTAGGCGCGAGCCTTGCTATGGGAGATTTAACCAAAAATAATTGGGATTATGTCCTAACGATCAGACATATGAGATACCTCTTACAGGGTCGCTTAAAATTTCCAACGCCAGGTGGCATCCATAAACATATCTTCAAATCATACCCATATGGACTCTTTTCCATTCCACGTAGCGCTCCTTCCCCGACATCCCTCCACTAATGCACCGGTCAAACTCCTCTTGCGCACCTGGTTGGCCAGGTCGGAGCTTCAATCTGTAGGGCCACTTGTCGATGATGGTGTGCGTATCCTTCATGGCCGCTCCCAACAAATCGGCGGCATCACGAAACATAAACTTCTTCGAATACCTACTCTCAGGATGAACATGCGGATCCAGTTATACCAAGGAAGCTATACTCACCTGTCGAAGATGTGGCCATACGTTCTGACAAGGTCCCGGCCCAGGTTAAATTTGATGAGCTCGGGATCATTGTGGGAAGTTGGCATCCCTTTCGGAGGAAGCTATTTGAAGAGGCGTCTAGTTGTTGGACTATGCGCCGTCATGTCCTGTATCCTGTCTTGGTCGGTTAAGGTTTCGTCAATCGCATTCATGAAGAGGGTAATAAGGGTCGCATGTGGGTTTTCCAGAGGCGTTTGAAGCAAGGGCACCATCAAACATAGGGTGTGGTGAATTCCCAACCAGCCAGCATCTGAAATGTTGGACACCTATACAGGTCGGTCAGTGAGCCTTTCTGAGATACGTTTCAGAAGCAAATCCTGCTAGATATCAGCTGCTCACCTCGATTCTACTGAAAGAATTATTTTCAAGATGGTCAGGAAGGGAAACGGCGTCGAGCTGAAAGAGTTCAAAGGAGAGCTTCAGACTCCGGAGCCGACCGAGAAAGGATCGGAGCATTCCTCGAATGTAAAAGTAGAGCTTGCCGTATATGTCTGCAGTTGCAGGCCCTGTTGTTGTAGCGGAAACTTCGTCCAAAGACCACCCATGAAGCGGATCGGCGTTGTCCTTCATTGGCCAGGTATTAGCTGTGTGGAAGAAAGTTCTGCTTTTATTAGCGTCCATAGTACGACGTGATGTTTTTTTTTCCAACTCACCGGTTTGGTTCTCGAAATTCATTGCGTGAGGATCCAAAAGGAAGCAGGAGGCCGTCCTCCCGGAACTTATTGAAAGCGATTCGATGCGAAGGAGACTGGCAATACATGTATCGATCACGGTAGTCCTTTCGTGATTCAGCTAGAGTAATAGTTGCACGAAGTTCTCGTGCACGATCAGCAGTCAAGCTAGCTGGTGGGTCAACAAACGACACGAGACGGTCCCAAGACGATCTTTGGAGAACAACTCGGAGGGAGTGCCGTCCAAAAGTCCATGTCTTCGCTAAGAGACTCTCGGGCTTTTTGTCTTTGATCTTGTTGCAGACGTCCTCGATGAGAGGTCGAATTCGATGCCGGAGGACGTCGACGTCTGACTCTCGTACGAAAGCCGAGTACCAGAGGTGAATGATGCAATCGACTGCCTCGTCAACTTCCTCCACTATTAGGGCAATAAGAAGCAAGATAACGTTGCGGGCCACGATTTCAAAATCCCGGTCGTTTATTGTAAGTTCGAGGGGGTGGCTATAGCTACTCGGAAGCTCGGCAATCGTCTTGACAATATTTCGAAGATCTCCTGAAGCTGTAGGGAATGGTATGTCACATCAGCTTTAAACAAGTTATGGGATCGTATGGACATCAATAGCAAGCCGAAATAAAGCACGTACCAGCAAACAAGATGCGTATCACTCCACCATATTCCTCCCCTTCATTTGATCCAAGTCGAAGGACGTCGAAGGCAGGGATGTTGCCCCAGAGGTACTTCTTCATCCCAAACTGTTCTCCCAAGCCTTCTGCAATAAATGAAGGCTTTCGGTTCTCTAGAACCCAAGCGGGCTGCCATGTCTTTTTATTGAGGGGCGACTTACACTCGGATCTGTGTCGCGTCCAGTGGGCCTTTTGGCATACTGGACCGCAGTACTATAAAGTTCGATCTGTCAGGACAAACATATATAGGAAAAGCTGCATGGTCATGGATGAACTCACAAGGATTAGGTAGCAGTTCTTGCAGGTGTACCTGCCTTCCTTCTTGCAGTCAATGTTTGTGGGGTCCCAGTTGGCGCATATAAGCTCTGGAGTCGTCATTTTACTTCACTGCCCATCAAGTGAATGAGAAATATCACCATGAAACAGTAACACGGAGCATCAATATGAGCGATGCTGGGAGATGTGTTGACTATTTGCCTTTACCACTATAAATATAAATAGCCTATGAACAAATGCCACATCTCTTACTGACAACCCCGCATGCACAGGTGCGCAAACATATATTATATTAAGGCGGCATAACCTTGCGCAAGGCTGGTTAACTGATAGGGAAGTGCTGTCACTCACCAATTGCAAGGCTTTATTCAAATTCCCTGAGGGATATTTGCCAATGTCACTTTTGTCTTCACCTCAGGGCCTTCTTAAAGGTTGTTTTAAGACATCCCTACGCCCCGATATGTATGAACGGTGCCCAGCCAATTACATTACCCCGTTTCTTCTGTCTTAGCTCCCTCGTAGCATGATGTAGAGCATAAGCAACCACGTCATGACTGACATCCGAGCCACTCTCCTTCAATTGCCGATGCCGCATCCCCGGAGACCTGGCTGCGATTACTGAAGATACTTTGCTGGAGACGTCGTGGAAACCAGGTGAGAGAAAGATGTGGGGACAGTTTAACAATGGCCTCCGACAATGATCGCGCCCCTTCCCAGTTTTTGTCCATTATATGATAACGAAGAGCATTTCAACCTGCAAGAATATGCTCGGGAACAAGTCCATTAATGCCTGCGTATAATGGCTAGTGGCACGTTTCCTATCATTAGGATTTTTACTGGTCCCGTATCTGTGGTCAAACCTTTGTGCTAAGTTGGTGAGCGGCGTTACTTGTCCCGGATGACCTGCTGGCCACTGCGAAGTTGGAGAAAGATCGTGGAAATGATATTAGACAACTGAGCGGCGACGGGCCACGAGTCGGAATGGGTTGAAGCGTACCTGGAGAGCGAAAAGTATCGACGATGCAGTGGACGGCTACGGCGACGTGTTGAAATAATTTTTCTGGATGACAACAGTGATGGCGATGGCCAAGGCGAAGAAGAAGAAGACGAATAGCCTTGTTTATCAGGGCCTGTTAATACCCGTTTCACAGTAGTTTTTTATTTGGTATACTAGACCAGTATGAATTATATACTGGGCTGCTAAGTAACCTTGTAATCTCTGGACTGCCATCCCCTTCTCCAAATGGTGAATGTATTTCTCTATGTATATATACCTAACTAATGCACTAAGCACACCAACGGACTAGTCGTTCATTAGGTCCAAGACCTTTACATAACCCATCTTTAGTAAGCCGGGGTTCTGGTGTATATTAGGCAGCATCAAGTTCTCGCAGCAGAATTCAATGCATGCACCATCATCATCCATCATGGCCAAGGTGAATATCCTCCTCACACTGTTCAACCTCATCCCCTCCATCCTAGCAATATGCTTGACCCAGTCCCCTTTCTACCCACCTCCATCTTACAACAGTCAGTCCTCTGAGGTATGGGAAGCCCTCGGCTTAGTAGAAGCCTCGCTGTCAACCTTACTCCGCAACTCTGACAACCTTAATACATCATCCTATTCAATTGAAATCACCTTGTCACAGTCCACTTTATGGTCGACGTTTCATACCGCAAAGGATAAAAATCTGACACAACCTGGAGCTGAAACAGTTGATGAGATAAGTTGTTATTGTATTGCTAGTATTACCAAGGTCTTCACTGTGCTGGGATACTCTAACAGCATGCTGTGGGGAACCTCTCTCTTGAGGACACTGTGGATAAATACATCCCTTAACTCGCGGCTTAAATCATGATGGAACCAGAAGTACTAGTGGTAGTATCCAGTGGGACAAAATATCACTCCGGTCCCTGGCAAGCCAGCTCTCTGGCCTCCCCCGCGACTGGGTCAAGGATGATGTCCTCACGGACCCTGACAGCGTTGACATAACTATAAAATGCGATCCTCACCACAGCCATATGCCCTGCACTGCACAGGACTTACTTGACAATCTAACAAGGAGGCCTGCCTTGTTTGCGCTAAACATAAAGTCGACGTACTTAAACCTAGGATTTGACCTCCTTGGACTTGTGTTAGTGAACGTCACTGGCACCACATCTGAGGAATACATAACAAGTGCAATCCTCCATCCCCTGGGAATTTCTCAGACATCATTTGCCAAACCACTGGACAGTGAGTCTGTTCCTCCTAAGGGAGATTCATGGTACTTCAACGTTGACTTGGGTGTGGAGAAACCCACCGGCGGATTATACTCTTCTTTGTATGACATGTCCGTTTTTCTCTGCTACATCCTTGCCGAGTACAAAGACATTGCGGATGCAAAGCTGAATTGGCTTCTATCTGTGTCCTTCATGGCGGGGATGGGAAGTTTCTACGGCATGCTGTGGGAGATTTTCCGCACGGACAGAATACTTCTCTCAGACGACAAGCGAAGGGCAAGGACAGTGATGTTCTTTACTAAAGGCGGCGGTCTCCTGGGGTATAGAACCCTCATTGTCCTCGTGCCGGAATATGATCTGGGTATCATGATTCTCACTGCTGGAGACGAGACATTCCTAGATGTATTACTGGAGATGGTCGCCGTTCCACTGATTCGTGCGGCTGATGAGCTTGCTGCACGGCAGGTTAAGGAGACATATGTGGGGAGCTACACTTCTCCTTCTACCAAGGAGCAAACGGTCAACTCCACGCTGACACTATCTTATACATCAACCCATGGCCTCGAGATCAACGAGTGGATTTCAAATTCCACAGATGTGTTGAGCATCATATCCAAGCACTTTCAATCCTACAAGAACACAAGATTCCACGCTCAGTAGATTCCCTCCGGTCTCTACAGAGATGAGAAGTAATTAGGTGAGGTATGGCGGATTGCAATTGTGATGGATAGGGAGGCCTCCCCGGAATCAGTGCTAGGGCGATGGAGCGAACACGAGAATTATGCTGGCTCATGGCCGGGTTTCGCCCCCATTTTGGATGAATTCTGTATCAGCGATGTAGATAATATAAAGTATGCGGGAACACCCTTGAGCGAGGTTGTCTTTTGGGACAGAGATGAGAAGACTCGCATGTTTGGAAAGGTGGAATTGACGGCCTTTAGGACGAATCTGACTCGCGTGGATCAGAATGAAGAGGGCGCGCTAGATGACAGGATTTTAATGAAGCAGGAACTTTGACCCAGTGGCGGCAGGACTATTATTTCGCTGACAGTAGGCGATTCATCACACGCTAGGTGGAGAGGTTTTGTGAGTATGATGACAAGCCAGTTGATCCTAACGATGGCGCGAGTGTCTCCTGGAAGGCAATCAATTACCAAGTTATCTTCATCCACCGCTGTCTAGCTCACTGCAGGATTCTACTTTATTCCCTCGAACTGGGAGTTCAGTTTCATACTGTTTAGCTCCTTTTGCGTAGAATGCAAGACATCCGATCGCATTGTAGATAACCGAAATCGACGACAAGAAGCAGCTTCGCATGCCGTCCATCATACGTCCCACATGACAGTATCCCCAGCGTGGCCACGTAGAAATGAAACGCCCAGCTCCTGTGCGAGGGCTAACAAGGACGTTGTATATAGTTGCTCGCAGAGTCGTAGTAAGACCTTTTAGCCAGCCGGCAGATAACATGTCAACTCCTGCGCTGCTTTGTCGTTGATATTCTATCCACTCACGAGCAGCTTCGACAGATTGATGCGGACAAGGTCTACTCTTTAGCGTTCCCGGAAAGTCTTGTACATCGGCAATGTTCCCTCTGTTGACGCGGCAGCGCACATCTGCACAGGTTCCATACCGGCAGTGCAAGCTCATCCATAGTTATCATAGTATGAAATACTTGCACACTGGTTTATCTGTCTATTGATTAGTGAAGCAATCCCTGGCAGTCTTTCATCTATGAGATGGATGGACTATTCAACTCTCGGACAACGATCGAGGATATCTACGAGAATCTCGTTGAGGACCTACAGCCAGACTGGCTCGACAAAACGTTCACAGCCAGTCGGCTCGGGCAACTCGTTGCTAGACCGTTTATTGACGGAAGACCTGAGTATGAACAATTCAATGACTGGATTATGAAGGACGTAAGTTCCTAGGAGTCCCTGTGTTTCTTCATCTCTTATGCACGGAGAACCATATGCCGCGAGTACTCCCCTATCGTATCAGTTGTATTAAACGGAAATATACGCCATCTTTGCTTAAGGAAGTAACTGATGCCTGGGGCACGGGGTGTTGTGTTTTCAGCATAAATCGCGCAGGGGACATGGTCTTGTCTTTTACAAAGCGGCAATGCGGTCCTATACCAGGAACTCGACAGGCCACTTCATTAAAACTTGGAATGGCTTGCTGCGAGCTTTATGTTAGTCACCTTTTATTCCGCAGAAGATTCAACACAACGAGTCTGTTATAGTGAAGGTGGTGACTGTAGTCAGAGTCAAGTTGAGCATAATACTCATAAGTATTATTCAAACTCAGAGACAACATAAATGGATGAATTCTTTAGGGGGATTACTAGATAAATAAACAATGGCCTTTCTAGGATATTGTACATCAGACGTGACAGTGGTTAGTCTATTAGCCTGGCTAGCAATGAATAGGTGTGGGGTTCACTGATTAGAATACACTATATGATCACCATTCACCACTAGTCCACTACCCACTAAGTAGACCCACACCAGTGGGCTTGTAGTTGAAGGCCTATTGAAACCTTGATGATTCCATCAAACACTTCTCAAAGAATGGCAATAGAGCATTGCAGCTATACAGAACAATAAGGATGCAGTTTGCAATTTGCTCTTTGTTGATAACTAATGATGAAGCTTTCAACAAACAAGGCTTACAAAAAGACAAAAGATAGGATGTGCCGAAGCCTAGGTGTTGATCATCCGGCGTTATAGCCTTTGTCATTTTGAATTGATATCACTTTGCTTTACCCACGTTCATGCGTCAATGGGCACATTAGCCGCAAGGACTTCAGGACAATAGATGAATGTCTACTCATTATCACATAGCATGAGGCCCAGCATCATCATGGCCTACCAACCGAGCAGGCAGGATAAGAGCGTTCGATTGAGCCTCAACCTCCAGGACGAAGGCACCAACTTCGACGAGCACGCCCCTAGGCTCCATTTCCGGGGGTCGGCATGGAATAGGGACCATATGACGGCACTCAGGGTTGTGTCGCTTGATGAGTGTCTCATATCCAAGATATACCAAGCTGGATACCTACCCCGGCCGAACGACCCAGTTAGCACCCGTGCGCCGAGCGCTGGGGCACCGCAATCGCCGTCTTTGGACGAAGACGGTCCAGAATCCGACACTCGGACACAGCAATCCTGTCTTTGATCAACCAGATCGAAATAAAGCTCAGTCCACGTCCAACGCTCGGAGCGCGCTACACCATCCGAGTGTAAGGCCCCAACGTCGATAGATAAACTGCTTATACTGACTTGTGCAGCGTCCATAGAGACATGCCTCTGAAACTAGAGCTCGGCCCACCTGGCTTCGACAAGATTTCCGCAAATTCTGATGGCGGTATAGCTCTGTTTGGCAAGGGAGCCGGGAGAAGTAATAATTCATGGAGTCGATAAGGTCACAGAATGTTGTGAAAGCTAGTATGGCTGCTAATCACAAATCGGTTTGACTCCCCCTGCTAGGGCTATATTATTTTATAGCTCTTCGAAGAAATGTAGTCTTGATCACTCCGGACTTTCCATCACGTAGTTGACTACACCCATGAACATCAGCAAGAATGCCTTGCGCCCTTCAGGCTCTACGAGATCAAATTCATGCGAGCGGTAGATCATCAAATGCTCCTCCAAAGGCTTGCATTGACACAACGCCTCCAAATAAGATTCAGAAGCCACCAGTTTCGTAAATTGTACGGAGGTAAGGAGGTATGACGCATATTGATGACGAAGGACGCGTACTCTCCTTGATCTGGATCCTTGTTGAAAGCGGCAAAAATGAGGAATAAACCATATGGTACCTCGCCTTTGATCTTATTTTCTTCTGTTGATCCTTTCATAAACTGGACAGCAGTCAGTAGCTTGGAAGAGGTGCACATAAGGTAGTGTACGCACATTGTAAATTACCAGAGGAGAAAACGGATACTTTTCTCCCTCGTGAAGTCTGCCAATGGCACCAGGACAATTGAGGTTTCACTTGGCCTTGAATAAGGGCAAGTGGAACGGGAACGGTCCGGATTGTTCCCAACTGCGCGAATATTAGCAACACCTAGTAACGTTGCGAGCAAGATACAAACATCTCTCTAAGGCCATAGCATGCGTTGAGCGTCCAGAATAGGATAGTTGACAATGGATAGGAATTAGGCTCCTGATTCTCAGGGATTGGGAGTGTGAGACGGCTTGTCTCGTGGAAAACAGCGGAAAATGCGTTTTCGGGGTGGCTGCATTGATCATATCGGGATCTGAGGATATCCTCTCTTGTTGGTTCCATGAACTGCCGAATTAGGCCCTGGAAATCTAAGAGTTCGGTCAGCTACGACATGAGATTCGAGGCCACTTAAGAACACACGCTGGTCGCCTTCGTCTGGGAGGTACTTCTGACCCACCATCTCCGCTGCAGATATCGTGCCTTTTTCTTCCACACTGAGGGTGCGTATGTGTTGGGATGTCCAATTCTTTGGTTTCTGTAGTAGGAATCCGACCATCTGGCGAGAAATATTCGAGATATCCATCGTTGCCGGAGCTAGAGCTGAAGCCATAGATATGAAAACGTCGTGGTAGTAGTAGCACCCCCGGCATGATATCATTGTCATAACTAGGTCATGATCAACACATATCTAGAATTTGGTTCTCACTATCTTCCATAATTAAACTTCAGGCCATACTAATTGAGGGGGCACCGCTTCATCATTCAATAGTATCGACAAAGCTATCTATAGCCTACATAGATCTTATATTTTGCAGTGTATATTCAAGACTATATCTACTTCGCCGCTTGACGCGCGGAGGGAAAAGGTTCTTCTGAAGTGTACGCTCCTATTTCTGCTATACAATTATTGCCGTAACTTGCTGCCAGACCAATAGTTGCAGGAAGGTGTTCGAGTGATGGTCATTCTACTCTTATAAAGAAATAACGGTGGATACTGCTTAATAATCAGCTTTTGTTCGCGAAATTCCCTTTTTCGGTTTAGCCTTTATGCCGCTTATTTCAGGCCTTAATTTTGTATTTTCCTACCACCTTTCTAAGGCCCCTAAAGGTCCTACCTCCTAAGAATTAGATAATTTGATGATTTGATATCCCTACTAGATAACAACTTAATATCCCTGTAATATAAGAATTTGATATTAATACCTCTCTACTAGATGATAATTTAATATTAATACGAGATGATGATTTGATCTCCCTACTAGAGAATTAATGTTACCTAAGGTGAGGGCCGTAGGTCTGAACCACAGTGAACTCTGCCCAAGTGTAATTTGGCGTAGCCGAAGCTGGAGCGAGCGGAGCGAGCGCTAGCCAGCTTGTATTCTATGGCATCACTTGGAAATTCTCATCCTCAGCTCAACTGCTCCCCGAAGTCAACAAAGAGCCAGCCCACAACGCATCTTGTTGTTTTGTATAGCCGCAATGCTTTGTTTGAATCCCTTGCAGACCTGTCAGCAGAGGATACTGGCTGACGCGAGGTCTCAAAGCAGCCATCTATTCAGCTTCTTTGTCAGCCAGTCTCAGGAAATGATCCCGTTGTCTTTGATGCATTTTCTTCTGCAAAGAGCAACGACTGATTTATTCGACGCCCTCGCTGAGTGAAATAACTCATTTATTCCCCCATTAGAGGATGGTCTGCCATATTAATGTTAATATTCTGCCTTTCCTATTTGACTCTAGTCATATGCAGAGAATCCGATCGAGGCATCCAGGGGAAAATGACGCAACAGTCAAGTCGAGCTCTTGGTGATTGGAAGCCAATTTACTTTCAAGGGGCCGCCTCGTTTCGAATCTTTGGCAATTGACGTATCGGAGAATACAAGCTGCTGTCATAAATGACAACAAAGCATGGAAGTATGACATTCCACCCAGTCTTACAATAATACATGATGAAATATATAAAGTACCCCCTCTGATTGTTCGCGTTACAATCATGTTTGAGAATATAGCAAGTCATAGAATGCCAGAAACTGCTGTACCATGGACCCTGTTTCTCGACATGTCAGTCTTTGAAAGGAGTTGCCTAGAGTTCGGGTTCCGAGGGCCCCAGCATCCAATGGTGAAGTCGTGGCAAACCCCGTATCTAAACGAGTTCCCGAAATAGGGTCTAGACAGGTCGATCTATGAAATCATAAATCATGCTGCCTAGCCCCTGATCCTCGAAACCCCTCGCCTTGGCAGGGATTTCCGAAGCTTATTTGCCACTCCACACTGGCCCCTATTTTCAGGGTCCCATGTCGTGAACGTATGATTCCCTGGATACCAGGCTTTGTCTAAGTTCCTCCTGACATGGCTGGGCTGTGAGTTGGCTTTAAAAGAAGTGTAGTCAATTGAATGGCTGCAGGTATCACATGTGAAATTTCAACCAAATTCGGTAATTTTTGCTAGATCGCGAGAGTATGGAGCTAGTCAATCGTTGTAAGGCTGCGTCATTTTTTTTTAGCGAGCCTCTGACTTCATGACTGCAGGATAAGTACTAGAGGGATGGGACGACTTCTCAAAAAGGCTAGCAGCCTGCAAGCCGCCCGAGCCACCCAAAGAGAAAAAGGAGCTGAAACAAGAAATGGTAGAAATTAGGTTGAAGGTTTCTGTCGAGCCTGTTGGCCGTTGCGTCCTGGAAAATCGGGGTATTCCAAGCAGCGTGACCACTTTTTACCAAATCTGGAGTGGCTTTGGGGTTGTTCCTTGCGGCCCCATCTGACTAGGGCAGCCCTTCGCATTGCCTGAACCTGCAGACATTAAAAACGATGTTCTGCTTCCTTTCCTTTTGCTGCTGCTCAGTATTACGAGATTGAATCCATTGAGCCTACACAAGGTTGTCTATCCTGCACGTCCGCATTGTCCTAGAAGCTGGAAACGAATTATTATTCGGTATGGCGTCCGATACTACCCCTTTCGTCACGAGTGGAAGACCACAGACTCCCAAGAAGGCCACGAAGACCAACAGAGAACGAAGTAAACGCTGTCGCGCTGAGTGTAACAAGACAGAAGGGTGCAAAAGGGTCCTGCTGGCTGAAACAATCGGACGGTCATTACATTACGGCCATGCTCGCCTCGCGAAGGACGTCAACCATATTTCTCACGATCTGTTCGAAGACCTTAAGCCTCCTGTTAAATCGGCTCCGTCAGCCTGGCTGTCAGTCCCCACTCACACCGGTCGATACAGTGGCAGCACTCGCAGTAGTACCAGCACATACGACGATACACTATCTGCTAGATCGTATGACACCTTGCCCACCGGTTCTAGCTGCATCAGCGAAGAGGACTCGCATAGCCAACGAAACAGCTCCCCGAGCCGAAGATCCCTCCCCTATAAACGCATCGTCAGCCTAGACGGACAGGCCTCCTTCGAAGACGTGGAACGACTGGCGACACAATATGGTCAGGCCTCACATATGGGACTCCTCGACCCCAGCTACAATGTCTTTGTAAATGGAGATCGATCCGGGGGGTTATGCTTCAAGGTTCTGAACAAGGTCGCTATAGTGATGGGCGATCCTATGTGCCACGGAAGTCAGATATCCACCGTTCTTGATGAGTTCAATTGTTATCGACGTCAAAGGCGCTGGGATATCTCATTCCTGGGCGCCGGGGAGATGCTTGCGAGCTATGTCAAAGCACGCAACAAGAAATGGACGGTCTTGCAGTTTGGTAAAGAGCGGGTTCTGAATCCTCTGACAAACGAGGTTATACTCGAGACCAGCGGGAAACGCATCCTCACTCAGAATCGGCAACTCCTCAATCCCAGCAAAGGCGGCATTACCTTGCACATCTACAGTCCAACCCTAGAGACGGATTACGAGTTGGAGATGGAGTTATGCGCAATCTACGACGAATGGCGCATGGCCCGCAACAAGTCGGGGAAACTTCAAGCCTTCATCACAGAGTACGACCCCTTCTTAATGCCGAATCTCATGACATACATTTACACTCGAGGGCAAGACGGGAAGGTCAATGGTTTCGCAGCCTTACGATGGATCGGTGGCCAGAATGGATATCACGTTGATCCGTGTATCGCTGCCCCTGGAGCGCCAAAGGGGATCAGCGATTTGCTAATATTCGCCTCAATGGCTTGGCTGCGGCAACTGGGGATCTCATACCTTAGCTTTGGGTACGAGCCTTCCGACTCGTTGGCAGAGGTGTCGGGAATGCCTAGTCCTCTCGCGAATTTGACCCGGCAAATATATCGATATACATTCCAGCGACTGCCCATCGGCGGAAAGAAGACTTATTTTGACAAGTTCAAGCCGGATGAGGAGCAGGATTCGCCTCTCTATCTCATATTTCCGTCGAAGATCCCAGAACCACGACCGGTTATTGCTATGGCTCATGTTGCTAACATCAGTATTCGGAAGCTCTTGTTCGATCACGGTACCAAGCCCTCGGTCCCGCAATGATCTGTTCTTTTTAAAAGTCCCTTTTCAAACATCATTGACAATGAGGGATTGTTCTGGGAGCCTTACTTTCTCTTGACTCGTTTTCTTGATGGGGTTATACATTCTTTATCATCTTCGCGTCCAGCCGCTGTCTAGGCTCTCTTTCCCTGGTCTCTTTTATCCTTCTCTTCAGCCAGTTCATATGTCTGTATTATACTCCATTTAGGTCTCTGACAGCGAATCAAATTATAGATTTCCTTTTGTTTCCATGGATGTTCAGAAAGTACGAATACCTATCCCTTTCTTCATGAACGGCCCATATCAGTCCCGTAGCCTTTCTAACGGAATACACTTCGCCTCCAATATTCTAATTACCGAAAGCATACCGGTCTCAATTACGAGGGTCGGCACCAGTACAGGATCAAACCTAGGTGCATAACGGACGAGATCAATGCGGAACATCCAAGCTGGTAAACTGGTGTATGAATGGTGTCATTCTCTATACATGATCTCTGCCAAAGCGCCGCAGCATAACATGACCACTCCGCGCAGCAAATTTCTCCTGCGCCTCGTACCCCTCAGGCAACAGATCCCCTTCCCCGTTCGCAACCAGAGCTTCGGCAAGGGTACAGCTCCCCACCTCTTCAAAGCCCAGTTGCTGATACAGCCGTACAGCCGCGTCCATCCCCCACTTGACCATCAGCCGAACGTGGACGTGCTTTGGCTCGGGCCGATACTCGACAAGATACTTGATCGCCTCCGCACACAGTCGTTTCGCGATACCCCTCCCGCGATGCGAAGATAGCGTGTAAAGACCCAGAAGCTGCCACCGTTCCTCCTCGTCGTCGGGGCCTGGTTCCGGCTGCCCAGATGCTGCTGACAGCGTGAACTCCTCTTTAGTCCGTGGACCGAGCAGCGTCAATTGAGCTACCCATTCCAGGTCGTCTCCGTTGGATGCATGGGATGTTGAAGCCGGGCGTGCGGCGCAGACGAAGGTTTCCCTTCCTGTTTGTGATAGGCGTGATTCCCAATATTCATCTGTCAGAAGGGCTTCGGATTCGAAAGTTGCAGCGAATGACGACGGCGAGAGTTTGAGGGCCTGCAGACGCAGGTCTCTGTATCGCTGCGCTGAGTGAGTGAAGTCTTCCGTCTTGGAGACTCGGAAGTAGGTATAGTGGTAATCTGATGCCATCTTGTTTGTGAATTTTGGAAAAGGGAGAGGTTGCGACAATAATTTTTGGAGGTGAGTTCGTCACGGCTTTTTGTTTTGGCAACAATAAAATATATCCGCTAAATCCGCAACATCCGCAGCCCTACGGGACGCATTACCAGCCGGTTTGGCTGAGAACCTAGTCCTGAGATTAAGTTACGAATGTTGAGCGAGCCTGGGACGCTCTATACTATGCATATCGCAAGGTTTGCGTCTCTGACTGGCAAAAGACAAGTCACGGACACCAAGAATTTCCACCACAAGTATGCCAGCATCCCCACGAGTATTCCGATGTCGACTTCTATCCCGGCTACCACCTAGCCTGAGCATAAAGGGAATGACCGGAACAAAGGTAGTATTACCCGCCTACTTTGGACTACTTTGGACTTGGATACGGCGTCAATCAAGTATTCCATTCGATTCCGAGTCACTGAAGTTGAGCACCACGAATCCACCAAGCGGCGGTATTATTGACACCGCACAGGATATACATTCACCCAGCTTAAAAGGAATGTCCCACTGCTGTTCAGCCATGTCTCAGTGCCTCCGAAAAATATTTGAATTCTGCTGTTGTACTACCAGTAAAGGTCGACACCAAGATATAAGCCCTGACGTTTTGCCCTACATCCGAAAAGGGAATGGCGCAGATGATGAAAACCACGATATTAGTAATCATGCGGCATCATGATTCATGAGTCATGACAGTCGGTTCGATGGGGATTGCTAATCTCGGCTCCGAGTATCTAGTAATGGATAGGGATGGAGTCACTTCACCAGGAGACGTGCAAAGCCAGAAGACAATATGTCTGGCCAAGTAAAACGGCAACGTCGGTCCAAGGTTGCCTGTGAACCATGTCGGACCAGGAAGAGGAAGTGCAACGGCCAGCAACCCTGCGAGATGTGCACAGAATCCGAGTACACATGCCGCTATGACTTGGGTTCGCGCAAGAAACGAAACAAGAATATCACCCTGCAAAATCTGACAGCGGTCCAACCGGCGCAGACGCAGCAGACGGAGTCGCATTCAGAGTCCCCAAGGGCCCCGAGGCCCCCGACGCCACCAAGTCCATCACAGCTAGGTGAGCGATTTTCCAATGCTGTCCAGCAGTCGATCGGACCCAATTCAGGCGCAGTCTTTGTGCAGAACCTGGGACTCAAGATCGACCCGCTCAATGCACTCGATCCTCAGGTCTTCGCGTGGAATATCGGGCTACGCCAATTGCCGGGCACCTTCACGGCACTGCCGATAGTAAATATCATCTCTGCGGAGGAAATGGGCGCGCGCGTTGACGCACATTTACTTCGACAAGGTCGCTCCTTGCTACGGCTTCATTGACCAGGATAGCTGCTTTGAATATATCCCGTCGAGATGGCATCGACCGTCCGCTTTCGAACCGTACGATGTCGTTCTTTGCGGAGTGGCCGCGATGGGCTATTTGTTTTCTCAAAGGAAAGCAGTGGCTGCAGAGCTGCATCTAGTCGAGTCGGCCAAGTCGGCTCTCGAACAGCGTTCCGGAGGCGAGATACCACCACTGATGCTGATCACGGGATGGGCTCTCCGGGTTTCTTACCTGCGGTTAACAGCGTCGCCTCACACGGCCTGGCTGGCGAGCTGTACACTACTCCACCTTATTGACGCGTCCGGTCTACACCTGGACCCTTCATCTAGACATGCGCTCTTACGACCGACGCAGAATATTGACGATGATATCAGACGTAGGATCGTCTCCTTTTCCCAATACATCAACACCTGGGTATCCTTTGATCTGGCAAGATCACGAATCATCTTACACGGCGCATCATACACAACTCCGTCCAGTCGGGACGGCGATTTCACGGCCGAGATGCTGGATTTGTTGCCCCTTTCGGAGAGTCTCGACCCCTTCACGCCGGTCGACGCAGTCCAGCTTACCTCCATGCTCGTCAATATCATGCAAAGCAGCCGCACGCAACCCCCGTCAGTTCTCTCCCAATGCAACCTCGTCTTATGCATCTTCCGCCGTCTCCGTGCGGTTCACTCAACCCTATCCGCTGCCCTGATGGGCCAAATGCTGGCTTTAATCGCGAAAGCTCTCGCCTGCGCCCGGGAATTAGTCGATGCAAACTGTCCCTGGAGTCACGTCGCTAACGTTCCGTTCCAGATTATCTGCACGCTACTTGCAGTGGATAGTCCGGAGTCGTTGTCTCTGTTAGACGACGCGGTGCGGACTCTCAAATACGTAACGGATGTGTATGACACTGAGGTACTGAGGGAGGCATACCGGACGGCTGGCTCCTTGATTCTATTGCAGCAGCGACGAAAGGATCACGATGCGGCGCGCCTGAACGGTCTCTTGGGCCTACACTTTGCCCATGACCATGAACCCATGTCCCAGCGGCGACAGAGTATAGAGAATTCCGAGTCCTTTGCAGACTTGGTCGCGGATTTGTCCAGTTCGGAGAATTTTGATTTTGCGCAGTTCTTTATCGCCGATAATTCTTGGAATGTGCTGGGAATGGACAGCTAAAATTGTTGGATCCCAAGTAGTTTTGGAAGGTGACGAGATCGCATACTATGTTAAACATGGAATACAAACACCAACCACAATCAACAACCTAACACGAACAAGCTAGCTATCCCAGATTGCCCCAAAAGCAGGAACTCCCCTCGTCTCCATCCCATAAACCACCTTCTTAGTCAACTTCTCATTCGAAATCGCAATAACCGCCTCAGCCTGGAACTCCTGCACCGCATCCCACGTCAGCCGCACCAAATCCGGCCGCCCTTGCTTCTTCGTGTCGTGCACGATAGCCCCCGGCTCCGCAGCGTAGACCACGTCCACGATGTCCTTCCCGAATGTATCGACGCGGTTCGGCGTCGACCAGACTAGCCGTATCGGGCACGTGGGGACTTGGATATGCCCGAGGAGAGGACCGATACCTGAGCCCGTCCCGACTAGGACGACGCGGTTGAAGAGCGTTACAATGCGCATCACACCGCAGGCTGTTGCGGATGATTAGCAGAGGAATATAATGACTGAAGAGGAGACTTACTGGGAATACCACGGACCCACAGGTGGGTGGGTGGTTTGCTGATTTGCCGTCCTGTCCAATCCCCTGCGCGAGAGACTATAAGGGAGTACCCCTTCGGTCTACCGTTCACTGCTGTTGGGGCGGGGACTGTTGCGAATGAGTGCCACTCGAAGAGAGGCCGTTCGGACAGTCGCGTAAACGTCCCGTTGACCGGCATCGTGTAGTCAAAGTGAAGGCGCACGGCGTGATTGGAGAGGACCTCGGCGTCGACGGCAACCTTCCGGAGGAAAATCCACGAGCTTGCAATGCTAGCAGTGATGACGAGCAGCATCCAGAAATTAGGAGAAGAGACGACGGCATGACCCAAGGATTGTGTGCCGCGCTGGTCCCGGATGGAGAGGATTGTCTGGATCCAGATGATGCCGAGGATTGTCCAGCCGAAGAAGCGATGGACGCGCTCGAACGTGTTGTGACGCTTCTTTCTAAAGGTCGGATATGCAAAGCCGATCATTGCGAATAGGAGGAGTAACACGATTAGGGAAAGGGTCAGAGTTGCGGGTGAGACTCTCGCAATCGCTTTGGCATCGTCGACACGGTTGTAGATGTTATAACCGATCGAGCCGGCGAACCAGGCCGTAGCGGCCATTGCAGCACCCGAGTGAACTCCACCAAAATGATAGATTTTTGCGAACCGGCGTCGGATCGCCAACGGCCATGACTTTGGTACCGAGCAGCAGATTGTGTAGAGAATATTGATAACAGCGTCCTGGCGGACGAGGACGGCAATAGTGAGGTTGATGAAGGCGATCGTTGAGATCCACTGGGGGCCAGTGTTCAGAATGAGAAGAACACACAAGAGTGTAGTAATATTTGCTAGCCAGATGAGCATGAAGAGCCTTCAGTAGACAATAAAGATTTGGTATCTGAGTCCCCGGATGGCTTTCCGGTTTTTCTTCTCCGCCAACAGCACGGGCTTGTGGAGTGATTCTGAAGAGTTAGATTGGGTTGATACAGTTTTGCAAGGAGGAGCTCAAAACAATCTACTTCTTCTTATCCATGATCTCCGGAACACTTTGTGACTTTGTCTTATAGGCGCGGCACAGCTGAGCAAGGGCCTGTTTGTCGATCTTACCATTTAACATCAGTGGAAACGCATCCACCTTATGCACTTATGTTGGGATAGCATAGTATGGCAGTCTCGCCTTCAGGTATGTCTGTATTTCCTACAAATCAAGCGCCTGAGGAGTGATGAATACAACAAGGTCTCCTTGCACCATGATGGTGGCCGCCTCCATAACACCTGGGCACGAGGCCAATGACGCGCTGACACCATCTAGTTCAACATGGAAGCCCTACCGCCTTCAGTACTGTGGAACTACAATAAAAAGAAGTGAAAGACCTACCTTGATTTTGACCTGATCATCATTGCGTCCCAACGTTTCCAAGTTCCCATCCGGGAGCCACCGGGCCAAATCGCCGGTATTGAACATCATTGAGTGACTGGAGCGATCCTGTCAGCGAGAAGCATTTCAGTCAGACAGAGCGCCTGGAGACTCACCCGTCGTCTACAAAAGGATCATAGCGATAACACTCGGCAGTCTTCTCGGGTTGTCCGAGATACCCTCTTGTGATTCCTGCTCCACCAGCCCACATAGTCCCGACCTCTCCAATCGCAACTGGAATTTGCCTATCGTCCAGTATATACACGCTGGTGTTTGGCAGAGGTCTTCCTATGGTCAATTGCTGGCCGAGTTTGTGTCTATGCATGGTATTGATGATGGTAGCCTCTGTTGGGCCACAGCAGTTGTAGAAGGTTGCCCCGTTCGCCACCCATTTGTCCGCGAGACTAGAAGAGTACGTTAACTCAAGTCGAAGACATACTCTAGTGGACAATGACTACCTTTGAGAGCATGGCTCGCCAGCAGTGGCGATGCAACGGATATTGGGAAAGTCTTCGGGGCGGTATCGACCGAGTATGCTCGGGGTGCATATCAGCGTATCGACCTGGGGACGAGATTCAATATGACTACATCAAATGTTTTCGGTATCTTGGCTCACCTGTTGTAGTGCCGCGTGCCAATCGGACCCTCTTAGGACCAAGGTCGCGCCGTTGGAAAGGCTCCCTAGTATTTCCCAAGCACCTAACAATGTCAGTAAGGGCACTTGTCATTGCAGCTCTCTTATTCTCACCCATGTCGAAGCTGATGGACAACACTTGTCCTACTCTCGAGCCACGAGATATACCCAGATTACCGGACGCATGGCAGACAACGTTTGTAACATTTCTGTGAGTGACATCCACGCCTTTGGGTGTTCCGGTGGTACCTTCATGGAGAGGTATTAGATCACATTCAGTGCATAGGAGCGATAACAGACTGACCGGAAGTGTAGATCACATAGCACCCCGAACTCTGGTCTCCCTCACAAATCAAACGAGTGGTGTCCACCTGGAACCCAGTACGCTCCGCCTCAGCAAGTAGTTCTTCCAGAACCAGAACCGAGGAGAGTTGTGCAAAAGAATGCAGTCTCGACCTGAAGGCACCAGTACACAAAGCAACCGAGCTCTGGGATTGAATCACGGCATGTTCCAGTGTCTGGTCCGGCACAACAGCGCCGTCGAGGGGGATATACTGGGCACCACACATGAGGATGCCTAGAATACCTGCCACCATCTCCACACTTCGTTTCGTGGCAAGGACAATCCTGCTGCCAGGTACCACACCATGGTTTTGAAGTTGAAGGGCAATGAACTGGGCGTATCGAAGCAGATTACCATATGGGACCTCTACCGGTTTGTTCTGGGAGAGATCACAGAGGGCGATGGCGTCAGGATACTGCTTCGCACGATCTATGAAGGCATGGTGAACAGTCGGATAAGGAACAGCGCGCTGGGGGCCGAAGCCGAACGATCGGAAAATATTTCCGTCTCGCGGAAAGACTAGGGAAGACTCCATTTCTGGGGAAATTTGCAAGAGTACCAAAACTTGTTGCAGGAAGTAACTCTGCCGGAAGGATCAATGGAGTGCAAGAGGAGTCCCTCGCAAGATATATGTGCGCCCATTGTGCTACGGTCTCGCTGCTGGTGCGAATAGACACCCGTCTCTCCGAGTCGGGTAGAGGGAAATAGTTGGCCAAGCCATAGACGGCCGCAAAATTGATTGCTCGGCCCCCCTTGTCTGCTTGCCTGCCTGCCTGCCCCTCTGGCCCCGCGCGCGCCTCCGACGGCTTTTCTCCTACACATACCCACCGACCTTGACCGGGCCACCGTCGTGCGTGCAAATGTTCCGGGGTCCGAAAGCCGTTCCGGCGGCGGCCCACCAGTACTATGTAAGAAACAAGAGCAACCTGGCCCCGGTAGTCACGGCCGGAGCGTAGGATTGCGGGATGGCAGTGAGGCAAGCCGATGCATCGCGACGGTCAATTGACTCGATTCGGCATCTTTAGGTGTCTACGACGTCACAGTTGGAGTAGCAATGGGCTGGGCATGCGGGGTCAACAGCGTCGATCATGGGCCCTCTTGGTGATCGTTCCTGGATTCCTTTCGGACATTGGTGGCTTTACCCGCTCTACCCGCTCTAGGGTGATCCTGGTCGCACGCCTCTTCTGCATCTGCCGTCTGAAGAGATTCGGTCCCAGCCAATCAGTTCATTATAGTCGTGGAAATGATTCATCCCTGAATGTTCTCGATTCCTTCACATGGGATTCAACCGGATCAGCGCTCGGAGGTCCGGATGATAACGGTCTGAGGTGCTTATGTTAATGTAACAATTCCCGGAAAGGCATCTTGGCCTCTTTTGCTCGTTGCATGTGTGACGCCATGACGCGCAAGTGGTATTCTCGACATGCTACACTCAGTCTAACTGCTCAGCCGTTGTGGCCTGTGGCAGCTTGACACGGCCCGCAACTCCGTATGGTTCAACCACTGCTCCGTACACGGGAAACGTAAGAACCCGCCAGGGAATGTCTCAGTCAGGTGTTGAGCTCCTTTTTAGCTTGGACTGCTTCCTCGAAGCTAGAACATTCGTGTTGCTGTCTGATCCCAGCCTAGATGCGCATCGTCATGGATAATCCAACGGGTACCGAAGTGCTTATCCTAGCTCAGACATATCAGACATCTGCTCGGATTCTCACTCTGAATCGTCCTAATAAGCGAAATGCTTTATGTCAGGCCCTGATCGACGAGTTATTGCGACAGCTGGAGATAGCCTTGGCTGCTCCGCACATCAGAGCCATCGTCATCGCCGGTTCGGGCGCCATCTTCTCGGGTAGGTGTCACACGTTAAATGTAGGAGGCGTGTAGCTGACTTGTTGCAACTTGCGGCTTTTCATTCAGCTGGTGCCGATATTAAAGAGATCGCTCAGTTGGATGGCGAAACTGCTCGGCAGAAACGGTATCTTGAAGATCTCTGTCATGGAATGAAACAGGTCCGCAAGCCGATTATTGCGGCGGTCGAGGGTAAAGCGGTACGTCTCCTTCCCTAACTATTGTTATGGTGATGCTGACAGGAAGCTGTGTTTTACAGCTTGGTGGTGGTTTTGAACTTGCCTTGATGGTATTCTATATCGCCCCTTCAGATCGCTTCAGACCTGACTGAATCCCTCTTCAAGGCAGACTTCATCGTCGCCACGCCAACCGTGGAATTCCGACTTCCGGAAATATCAATCGGTCTTATCCCGGGTGCTGGAGGTACACAGAGAGTGACCGCCGCTGTGGGCAAGTACAGGGTAGCTGCTCTCTGGCGAAGCCTGGCCCCATTGAAAAGGGATCATACTAACAAGATCGCATGTAGGCAATGAACATGATTCTGCTCAATGAGCCGCTTTCTGGGCACAAGGCCTATCAGCTAGGACTAGTTAGCAAACTGGTCGAACCAGGAAAGGCTTTGACGGGGGCATTGGAGATTGCAGAAAAACTGGCTTCTCATAGTGCCTCCACGTTGATGGTGGCAAAGGAAGCAATATGCAGAGGTGAGCTTCATTACTCCCTCTTGTTTTTGACTTACTCACATTTTACCAGCCGATGAATTGCAGCATGACCATGAGTTTGAGCGGTCACTTTATTATTCCATGTTCGGGACGCGTGATATGGTGGAGGGAGTCACTGCATTTCTCAAGAAGCGTGCACCTGTGTGGAGAGCGCCATTTTGAGGATATCGTCGATGGGGAATTGACCATGTACATTATGGCACGCACATACGTAGAGACGAGCATATATATGTTGGATTTCAGCATACGCAGGTGCCCATGAGAAATATTCATACCTAGAACTGTGTGCTTGTTCACTGCGCAAATTCTAAATGCTGCACTTTGCTTCCACATTCCACTCAGACACAGTTGATGACGACGAATACGATAGTGGTTGTTCGTCCGGGCCGCACGCCACATATCTTCGAGAATGACAGGAACACTCATCCGCTGAGCCACAGGCTAAAGTCTCCTTCTTTGTCGTCATTCCAGCATTTGAGAGTACTCCTACCTCCAAATCTGTAGCAACGAGTCTCAACAATTTCCCTGGTCATTCGAGCGCCAACGAGATTCTCAGCTGGTATGAACGGCTCAGATTAAATGTGTTAAAAGTGACATTAGTGGTAGGCCATGATATCTGGCCGATTCGCTCAGAGAAATCCATCTGTCCACAAACAGCCATCTGTAACGATGTTTTGGAGAGTAGCGTTGTCTCTTCATCCACCTCGTCTGGCATCGATCCCATCCGCAACGGAGACGCCCGAGCGGCCGTCCTGCCAACCAGTGTAATAGAAATAGCTTGTAAGACAGTTTCCAGGATTGGGGAGCATTAGAGTTGTCTATTAATGGTTTTACATCCAACAACAATGGAATCGGCATGCCGTTAATAAGGAAAGACGGGTACCGGAACTCAACGCCAAAGGAAGAATAAGACAACTGCCCGGGAGAGAGCCCGGTCTTGAACCTCTCCTGCACGCTCAGGGACCGGTCGGTATTCCCTGGCAATAAGAGCTACTGACTGCCGAGATCACTTCCTCAGTGAACTTCCCACAGATTCAAGCCTATAAAGTGGTTTCTAGTACTTGAATTGTTAACCAGGAGGAGCACGACCAAAAAGCCACGAACCATAGCTAGAGCCATGGCATACATCAGTAGAAAAATCAAGGCAAGCTCCAAAGTGTCGTGCAGATATAGCTTTAAAACTCGGTCACAAATCATACTTCGATGATATTAAGAGACATCAACAATGGGCAGGATGCTATGAAATTTCCTAGCTAAGTATTACCAGCTGCCTTCCTGGCCAATGCACTTTGGATGATTGCAGCCAACAGATTCTTGTATGGAAAACCGTTTGCTTCAGTACTGCGTGCCAACGGGGAATGGCCAGGAAGAAGTCCGGAAATAGGATTCAGCTATATCTGGTTAGTTAAAAGTCTCCTGCCTTAGATGAAGTTGACGTGGGAAGACTTACCTCTAGAACATTGGGAACGGCATCTAGCTCATTGGAGCTGAATCGAATATCGACACGCCCAGCATCGCGGCAGCCAAAAGTTTTCCAAGCGTCCAATGCAACTTGACAGGCAGCCTTGACCTGAGTATCGGCCATAAGACCAGGGTCGTTGCGTTCTACCAGCATGTCGGTGTCACTACACTTGCTTTTTCTGCTGGCAAACTCTAGACTGTTGCAGCTTCCATTTCTCACAGTCCTGTCGCTGGAAGGCTTTTTCCACAGAAATTCTGTTACGCCAATAACGCGACTCTGAGCACCAGTTCCTAGAATGCTCACAGAAAACTCCCGGCCTGACAGAAAGGGTTCTACCAAGATATCTTGGTCTGGTAATAGTGATCTTAGCTTTTTGACCGCCGACTCTAAGTCTGCCGGTTCCGTGACCTTGCTAAATGTGTCAATCCCCTTGGACGATCCTTCAGTAACCGGCTTTAAAAAAAGTGGATAATGTGGTAGCATATCGGTAAGATTCTCAAGGTTCAGTTTCTGTTCCTCCCGTGAGATCACTGTAAATGGGGCAGTTGGTATCTTATGATGAGCTAGGATAATCTACATATCCATATATTAGTTAACTGGGCCTCAGTCTTTCAAGAAATAATCCAGTGCGCCGGGTACGATACCTTAGTAGAGACCTTGTTCTGACACAATGCCATCGTTGCAGCGTCTGAAAACGTGTACAGAACCTGGTAAGCGTCTAACAGCGCTGGGATCTGGGCTTCTCTGGCTAGCCCATGGAATCCCTGTGCCATGTTAAATGCTAGGTCCCAATGCTTATTTGTGCCAGCCGCTAGGTGTTTGACAAGGGCTTGTATTCCTGGCACCAGCGTAACATGATGTCCCAATTCTTGCAAGGTAGTCAAAACCTTGTCGGCTTCACCGATGTGTGGTAGAGCTGCGCATTCCTCGTCCGAATAACCTTGGTCGCGATAGGTCGACCTCTGCTCGGCGATTAGGGCTATATTGAGAAAAGGTGTGCCAGGCAAGGCCATCCTCTAAGTGAAATATAATACGATGTTGGCAGATAATAGGGCAGAAACAGAAACGTTTTTTGTAGGCCTCAACTACATGCGCTATTTCAAAGCGTCTATGGGACTATTTCAATAAATCAAAGTAACTGCGATTAGTAACCAAGCAGCCTGCTGTGCGCGTAACCAGAGAAAGTCATGATGGCATTGACTTGGGTCCTCAGACCGTACTAAAGAACTGCGTTTGTGGGGGTATTCCATTGGTATTTCATTCCTTCTAGATAAGAGGCAGTTATACCACTGTCGCCATATCTAGACTAAAAATTTTAAAGTTTCGGGAAGACTTTTTGCAAAAACCCTAAACCATAACCGATGGGAATCGACACGCTGGTGCAACGCTTACCTTCAATGTGCGGCCCGGTGGTTCCGGCTGATCTTATAAAAGCCTAATCCTATAACTGAAGGGGCTGCGCTGAGTGCCAGAAGCATCTACGAGAAAATTGTAAGACATTCCCTCTTATGATCCTTACCATCTTCGTCTCTTCCGAGTCTGCTTTGGCGCAGGAATGACGGTAGGACCTGAGTATCCACCGTCATATTATGATGCAAGGATACCTCCAATTTATCAACTCGATGTTACATATTGTTTCAGTTTGCGCCTTAGGTGCCAGTGTATGCTCCTGGTACTACGTCATCCACAACTCGGCTCCACCATCGTCCTATATTACCATACCTCATCAAAGAACCATGTAATAGTCGATGCGTCAATCTAATTTGAGGTTTGGTTCTTCGCCGCGCAGCGAAATGCTACTGTGATTTCATCGGCTTCACGCGAAACGCAGGGGTTGTAGATGGTCGGCTTCCTTTGGGGACGAGGAATTAGATTTCAGTAGCTGCCGGAAGAGGCTAGTCAACTCCATTATATCCTTGGTCGCGACGTCAACGCCTAAGTCAGGATTCAAGCGGTTCTATCATTTCTTATAACCGCCCAACCATTACCATTTTAGCAGTAAGAGGCTTGCCCTGAAACCTGCAGTTTACAGTAAGGGTTGACATTTGTTCACTGCTTTTTGTACATTGCCCCCTCTCCAAGGTAAAAACGCCTCTACTCCTCACTATTTTAAATACCAAGTTCAAGTCTAGGCAATTCTGCTTATACATTTTTTGACCATAGATAATTTTCTCCGTGTCTATCATTCCAAAACAACAGCTGCGTGGGATACACTCCCCATCTGCACGTTTCATTGCTGGAATCTATGTCAAGGCTTCTACCTATTGAAATAGCACCATCCCCATATTATTCCACGATGTGTTCAATGATCCTACTTACTACTGCCGTGGGATTAATAATAGCATTGGTTTCGGTCGAGATTCCTAGCATTCCGCCCCTGCAGCAGATTCTCAATTCCTGGATTAGCAATGGCCATAACCAGAACAACATCTGTCCAATGGTGCCTAGCGTGCAAAGCCCTCAAGATGGGCTCCTCCCGCCTCACAGGTTCACACAGGATCAATCAATACGGCTGCGCCAGGCTGATCGCCTTTCAAAAGCTGTCCAAATCCCAACTCTAATCAAAGAGCACATGCAAGACCCTTATAGTCAAGAATTTGGTCCATTTCTTGACTTTCACGGGCTTCTTCGATCCTTTTTCCCCCTTATGTATGTTTCCCCCACGTACTTGTCGCACACGTCCACACCTAACAATCAGTTGCCTGGAGGTTCTCCAAGGCTAAACTAGACTATATCAACAGGATAGGTCTAGTCTTTACTTTAAATGGGACTGATCAAAGCCTCAAACCTCTTCTTTTCGCCGCCCACCAAGACGTTGTCCCTATTGATGAGCCCACTAAGTGGACCTACCCACCATTTTCGGGGCATTTCGACGGTGAATGGCTCTGGGGCCGCGGAGCAAGCGACTGCAAAAATCTGGTAATTGGACTATCCTCTGTGGTTGAGGATTTATTAGCCCAGGGATGGTACCCAACCCGTACCGTTATACTTGCCTTGGGCTTTGATGAAGAGATCCAGGGCCAGCTTGGTGCAAAGTCAATTTCTTCCTTCCTTGAGCAAAAATATGGACGATACAGCTTCGAATTGATCACAGACGAAGGTGGTATGGGTATTGTAACCCTTGCCAACGACGAAGGGGACGATGACATCGTTTACGCCCTTCCCGGGATAAGTGAAAAGGGCAGTATGAATATTTTCTTGGATCTTCAAGTGCCGGGGGGGCACAGCTCTGTTCCACCGCCTCATACAGGCATTGGAATAATGTCTGAGGTCATTTATTTCCTCGAACGAGAAGAACTTTTTACGGCCCTGCTACCCAAGACACATCCGACTCGCGAAAAGCTAGAATGCCAGGTGAGATACTCACCAAACTATGTTGAATCATGGCTGGCAGACATACTACAATCCACCAACTATGCGTTTGCAGCAGAGAAGCTGGCCTTCTCAAGGGGCCCTGAGTTTAGATTTATGCTGCAAACATCGCAAGCGGCTGATATTTTCAACGGTGGTATTAAAGCAAATAATCTGCCACAGAATATATCAGCGTTGGTTAATTATCGGATTGCCATGCATCAAACACCAGACACCATCAAGTCTCGCGCTATTCAGATCATTGCTCCTATTGCTCGGAAACATAACTTAACCTTATTTGGCTTCCGGGAAGTCCCCAAATCGAAAAGAGATAACTATCTACAACTGTCAACAGACAAGATTGAGCTGCACCCGGCGCCCATTAGCCCCACACATGATGCAGTTTGGACCCGGTTTGCGGGGGTTATACGATCAGTGTTTGAGACAGTTCCCAGTTTAAAAGGGAAAACTGTTGTAGTCTCTGGGGATTTTATGTCAGGTAACACAGACACAATATTCTACTGGAATCTATCAAAGAATATATATCGCTGGGATCCAGTTAGGACAGGCAGGGCACTGAATATACATGGGGTTGATGAAAGGATTGCCATCGATGCACATTTGGAGACTATGACTTTTTATTATGGTCTGTCTTCCCTTTCTTTTTGTTTCAGCCCTGGGAGGCTGGGTTGTCTATGTCTTGCTAATTTTTCTCCCGAGGCAGAACTGATCCGTGCTTTTAATGTGCCGGACAACTCGAGTGAACAGGCTCATACCTAGTAGCCGACTATGGCGGGCCGGATCGCAGCTTCCCAGCGAGCCCAAAAATCGCCTATTCCCTATCCAGGGCGGACTTTTGATATACTACAGCCCCATGCACACGGGGCTATTTCTGCTATGTCTCGGTTTATCTACAGCGTCATCCGATATTCATTCATCACCTTCAGGCGTCCCACATGTACAGCCATTCAACAATCACTGCGTCTGAAATGCCAAACGCTAGCCTCAGATGACATAGTGAAACTGAACCGTTTCATGCACAAAGTATGGGTCAATGTTGTCCAGGTTTGGCCCAGTATATACGGCAATGGTACGATAGACATTGGCATCCTATCCTGTGTTAAGGACTTTCTAGAGGAGGGATGTCCCTTATGACAATTACTACTTTTATAACACGATGCTGCTGGGTTTCTAGTATTGTTCGTTATAGTGACGTGGCAATTACTTTCGCTGGGTGACTGAGTGTTTGACACTCTGGTTCAATGAAGGTCATACCAGCTTAGTCTGGGATATTCTCCAAGATATATCTTAACTTTTCCACTCTCCGAGACGTGCAGTCATGTTTTAAGAGATTATCATGTAGAAGAGCCAGTGAGCGACCTAATACTTCATGACTGTTTCCTCTACTAGGAGGTCCGCTCTTGTAGCCTTAGCCTCCCAATACTGATGGTGCAGGTTGAAGTCATCAGACAGTTATCTGCTCCACTTGTCTCCATAGGTCCATTACTTCTTGAAAGCGTCGTGGTCGTGGTCACCCCGTATGTAGGTTTAACCACCCGCGCTGTTGTTCTGAGGAATCTCAGCCCATTTAGATATACTGGTCAGGGGATGGACTCCCCAGCACTAGCCAAAAGACCTCACCAACCGCGGCTTTCTGAGCATTGGTCGATAGCCTGAAGCTCGGTTAATATGCTGAACCAGTTTTCAGGGCAATCGAGCTTTGGTATAGCGAGAAATGTTTCAAAAAATATTATCTGGGCGGTACTCTGGCTGACCCCGGTGGTTTTGTTAGTACATTTTTTATTATCACGCTACATAGTGATCATGCAATTAGTGTATTGGTTTCTGGCTAATACTTACTCCTGATTTTCTTATAGTTAAGGGACTACTACCTGTTAGAGCAGGTGGACTTCTATTAAAAGCCATTTTGACTATTGCAGGATAGCTGGGAGTCTTACAGACTTTCTTTGCTCTTGGGATGAATTCCACCTGGCTAGATCGCACGGTGAAACCCCTTCATGGAAAGCATAAATCTACCGCCATGATCTATTTTCCCAAAAAGGCAGAAATTGTACGAATACGGCCAGTGGAGACTGGTGGACCTTTGGCATCATAACCTCACTGGCCTCGACCATGCTTTGCCCCTAGAATGGGATACGTGTTTCGCTAACTGTATTGATTAAGAGGATTCGAGTGACTTTCTTCGGTCTCATGAAGCATTCCATGTGGTTAGATTGCATGGAGAAAATCGCTCATGGAATTGCAGGTCATTCGCTCTGGTGAATGTGACACTTGATTCATCCAGTCAGACTTTGCAGCGGAAAGCTCTATGTACAGCGATTGGGCTATTTCCATATGTATAACCATGACAGTTACAAATTAGTTTATGGTGCTGCTTCTGCCTGAGTATACGAATACGACCAAACCCCTCCAAAATGGTGAGATCTGCACAGAGGGAACCACGATCCTGAATCTATAACCAATAGTGATCAGAGCCATGTATAGATGTTCATCATTTCTCCGCAGCATTGGTCCGACATTCATGCTGGTAATCAAATTCGACAGGTTTTAATCGTATTGGTCTTGCAGGATCGCTAATATCCGTCGAAATATAACAGGGGCTATTGGGTACAAATAAAGATATATAAACAACCATCCCCTTGATGCCGAATGGCCTTCTACCGAAGAATGGGCCGCGCTGAACGCATCAATCCAAGGAACCCTGATCAAGACAGCCCCGGTTGCGTCGTCCTGCTATCCCGGAAATTCCTTTGGCTCGACTGAAAATTGCACGATCGTGAAGAAGTATTGGCCATATGCTGCATACCACTCCGCCTGGCCTGAGAGCGTCGATTACTCAATCTTTACCAACAACTCCTGCTTGCCCCCAGGTGTTGCAGGATACACGGAGGGCCGGGGCTGTAGTATCGGAGCTCTCCCACAGTATATTGTCAATGCTACCACTGAGGAGCAGGTAGCCAAGGCAATGCAGTGGGCGTCCAAACGAGATATCCGTATCGTGGTGAAGGGAACAGGTCATGACCTCAGCGGACGGTATGCAACTTGGTAATTCCTGCTTTCATTTTCAACTAATTGAAGCTCATATAGATCTACCGGCGTATATTCGCTGTCGATCTGGACGCACAACTTTAGGCACATCGTCCATCGACCTTCATGGCCTGTGCCTGCCTCTAACCGCACTGCGAACGTCGTGATCATTGGGAGCGGCAACACCTGGGGATCTATATACACTGCCGTTCATGAACTCAACCGCACCGTCGTCGGCGGGGAGGACGCCACAGTAGGGCCTGGTGGGTTGATTCAGAACGGGGGCCACGGTCTGCTTTCCAGCCACTACGGACTGGCTTCAGATCAGGTATACCAAGTCACAGTTATAACTACGGATGGCCGTCGCCTAGTGGCCAACCATGTGGAAAATGAAGATCTCTTCTGGCCTGTCCGAGGTGGTGGTGGAGGCCAGTTCGGGGTTGTCACCGAGTTTGTTCTCAAGACATACCCTGTACCTGCGAACGTTGTCACCGGCGGTCTTTCTTTCTATCCCAACCACGGTATGAAGGCGAGTGAGTTCGCCTCATGGGATGCCTTTGCGGTAACCGCACGCATGATTCCAGACCTGATGGACTTGGGCTTGACGGGGACTGTCACGGCATTGACGAAGGAGGGAGCCATTATGCTTACCGGTGTCAACGAGACGATCCAGGGTGTGGCAGTCACCATCGGCCTCATTGGATACAACATGACAACGAAACAAATGAACTCCACCCTTCACCACGTCGCAGCGCGCATCACAAATTACCACAATTCAAGCGCCCTTTCACTGTCATATCAGCCGCCCTCAGCTCAGAGCTATTGGACCTTCGCGAAACCCGACCCCATGGCCAGCAAGGCCTCTGGCGCTAGTAGTTCCATGAGCAGTCGCCTTCTGGGCCGTCGAGAGCTCACCGAGCTCCCGAAAGCCAATCTAATCACCTATCTCCAACAAGTCCTTACATCCCAGGACCCGGAAAAGGGTGCAATGCTCCTCCTCGGCCTGCAGGGGGGTCGAGGACCAGCCACCAGGCCACCAGAAATGCGCGGTAGTGTGCTCCCCGCCTGGCGCTCCGCATACGTCCACGCCATGCTCTACGGTGCATCGATCAACGACACTGCAGATCCAGCCGAGGCCCCGGCGACGGCCGCAGAATGGTATGAGTCGGCCATAGAGCCGGTTTGGAGGCGATGGGCCCCGGAGACGGGCTCTTACATGAACGAAGGGAACGCTTTCAGTACGAGCTGGAAGAAGGACTTCTATGGCGAGAACTATGACCGTCTCCTTGCGATTAAACGCAAGTATGACCCAGACGAGAGCCTTTTCGTTTGGAGTGGTGTTGGGAGTGATAGCTGGGATTATGATTTACGGAGTGGGCTGCTTTGTCGGAGGTAGCTGTTGGAACAACCTGTGTAAATTACCAGCTTGGACACTCTGATCAATTCATCGCAGAAGGACACGCTAAGAAAACATTCCATGGATTTTAGATAGCAATTCCCTCCTGAGCGGTCGCGGGACAATGGAATGTCGGATCTACCGACATCTAGATGTCCACAAACAAAAATGCAGATATATATCAACCATAATGCAACCCGTCACTCATGTCATATACATTGGATATCGCAGGGCGTCGACTAGACCTTCTCCGCCATCTCCACAGAGCACCCATCGCCCTTCTTGTTCATCTCCATCAGGTCCACCTCGGTTACCTCTCCCTGAGGCAGATGCTTCGCCATGGAGACAATCTCCCAGGGGGACGATGCATCCCGGAAAACATGGTTCAGCAACTCCAGGTTGCGGTTCATGGTCTCGGGGTAGAAGAAATAAACCAGCAAGGGGATGCACGCCGAGAGCACGGCGTACATGACATAGTACCGGTACCCGATGGTATCCAGCGCGATGGGCGTGACCATCACGACGACAAAGTTCCACAGCCAGTGGTTCGCCGTTGAGAAGGACGACATGGCCACGCGCAGTCGGACGGGAGCCACCTCGGTACAGTAGAGGAAGTTACCGCCGAGGAAGCCGATCGGGTAGAAGAGATTGAAGAGGAAGATGAAGACGACGGAGCCAATTGATGCTCCCTTGTCATCTATGCCGCGACTGTTGGTGATGGCCAGAGACATCATGCAGATGGCCATGCCTGTGCCACTGATCATGAAGACGGCTCGACGGCCGAGGCGGTCGATGGTGAAGAAGGCGATGAAGCAGCAAAGGAATTTCCAGGTCAGGGCACAGGCAGCGAGGATCTTGGACAGGCTGGCGCTGAGGCCGAGGTTCTGCTGGAATATGGTCGAGGCGTACACGGAGATCAGGGTACCACCGCACATCTGCTGGAAGAATTGCAGGACGATACAGAGGCAGAATCGGTAGAAGAGTCGCTCCTGATCGTTGGGATCGAACATCTCCATCAAGGAGCCTTTGGATTGGGCAGTCAACTCGAGAGATGATTCAATGCCGGAAATTTCGGCCCGGATCGTCTCGTCCGTGACAGACAATCCCTTTAGGGACGCGAGGGAGTGGCTTGCTTCCTCCACGCGGTTGACCTGGACCAGCCATCGCGGTGATTCCGGGAGAAAAAAGACAGAAAGGAGGATGACAAGGGCAGGGAGCAGCGACAGGGCGAGCGGGACCCGCCATTGTGTGGTGCTCTCGGGGATGCGAGTCAGGCCGAAATCGATCCAGTTGCACAGTGAGTATCCGAGACACATGAAGATACCATCGATAATGACATGCTGTCCTCTGTTCTTTGCCGAAGAACATTCCGACTGCCATACCGGTACAGCAACACTGTACTGGCCAACGCCCATACCAAGTATAATACGGCCGATAACGAATTGCACCAATCCATAGGACGTTACTTGGAGGATCTCTCCGATGATGGCGAGGATAGAACCGAGGAATATGGTCTTCCGGCGACCCAGTCTGTCCGAGATCAGTGTGCAAGAGAGAGCCCCGATGAGGGCTCCGATCTGGAAGGAGGCAATGACAGTACCCTTGCTGGTGGAATTGTGTGCTTCGAGCGATCCGGTCGTGTTAATCGTGTCGATCTGAGGGAAGGTCTTGACCCAACTCTGGAGAGTGGCCAGGGGGCCAACACCGGCTTGGTTGTATCCAAAAACGACGAAGGCAGGGGCACCTATGAGAGCCACCTGGGCCCAGTGCAGGGCTTTTCCGGAGAGCCCGAGATATTTGGGTGATTTGGATGCCATGGTGAGATTCGATGCAGCTCAAGTCTCTGCATCTGCAGTACACTGGGAGACTGACTGGCCTTTATATCGACCTCTGTGGAGACGAGATGAGACAAGACGGGTCACACTCAGCAACAAATTCTGCTCCCCCGACTTTCGCCGTTCGCGGGGTCTCCAGGCACTGACCCGTGTCTCTTGGGGAATTACGGAGTACTCCATCATAAATTGTAATTCGTAAGAACATCATTGTGCGTTGAGGCGGATGAATCCATTGAAGCGCACGTTATAGGTCGGGCAATTTATTTCTCTACTGTATCCCCACCGGCCGGCCATTCAACCCCCGGAAACTTCCCGAATCATTACCTAGTGATGCCGTGACGCATTGCGGAAGGATTGAGTGCGGTTGATCGGGCCAAGAACGCTTTTTCTTTGCGTTTTTCTCCGGTGTCTTGTATGATCTTGATTACACGGCCGAAACCTTGCATCGCCGGAACTCGGGAGTGAGTAGTCCGTAGGATCAACGGTTACAGCCGACAGTATTATTAAGCCCTCTAGAGAGAAAGAATATTGTCCATGAACCCAGTATGTGTTTAACTTGACATTGACAACCATTAATTACAACTTCCATTAGTGGTAAAATATTGCGATCCAGGGGCTGACTTGTTAGCAAGTAATGGATACCAACCAAGCCAACCGGGACTGGTAATTGCTGGCCCAAGTTCAAGATAATCATAACCACCATATTGGCATGACAATTGATTCTCATCAACTGCGCAAGAGAGCAATTGAACAGGGTAGCCACTCTGCCCCTGCCACCACCCAGCTGCTTGGACCCAAGGTACTCCCATACCGTACGGGTCCACACACCAGTAGGGATCTGTTTCAACGCACAGTTGTAGCATTGGGGCACCAAGCGTAGGTGCAAGACAGAGGTACCCCATGGTTGGCTCTATGAAGTACTGATAGGAAGCACCTGGAACCGGAATGCCAGTGCCTATCTCGCTCGGTAATGAAGTACTGTCTGAGGATGTAAAAAGCTGTTGGCCATCTGCGGCAGTGCCAGTACCGCACACTGTGATGGTAAAAACCTGGGGATTTTCGACATTCCAGCAAGGTGCATTGGCCTGGTTTGGTGTACTATTCTTAAGTGTTAGTACATAGTATGGCTTCATGAATGTATCCTACATTATAGGCCCAGAACTTCCTAGCCTGCCTTGCTCAGAGCTGAACTGCGGGTTCTGTCTACTGAGGGTAAACGGTAGCAGCCCTAATATATCAGAGGGGAACTTCATCCTCGCTAGTCAGTCAATCTGCAATATAATAATGGTGCTGAGTAGTGATATATATCAGCCTCCATTACTTTGGGTCCTATAACATTATTATAAGAGAGAACTACTAAGATAGTCACAATACCCTCGTCATTGTGAAGTAAGCTTGGCAATGTCCGATGTATGATGCTGCCAATTTCCGAAAGCGGACAGTCGTCTTGTGGTGGCTGGCCACATATGATGGAAAGTTTAGTAGCAAGAAACCTAGTCACATATAAGCTATATGGTACAGTATAATTCTTGCAGAGTTTGAATTACAGCGGATATATATTTTAAAATAATAAATCCTGTCTGTTATCTTGTGGACAACTCAACAGTTATCTACTGCTTACTTTGCAGCGGCCAACTTCCGAATCTGCCCCACCACGGCCTCGGTGACCTCCCTTGTGGTGGCATTTCCTCCCAGGTCCCGAGTCAGAACCCCCATTTCACACACATTTTCGACGCAGTCCAGAAGCTTCGTAGCCGCATCTTCTTCACCCAGCCAGGCCAACATTTCTGCGGCGGTCCAAAACGTCGCGACGGGATTAGCAATTCCCATACCCGTAATATCAAATGCGGACCCGTGGATAGGCTCGAACATGCTGGGATTCTCCCGTGTGGGGTCCAGGTTCGAGGTGGGGGCAATCCCGATGGACCCTGCCAGCGCTGCAGCGAGGTCGGAGAGGATGTCGGCATGCTGTGGATATCCCACGGTCAGTAATCAAGAGAGCCGAATCGAATCTGGTTGGCCACTTACAAGGTTTGTCGCCACGATCGTGTCCAGCGTCTCGGGCTTGAGCACCATTCGCGTGGTCATCGCGTCCACCAGCATCTTGTCCACAGTGACGTCGGGAAAGTCCTTGGCGACCTCTGCAGCCACTTCGTCCCAGAGGACCATGCCGTTGCGCTGCGCGTTACTCTTCGTCACGACCGTCAGCAGCTTCCGGGGTCTCTTCTGCGCGGTCTCAAAGGCAAAGCGCATGATTCTCTCCACGCCGTGCCGCGAGAAGATGGCTGTCTCGGTGGCTACTTCCCACGCCTTGCCTCGGTGCGACCGTCCGCCTTGGCCTGCGTACTCGCCCTCGCTGTTCTCGCGGATGATCACCCAGTCCAGATCGCCGGTCTTGCACTTGCGGAGAGGAGACTCCGTGCCGCGGAAGATCTTGGTTGGTCGGACATTGGCGTATTGCTGCAGGGGCTGGCAGATGGCGAGGCGGAGACCCCAGAGAGAGATGTGATCGGGGACATCTGCGATCGTCAATAAGGGCGATTTCGGAGTGGTGATGATTGACTTACCAGGCGCACCGACTGCACCGAATAGGATTGCGTCGTGCTTCTTCAGTTCTTCCAGACCGCCGTCGGGGATGTATTTGCCGGTCTTCTTGTAGGTCTCCGAGCTCCAGTCGTAGGTCGTAAAGTTGAGCTTGAAGGTGTTGAGGGTTTCGCTGAGGGCATTGAGAGCCGTGATACCAGCCCCGATGACCTCGGGACCGATGCCATCGGCGGGAATAGCAGCGATGTTGTAAGTTTTGTTAGGGAGAACGGAGGGGGACATTTTGATGGTGTCTACGCAGTATAGCTATCTCCGAATGATTCAACAGAATAAATGAATTTATCCAGTGCGAGGTGGGTAATTCTTCTATTATACTCCCCTCAAATGTTACTCCCCTCATTATCACACCGTTGGACTCCCCCACTTTTGGTGGTGGTGATTGTGCCGGACATTGTCAAGTCCGGGCAAACAGAGAACAAGCGGGGTTGTTCTCCTCCGGCGGCAAAATATAGGACTAGGAAATGTCCGCAATCCACTCGAGAGACTGAGTATGAAAATATGTGTAGGATGAACCATGAGTTCGGAGATTGTCAATTGATTTTGCGTAAGAACTGAGAGCTCGACTGGAAATCAATCATCCTCCGTGTTCCTCAAGCAAGTGCCGACATTATTCAGCTATATATACTTCCCTGTATGAACCAGCGTGCTCAAAATCTACAACATTTTACAGATCTTAGTCAAAACTCTCACATGTCCCGTTGCAATTCGGAAGGACTTCCACAACCGAGGAATAATATTTCCTATATCTGTCGACAGTGAGTTCATATCACTGACGACGAGCAAATCATGAAAAGTTTTCGTGAATCATCCAAGGCCCATCCGCAACACTCCATAGATTGCTTATAGCAGACGGGTCAGCAGTTGCAAAAGATGCGAGGTCCTGACCGGCAGCGATCGCATAGGGAAAGTGTGAGCCCATCGTGTCTCCGAATATCAAACCAGCTGAGCTCATGTCATTCATACTGTCAGTTTCTATGCCGAAGCTGGATTGGTCATTTTGCAGACCGAAATTCGACGGGTGATGCGCCTGGTTTCGCATGGGCCGTTGCTCATGTGCTGGGGTAAATAGGCCGGGTGATCTCTCGGTAATGTTTGAAGTACTCATTCTCGACGTCAACGGCGAAGACAGGGGTTCTGCTTGCGAAATGCCGTCATCCGGCACTGAGAATGGGTCCATTCTACCATTGGGCCCTATGTCCGTGTGAGCCTCGCTTGAAGCTGACACTGTTGTCCGTGTCGTGCTTCTGGGGAATGTCCTGGGTCCCGGAGACTGTCGCCCAGAATCAGAACCTAGGTTGGTTCTCAAGGCCGACTCCATGCCTTTGATTGCTTCGATACAGGTCTCCGGCCAGCTACTTTTCCGCAGGGAGAGATTTTCCAATATCAAGATGCCGAGTTTAGCGTACTTCAGGGCGCTTATGGTTGAGAACTCGCCCTCCGATGCTGCGTACATCAAGATAAGACAGGCCATCCAGGTGGCCCAGGTGAACGATGGCCAAGTCAATGGCGCTTGGTGATTGCCACTACCTGCTGCATCTTCGCCACTTTGTCTAGTATTATGAGCCACGAGGTACCTTCTCAAAGCTGAAATCAGGGAACGTGAAGACTCAATGCAAGTCTGCAGKGCTGGTTTGTATTCCGGCGACAGTCGTTCAGCGGCGAGTAATGGCCGATTCATTGATATGATGGACTCGTGCCTGAGAACCACAAGTAATAAGCGGTGGTAAGGCTGCAAAGATGTTTCGAACTGGGACGGACATTCTAGCTGTTCATCCATGGGATAGACGTCGTCATAGACCTCGTTCCACCATTGCGCAAGTTCTCCGTTAACATACGCAGCCTCGAGACTATTGTTATGACTGTGGAGGATAGATTTGTTGCGAAGCTCCAGTATAAGACCCCTGAGCCTTGCAAACTTGGAGAGATGTGTAAGCAATCGCAAGTGGCTGTGAGAGGCCTTCGCCTGCGGCATCTTGCCTATGTCTCCGTGCCTCTCACTCCCTGGATAGCACACATCGATGTCGTCATCCTGTATATTAGGGGGCGTGCCAAGAGCCTGTGACAAATATCGTTCTAGACAATAAATCGACCAGAAGAGACGACGGCGGATATCCGCATCCTCATGACTGAAGCATGAGAAGCGTGCGGGACAGCGATGGAGACCCAGATGAAACGCAGTTCGAGTGATCAAACCCCCGACTCTAGAAGCTGTATTCAGACGTAACACAGAGGTTAATACTAGCTGGACGCTGAATACTGCCTGTAGCAACGGGAGTGTTGAGGGCTCCAGCAGCAAAGCGTGGATGCTTTCCATCGCCTCTTGCACGGTTCGATACACCAGAACAGAAGGCATCGGGTCCACTGCGATACCAGCGTCCTGAATCTGGCGGTTATCAATCACTGATATAGAGAATATAGAGCGTAATATAGCTAGACTGACACGATCGAGTGACTTGATTCCTCTCTCGCTCGCCCTCTCCATGGTTTTCAACACGGTCGGTGCATGCAGGAAGGGGAAGATAGGGTGCCAATACTCAAAGTAGCTCCGCGACCAACCCACGAGGCTCTCAAATGAGACAAACTCCGGGGTCTGAAGAGACAACTCGTTCTTCAAGCAAAGTTCATCCAGCCCGTGTGATTTTCCGGGACTTCTCTGTAACTGATCGTCTTCACCAGGCACCAAGCTCTGGTTCCTAACGCGCGTTTGCTCTAAGGCAGCTGAACGCCTTGTAAATGCATTGTAAACGGTCCGGATGAAGTAAATACCACTGGAACTTCCCAGAAAGGTTGCGGACTCATCCCGTCGTGTCTCTCGCATAATCCCAATCTCTCGAGGCGAGGGCCTGGATGTGCCCGTGAGTGAGGTCCCTTTGCGCCTCTTGGCTGGCCGGCCATCGTGGCGCCATTGCACGTCGTCACACTCGGCCAAACCAGTCGCAGATGAAGACGGTGTGGTCATATCCAGCCGGATCCATGATCATCCTAGAAGTTGTGTGTTAAACATTTGCGAAGACTCGTCCACGAGTGTGGAGAAGGAGTGAGATGACTAATCCTAGTATTTGCGGGGATGTCACGTGGTTCACCGGAGTTTTCCAAGTCCGCCAGCCAACTCCAAACTCTTGGGTGGTGGATCTGTCGCCTGCCTATTGAGTTGCCTTGGTTCAGTTGCCAGTATGCCTCCAGGTACGATAATTGTCGTAATTTTGCGCGTTGTTTCGTCAGTTGTGGAGATATTCTTATAATGGTGTTATTCCGCTTTCTGGTTCTTCTGCGACCATTACGATGATTGACAAGATCTGCTGATGGCAAGAGATATACAGAGGCCGAGTCAGTCGGTCCTATTTCGTGCGAGTTATGTAGACAAAGAAAATGCAAGGTGAGTCGAGTGGTGTTCATGGACTTGCCATGGAACTAACGTGACCACCAGTGTGATCGCAATCTGTATGAATAACTCTTCACATACATAGAATACTACAGAACTAAGTGACTCTTGTTAGTCCATTCTGCTCTCAGTGTTCAGCGGACCCATCGAAATGCAATTACCCGGAGAGTGGGAAGAGGTAAGCAATCTGCTATCTTCCCCGTGATCCTGTTCCTGATAGCTAGTCCAGAGGCCTACCATTAGGCTATATCAATCAACTAGAAATCCGACTTGCAGACACAGAGCTCGCTTTATATGAAGCGCTTGCAACTCTACGCACAATGAACAGCTCATCACTTGTTCGAGCTTCACGGAAGGCTGACATATCACCGAAACAGAAGGCTGCACGCATGGAGGAATGGAGACAATTCCCTTTGCGCGAACCGTCGGATTTGGAGCGCTGGTTGGAGGTGAAGAGTGACCAATTCATGATAATGAGCGACACTGGCGATGCGCAGCGGACAATGCCACTTGGGGCGATCGAGTCCGTTGACAGCGCAACACAGCGTCCGGATCCTCGGCCTTCCAATATGTCTGGAATGTTGATCACTACAGATTCACCAGACGGCGCTCGGATAACATGGTCGAGCCTGCAAACTAATCCTCAGATGAGCGTAGATCAAGCCACTTCGCCCTTAGCTCCCGGTAGCTCCTCTTGGATTGAGACATCGAGACATGGTCTCCCGGAAGAGATCCAGGTGTCTTCAGGCGAAGTGGTGATGTCTGGAGAGGAGATTCAAATGGGCAAGGCAGGAAAGCTATCGAAAAAACACCCGGCCATATACTTTTAGCATCATCAGCACTAGATTGTTTCACCCCTGAAACGGTCACTCGAATGTGATTCGTCATGGTCCTTTACACAGCCAATCTGCACACTAATAGGATCTAGACCTCTTAGAGTAAATGCCAAGCCGCCGATGCGGCTGCTGAAATAAGGTCGAGCGGGGTCAACCTGCAACTCGTGTTCATGGGCCCCTTTTGACAGGGGACGCATCTAGGCACCAGCAGTATCTAATTCTAGGCACTTTCACTCTCGCACTAAGCTTCTGCTCCCATGTGGAGTTCCACTCTGGCCGATGCGAAGCCCATGGTCGTCGGACCGTACTCACCAAATGCCTGTGCGCTCTGCCGCAGTCAGAAGAGAAGATGCGATAAGACGCTACCGTCCTGCAGTCGATGCATCAAGTCTGATTCCTCCTCATCTTCTCTTTGATTCTGAGCTACTGACACCGGCCAAGATCAAGGCTATCATGCAACTATTTGTGGAATGAGACACAGACCGAGGACGTTCCGCGAGCGTCGCTGTCTGACTTCCTCCTCTTCCATGTGCCGGTCACTCATGATCAGCTGTGGCTCCCCGGCAGCTTTCAGGCCTTACAGCCCCATTGGGACAATATCAGTCGCCGACGCGTAGATATTGACAACTACTTTGTAGGCCTGGTCATGGCAACGCTGACGGAGCACTGTGTATCCATTGAGAGAATGCTCGAGGAATACTTTTGCAATATCCATCCCTGGTTCTCAGTGATCATAGAGCCAGGTTTCCGAAAACGTCTGTCTCAGCTGCATCGCGAGCCTTGCGCGGAGACTGCAATGCTCCTATTAGCTGTGTTCCTGGTTATGAGCTCAAATGACCAATATAGCAACGATTCTCACCGGACGAGGATCTATCAGATTGGCAAATACCTCTTCTCCTTTCTGCAGCTCCAGCGGGAACCTTCATTGGAGATGGTGCAGAGTGGATTGTTGCTGGTATTGTACGAGCTGAGAGCTTCCCGGCTCAACGAGGCCTCTGTGAGCGTTGGGAATTGCGCGAGGCTGGGATATACTCTCCGCTTGAATATTGATCATATCCAACAGGATGAGGAAGGTTTCTCATGGGTTGAATCCGAAGAACGAAGAAGAGTCTGGTGCGGACTATATCTGTTAGACCGGTAGGCCACCTATTCTTCTACTGCATGATGGCCACTGAGATGAGACGCGACAGGGTCATTTACCAAATAGCCACCGGGTTCCAGGCACCCCACGCAGTAGAAGAGCCTGATGCCAATTTTCGGCTGCCGATAGACGACATCTTTTGTTATAAACGAAAAGCACCGGTCGAAGGAGATTCCCACCCGTCTTTCTCGACGCCGCTTCAGGTTCCCTTGTGTTATTTTGCGCGTGAGATCCAGTCATCCCGCATTCTTGGACAGGTCCAGATGCTTAGACGGTCAAGTGACGCCGATTGGTCTTATGAACGATTTACAGCTCTCGATCGCACACTGATGCAATTCATGGAGATCCTGTTTGAGCAAACGCCCGGGAGTTGGGCAGTCCTGTGTGGGGCAAACGCCATTTGTTTAGCGTGCGTGCTCTCGTATGCTTCGAGGTTGTCTGGTCACTGAAACATACTAGGTCTGCAATAAGTTTTCATCAAGACCGTCTATCACGCGCAGCTCGTGGAGCTATTTCGTCCACTGATCTGGATACCTCCTTCCTTGCCATCACAGCGTATATTAAGATGGTCGGAGATATCTGCTCCAAATTTGACGCGCTTGAGCCTACCAGGAAGATACCTTGCGTACCCTTACCAGCCGTTATGTGCACTGGAGAAGCCGTCCTCGCAATCAGATATCTCAAACGGTCATATGGGCCAGCGTTTCAGTTCGATGAAGAGCCTTTCCGACGCATCCTTGTCTACGCTACAAGAACATGGAATTTCGCTGGTATGTTTGATCCCCTTTGCCGAAGATGTTTCCGAAGGGCGACTGATCCTTGAATACGAAGATGAGTATCTCCGACGGGCAGCAGAGGGGACTCTGATTCAATAATTCCTTCAGATTATATTGTTGTATAATAAATTATTTCCCAGAAACGATAGCCGTGTGCCAAAAGCGCTGTAAGACAGAGAAACCGACACATAGGCCACCAAGGCTCTGGCAAGACACTAGACTATTACCAATGAGAAGCTCACCAAAGAACTGTGAAGAATTGTGGCCAGAAATCTGGCAATGAAATGCGCAGCGGTAGGGCATACAAGGGATTGGCTACTTGGGGGCAATGCAATTATCCTGCAATGGTGAAGGAGAATGAAAGGGCAAAGGCAGTGAATGTAGCACTATGGGCAGCCAATCAGACAAGCGTCTCTAGCAGTGCACGGATCGCATAATACCCCAGGTAATGGCAAGAGAAGGTAATGTATCTAATCATGAACAGGAAGCTCAATGCGAGCTACCTAATTGATAGGCAGTAATCCATATCAAAACATAACTTGACGGGCCGTTGGCCGTGGCCGTTTCGGTTAAAACCAACAGTGGAGGAATCGGCCCACTTTTAGCTGCCAACTGGACCGGTAAGATTAGATGATAAGATCGAGATCAGCTTCTGTTTATTTTCTTCACTCCAAGTTGCCCCGCGGGGCTGACTACAGCAGAGATATATTAAATGGGAAATCCTTCCTGTCGGAGCACCAAGCACGGACACCGTAACTTTAGTCACTGCACGTCTAGCGTCCCCTCGCTTGGTCTCCTGGAAAGAATACAATGGCTCAGAAACCGCCGACTGCCAATGGTAAGTAAACGTCGGCCAAGACGAGTTTCCTATGATTGTGCACTATTTCTAACATTTTCGGTCATAGCTATTGTCGTTGAAGGCAAAACCTTCGCCCTTAACGGCTACAATGTTTCCTACCGGTTCCACATTGACGAGAGCACTGGCGACCTGCGCTCTGATCACTTCGGCGGCAGCGTCAGTGGACCTATTCCCGATGATCCAGCTCCCATAATCAATGGATGGACCGGTATGCCTGATCGCGTTCGCCGCGAATTCCCTGACCAAGGCCGGGGAGACTTTCGGATCCCTGCCATTCAAATCCGCTAGTCACCGGGACATACTGTTTCTGCTTTTCAGTATGATTCGCACACGGTGGTGAAGGGCAAGCCTGTACTGCCTGGTTTGCCGGCGACATTCGGTATAGAGGAGGATGTCTCGACGCTAGTGGTGCATTTGTATGACCGGTATAGTGCGGTCGAAGCGGATCTAACGTACTCAATATTCCCAAGGTACGACGCCATTGTGCGGAGTGTGAGCATCACGAACAAGGGCAAGGGCACGATCTCGATCGAGGCACTGTCCAGTATGAGTGTTGATTTACCATGTGAGGACTTTGATATGATCGGCCTCAGGGGCGACTGGGCGAGAGAAGCGCATCGGCAGAGACGCAAGGTTGATTATGGCATACAGGGGTAAGACCCGGACACAATCAATAATACCGGGCTATATTGACTTAGCTCGACAGTTTCGGGAGTACAACAGGTTTCTCGTCACACTTGCACAACCCCTTCGTCGCCGTGGCGCATCAGACTACTACCGAGTCCCAGGGTGAGGCATGGGGTTTCTCACCGGTGTACACCGGCTCATTTGCTGCCAATGTCGAAAAAGGTTCGCAGGGATTGACACGTGTGTCCATTGGTTTCCATCCAAACCAGCTATCCTGGCCCTTGGCGCCGGGAGAAACCCTCACATCTCCCGAGTGTGTTGCTGTATACTCAAAAGACGGTCTAGGAGGGATGTCACGCTCTCTGCACCGCCTGTATCGCAATCATCTTATGAAGAGCAAGTTCGCGACAGATAACCGACCTGTCCTGTTAAACAGCTGGGAGGGTTGGTATTTCGACATCAACCAGGAGAACATGTACCGCATGGCACAAGAATCCGCTGCTTTGGGTGTAAAGCTCTTCGTCATGGACGACGGGTGGTTTGGCGACAAATACCCTCGGACCTCAGACGCAGCCGGTCTGGGCGACTGGATTCCCAATCCAACGCGATTTCCTAATGGACTCGCCCCGCTCGTGAAAGACATCACCTCCTTGAAGGTTGCCAACTTGTCGGAGAATCTTCGCTTCGGTATCTGGGTTTGAACCTGAAATGGTGAACCCAGAGTCAAGCCTATACCACGCACACCCCGACTGGGTCCTCCACGCAGGATCATACCCACGCACCGAACAACGCAACCAGCTCGTGCTGAATCTCGCGCTACCCGAAGTACAAGAGTTTATCATCGACGCCATCACCAAAATCCTCAACAGCGCAAAAATCAGCTACGTGAAGTGGGACCACAACCGTGCTATCAACGAGACACCCTCCCCCGCCGCAAACCACGCCTACATGCTGGGAATGTACCGCGTCTTCGACACTCTCACCTCACGCTTCCCCAATATCCTCTGGGAAGAATGCGCCTCGGGTGGCGGGCGCTTCGACCCGGGAATACTGCAGTACTTCCCCCAGGTCTGGACATCAGATGACACCGACGCCGTGGAACGCATCTTCATCCAGATGGGCACCTCACTGGTCTACCCCGCCAGCGCAATGGGCGCGCATGTCTCCGCCGTGCCTAATCACCAAACAGGGCGAACGGTCCCGCTTACATTCCGCGCGCACGTTGCAATGATGGGCGGGTCGTTCGGGCTTGAGCTCGATCCGCTGAAGATGCGCCCTGAAGAGAAAGCAGCGGTACCGGAGCTGATTGCGTTGGCGGAGAAAGTCAACCCGATCGTGCTGAAAGGCGACATGTGGAGACTTAGTCTCCCCGAGGAGTCGAATTGGCCTGCTGTGCTATTTGTCTCGGAAGAAGGGGCCAAGGCTGTCTTGTTCTTCTTCCAGATTAGCCCGAATGTCAATCATACCATGCCGAGAGTGAGATTGCAGGGGCTGGATCCGGGGGCTATGTACCGCGTTGACGAGCAGGGGCCGTATTCTGGTGATATGCTGATGAACCCTGGGCTGCAGTATTCGTTTAGCTCGGATTATGCCAGCAAAGTTGTGTTCTTGGAAAGGCTCAAAGTGATGTGATTTGTTCGCCGACAATAATCGGCTAGGGTTTCGATGCCGCAGATTGGTACTATATCCAGGCAGTATAAACTGAGGTATGCGCTCACCATTCAATAAAAGGTAGCTACAAAAGGCAGCTGCGGCTACGAAGAATACGACAGTCCTTTGACATCAAGTAAGTTACGCATAGAGGGGTATATTAGCGAGGATATGGACTTTAATGGCTCATTTACTCGTGTAGGCGAAAATCCCTCGGACAGAATCATAAGTATGCCCGGAAACCCTGTTTCTCGCAGAACCAAATACCAGCACCCAAAATAAGATACTTCTAATTGGTAACTGAAAAAAAGGGACGAATGACGATGGTGATCTATGAGGCTATGATATCTTTAACTTCCTCAAGTGTATTGAGTAGTACCAGGTTAACTGATATTATCACCTATGCAAAATTGATTAGCTACAGTGAGGGTTCAATTGTTCACTGCCGAGGAGGATTATCATTAGTATATAATTATAGTAATTATTGTATGGAAACACTTTGATAATTMGCAAATCCATTCCGGGACTGTAGCTTTTATACCTTTTATATTGTAAATATGTATTAAGTTGTAGTTGTGATGATTGTTTTGCTCAGAAAGTTTTAGCCTAAAAAGTGCAACACACTTGCGACGTCATGGTCACGTTTAGAGACTCGTCGAGCTTGCTGATATTCATCCACTGGCATTCCGTTCCATGACCATCCCGACCTCATCGGGAATACAACTTTCGGAATGACACCTCGACATCGCGATACGCAGTCGATCCCGCACGAGACAGACTGGTTACTGCAACCTGGGAATAGCAACATTCCACCGACAAAGTCGCGTGCCCACCAGATCGCTGCTCATCTCACCTCGGAAATCAACCCTCACTATGGAGATTTACTGCTCCTGTTCTGCTATGTCATTACAGGCCTACTGGACAGTTCCGCAGTGTTTATCTGGGGCTCCTTCGTGAGCATGCAAACAGGCAACACCGTGTACCTGGGCCTGGGCCTGATCGGAGTAGACGAGACCACCCGCTGGATCAAAGCCGGGGTCTCCATTTTCAGCTTCTGCTTTGGCTCCTTCTGCTTCGCCGCTTTCCACCGGCGGTTTCCGTCGCGACAGCGCTGGGTGCTTTGTGCGTCGTTCGCCGTCCAGATGCTCTGTATAGCAGTCGCAGCGACGATTGTGACCATTCACTTTCCGTCCAGACACTCGGAACTCAGTTGGAAAGCCCTCGTGCCGCAGGTTCTGGTCGCGTTCCAGAGTAGTGGACAGGCTGTGACGAGCCGCATCCTGCAGTTTAATGGGTTGACCAGTGTGGTGCTGACCAGCGTCTACTGCGACTTCTTCTCCAGTCCCAGGTTTCCGTCGCTTTCTGCGGTCGAGGAGAGGAGGCGCCTGGGCGCGATTGTTTGTTTAGTCCTGGGAACGGTCCTAGGAGGGCTCTGGGCGAAAAGTCCGGTGGGATTGATGGGGGCTTTGTGGACGGCAGTCTTGTGTAAGGGGTTGATTGCCGGTGCCTGGCTGGGCTGGAAAGGGCAGCAGAGTGATGATTGAGGGTCGCCTAATAAACCATCTTCGCGTCGTTATACTATAGACACATTCATGCCATAAACGGCAATACCACGCCTTATATGACTTCCGGAATCCTAAGTATTCAGATTCCTACGCTAATTACTACTTGGGCGAGAATGTGATGCTAATACATCTTGTGGAGGTCCGGCCTGGCACTATACCTTTCAGAGTAACAGTCACATTCCGCTTTTCCTCGGCATAAACGGCAAGGGGCTGTGGCTGTATGACTCGCCCATTTCTATAGTTGGTCAGATGAATCAGAGGTCAAAGATGAAGACTGAGTTGACTGCGCCTCATGTACATGACTCGTTGGGGTCAGGACATTCCAAATATCATGATAGAGACCGGACCGTCATCCGGGAATCAAAACGTTGGCATCTTCCTTTATTGGCGGAATTTGCTGCCGCCGTAACTACCCAGGAAACTTACTGGGGACGGAACCATGGGAGGAGAGCCATGGTCCCACAGCCGTTGATATCATCATTCCAGCCTGGATATAGCTTCATTATACTGTTCGTGTTCACTTTGCTGCATGTCAAATTCAAGTCAAGAATTGCTTCAATAACGAATATGGATAGACCAGCTAAACCTCACGCACTTCGAGGGCGAGGCGCATACAGCGTATCTGGCGCAGTCCAGAGTAGCCAGTGTCATCGCCTGCAATGTGATCTTGTTGGCCATTGTCAGTATTGCTGTTGCTGTGCGACTGTATGTGCGTTATCACTATTACAGGATCCGTTCTGATGACAGTAAGTCATACTACTCCGCTCCACCACTAGGTCAGGGCAAATTCCTACAGTCCTTTGCATCATAAGCTGGGTATGGGTCACGTATGCCACCATAACTGCTCGTAGATATGCTGATTGATAATCGGCAGATGTTCACATTTGCTCTCTGTTTATCTCAATGTGGAGTATGGCAGCTTCTCACCTATCTCAACTAACTCTAACATGGACCCAGTGACTACATATGGCTATGGAAGACATTTTGATCTGATCACGCAGCAGCCTTCCACTATCTCCATGTTTCTCAAGGTAAGTCTCGGCTCATCCGCGGTGACCTGCGTTGACATCACTAGCTTGTATTCATGACTCAATTAGTATACCTAATTGCTCTGAACATGATCAAGATATCATTCCCCGTCTTGTACATGTACATATTTGTGCCCTCACGGGTCCTCAAATCATTCTGCATCGCCGTGATCGTACTGCTGATCATGGAGTGCGTTGAAGAGATCATGGTGGTCATTCTACAGTGCCAACCTATCCAGAGCGCATGGGATCCGACCATCCCTGGTCACTGTTTGAATATGATCCTATTCTACTATGTCAGCTTCAGCATCAAGTTAGCGACAGACATCGCAATATTCATTCTGCCGATTCCCCCCTTGCTCCGGCTCCGCGTTCGTGGGCTCCAGAAGTTCAGTGTAGTCCTAATGTTCGCACTGGGATTGCTGTATGACCACTCCTGAATTGCTTGAATGCCTTTACTGACCAAATCACCTAGAGTGTGCGTGACGAGCATCATTCGCGTGACTTACATTAAAAATCTCGGTCCAGACCATACTTGTAAGTCCTCTCCTCTCGCGTGTTGGGAGAGTCTCAACTAACAAACCATCTCAGGGACTCTGGTTGCTCCCCTCAACTGGTCCGCGGTGGAAGTCTGCATTACAATATTCATATCCTGCTTACCCCCACTCAAGACTTTGATTACAATCCATTAGCACATAGCCGGCCGTGTCGCCTCGAGTAACAGGGACAGCACCACCAATTCTCGGTCCTCGCGTATTCGCTGTTTTTTCCTAGGTAGAGGGAAAGAGGCGGATCGTGAGCAGCGGCAGATGTCTCCTGACGGAACTGCTCGCGACGGTATTCCACTTTCAGAGGGCCATGTTCGTGCAATAGAGAGCGTCTCCAGTGATTTTGTCGGAGAGGTATGAGATGTAGCCGTCACCGGGCTAGGATACTTAGGATTTTACAAAGTTAGACTTGTACAAGATCTTCATGGAATCCTGCGAATTAAGGCCGTGGGCACGGATCGAGTAACTAGCCAGTTGATCGCAAAGCCTATGGCGTCCACCCACGAAACCACATCTTTTGCGAAGTGTTGACGGCCCTTGTCATCGAACTGACGTATACTTAACCATACTGTGATACTCACTTCCAATCAGGTTATACTACATTCCTATTGATAGAGTTAGTCATATAAAATCAACCTATCGAAGGATGCTAAAAGAACCGACTGACGATGCCTATTGGCTCATTATTAGCCGGGATTTGCACATCGGATATTTACCCCTCTTCTTAAATAGGATTCCCTAGTCAAGGAAATCCCTGGAAAGCCCAGTGGCCAGAGACTTCAATCCTAACATGCCCTCGCAAACAATTACACTGGAAAGCCAGGCTCTTCGAGTCAAAGTGCTCATTGATAAAGATGGGGCTGCTTTCCTACAAGAAGTGCTGCCTCTTCCCGGCACTCCGCCGGCCCCCGCGTTCAAGAATTTCAGTGACTCGTATGTGCCACTGGTAGAGGTGCGACTAGCCGGAGCGGGAACAGAAAGAAACAAATCGTCGAAAAGCCTCGTGGGAAGCTATGTAGGCGCTCGTTTGCGGTATCAGTCTCATGGGCTTGATACCGCAGCAGACACGCAGACACTCCATGTTCGACTGAAGGATGGTATATCGGGGGCGCTGGTTACCTCGCACCTCACGGTTTACGATGGATTCCCCGTGTTACGTGCGACAGCTAGTATCCAGAACATTGGTGACAAAGAACTTGTCGTGACGCAGCTCACATCGCTAGTCCTCGGTGGACTATCGACTGGTTCGGAGAGGTGGTGGCACGAGTATAGACTCTCTGTACCGAACAACTCGTGGTTCCGAGAAGCTCAGTGGGTTGAACATGACCTGCCCAGTCTTGGAGTTGATGATTGTGGCGTGTATGGACGGCCTGATGAGCACTGGGGAAGTCTGGGCCACTATTCGGTGTCGAACCGCGGCACCTTTTCCACGGAATGACACCTCCCCATGGGGCTTCTGAAGCATGTCAACGACAGAGATACCTGGCTCTGGCAGGTTGAGAACAACGGCTCGTGGCGATGGGAGATAGGAGACTGGAAGGACAGCATTTATCTAGCTGCTGGTGGGCCGGTAGAGACCGAGCATGACTGGAGGGAGAGGCTCGCTCCAGGACAGGAGTTTACTACCGTGCCTGTAGCGCTGTGCCATGTTCAGGATGACTATGAAAAAGCCTTTGTAGCCATGACCCGGTACAGACGCCAGATCAGACGCAAGCATCGAGACCATGACCGACTACCGATCATCTTCAATGATTACATGAACTGTTTGATGGGCGATCCCACCGAGGACAAGATATTAGCCCTTATAGATCCTGTTGTCAAAGCAGGTGCGGAGTACTTTGTGATTGACGCTGGCTGGTATGCCGATGATTCCGGCTGGTGGGACGACGTTGGGCTGTGGGAGCCGTCTCAGAAGAGGTTTCCATCAGGATTCAACAACCTTTTGAGTCAAATCCGAAACAAAGGACTGATTCCCGGGCTATGGATTGAGCCTGAAGTCATTGGTGTCCGCAGTGTCGTGGCAAAGCAGCTGCCAAACGAAGCGTTCTTCCAGCGAGACGGTCATCGCGTGGTGGAGAAGAACCGATATCAACTCGATTACCGCCATCCTGCCGTACGAGAGCACATGAGTGCCGTCATCCATCGTCTTGTGACTGAATATGGCGTTGGGTACTTCAAGTTCGACTACAACATCGATGTCACCCAAGGGACAGACATCAACTGCTCAAGTCCAGGCTCCGGCCAACTGGAGCATAACCGTGCGTATCTTCACTGGGTAAATAGATTGCACGATCGCTACCCCAACCTCCTGATCGAAAACTGCTCCAGCGGCGCCCAGCGAATGGATTACGCCATGTTGGTGGTCCACGCCCTCCAGTCGTCGAGCGACCAGCAAGATCCAGAGCGCTACCCGGCCATTGCATCGGCTCTCCCTACCGCTGTTACTCCAGAACAAGGAGCAATATGGGCCTACCCGCAGCTGGCATGGGATGATGAGCTTAATGCGATGACCGTGGTCAATAGTCTCCTGGGCCGTGTGCATCTAAGTGGTCGTTTAGACCTTCTCCAGCCAGAGCAGTTTGATTTGGTCAAAGAGGGCATGGATGTTTATAGAGCTATACGGGCTGCTTTACCCACAGCAACCGCATTTTGGCCTTTGGGTCTTCCAAAGTGGCATGATGATTGGTTCTCGCTCGGTATGGCTGTGACGAAGCATGACGGCGATGCGAGTGAGTGCTATTACCTTTCCATTTGGAGACGAGGTGGACCTGAATCCATTGACTTGCCCATCAAAGCACTCTGCGGTAGGGCTGTTAGCGCTGAGATTCTTTATCCTACGAGGCTTCCTGCGACGATCAACTGGGTCTCTAACAAGGGTTTATTGAAAGTCACTATCCCGTCCGAAATGGGAGCTCGGTTTATCAAGCTGACAGCTGAGTGATTCGACGATTCCAATCGAGGACGGGAAGAAATGCGGCATAAGCTATTTGAGCATTGTATATATTGATCACACAATTGCTAATAGGCACACGGTATTCCCGGGTTGGTTGTAGAAGAAGATTATCTCCTATTGAGCACATTCATATTTCCATGCTCCCTACATGACCAGTAAAAAAGAAACAACAACGTAAGGTACTTTGTATAGAGGCATTATCGGGAATGCAAATAATCTCATCACGCATAGTGAAATCCGGGCTGTCAATCGCGTGGACAAAGTCGTCAAGTCTTGCCAGTCTGAAAATGCTTGACATTGGCCCAACCAGCCTGATCGTCCGATTATCTCCCTCAGGATTGATCCATTCCGCGATGTCATCTAGAAGCGGCCCAGGGTAGCCCTCCTCTATAGTCCAGACAGGATGAAAACCATTAGTGATGAGATCTTGAGGGTTTCTTTTAGTGTCTGCAAAGGACCAGCCGAGTTCCTCTCAGAAACTCTCAGAAGACGACATTTTGAGCTCGGCAGAGGGGAAGTCCGTGTTGTCAAGTGGCGTTCGCACTGATGAATTGCCTGACTCAGTAGTGCTCATTGTGAGTGTGAATGTTTACTCTCTCACCTACGCTTCCAAATCAAGCTTAGCACGGCACACTCATCTTCTTCAGCTTCGTAGATAGCCTCACTCTTAGCTAGTTCCAATATCAAGTCAATATCATCTTTCCATTCCTCACAGTGAGGTTGACCGGGGATCCGGATTCGGGTCGGCAGCTCCCATTTGAGTCAGTCCGCTTTCGCTTTTGCATGATAGTTTGCAGTAAATAGGTCACAATGACTTAATTGAGGTATGATAAGTTGTAGAAGCTTGCTCAATCTGTGTAATCTTGTTTGAATAGGTACTTGAGAGCGAAGTTGATTTTGAGCAACTGGTACTTCGGAGGTTACTGAGTCTTGTAGTTCTAATGGAAGGCGCAACACACTCTGATGACGCGACCGATGCATAGGAGGTTATCCGCAGAATTTGGATATAATTAGGTGAAAAGACCACGATTCTCCCTCCAAAGACCACACATAATTGTGGTCTTTTCACCGTCACCCCAATTTACTCCGTATTGTATAGCACAAAGCAGTGGTTTGCCCTTGGTGATCCCGGTTGCATATCTCCTAGTATTCTAACAAAATTTTCATGCTACACAATATAACCATTCTACGATTGGGAAGGCCAAGCAGGACCGTCGGAATCCACTTCTTAGTAAGACCTCAAGGCCTCCAAACATGTGGAGAGGCCTACCTATCACCCTGCTTTGGATGATCTGCAGGATGACGTGGATTTCCTTCTCAGCTAGCATGGCGTGCGCTCGGTCATCACTTCTGAGAGGGATCTACGAGAGGTATCCCTCTAGCTAAGGGAACATCACACAGCTGAAGTGGGGCCCTGCAGAGTAATTCGCTAATCTAGCTATGTAGTATCAGTACCAGTACAGCTGAAAGGTGGGGGGAGGAGGAGGGGTAATGCTGCATGAAATCATATAAGAAGATAGTTAGGTCTAGTTATTTTGTCTTCTTGTTCCCAGACTCCTTATCTTGCTCCACCCTTGTTCTTTTACAAACTATACCAACCATCTATTTGTGAATCCTGCTGAAGAGAACCTGCTGAACAAGATGCCTGTTACAGCCATAACCTCGTAAGTGATGTTGATATTATTCTTTCCTCTCAGACTCTATCGCTTAGTGCTAATGTTTCTAATACAACAGGTTTGAACAGTTCCAAGAAATCATTAACAGCGATAAGCCTGCTATAATCGACTTCTGGGCAACATGGTGTGGCCCTTGCCGATTTATCTCCCCTGCCTTTGAGAAGTTATCGGATGTTTCGGAGTTTGGCGATGTCGGATTCTACAAAGTTGATGTCGATCAAGAAGAAAGAATTGCTCAGGAGGTCGGCATACGTGCAATGCCAACCTTTGTTGTCTTTAAAGACGGACAGAAAATTGGTGAACAGACTGGGGCCAATCCGCAAGGTTTGGAAACCCTTATCCGTAAGGCAGCTGAGGCTTCTTAGGGGAGAAGCATTGAAAGAGGCCTGTTTTTAGGAAACAACTACTGGTTTCACGCCCATGATATTTTCGCATCCACAGTAGTTATTCTAATGAGATAACATTCTACAATAAACACAAAAGCAGAAAAGCACGAAAATCACAACATAAATCACTAATCAACCAAGTTCTCAACTTCAACCACATTCCCGATCCCGCCATTACATCCACTCTTCCTTGACGCAGGCGAGAAATTCTCGGACGACTGCCAGGTCGCTGCAAATATGCAGCGTCTGCTTGCCATCAGCAAAGGTAACAGGAGCGAACTGACCGTCAGGCATGTACGTGTAGAAGCGCACATAAGTCCCAATCGCAATCAGTCCATAGATGGCGCTCTTCCGGTCGTCAGGAACACTCTGCAGCGAACGACGGAGCTCCCGCTTCAGAAAGTGCTCGTTGCCCTCCCAGGAGAAAGTGGAGCCGTCAGCTGGGGCTGCCGTGAAATTGGCCTGGAGGAAGTGGACGCCCGCGTTGAAACCCTGGGTGCGCACGACGGAGCCTAGGCCCAAGTATCCATGAGTGTTCAGGTCGAGATTGATGTAGTAGTGTGTGTCTCGGAAGGGGAACGGAGCATACCCATTATTGGGGAAGAACCTGACCAGCACGTTCTTCCACATTTCTGCCACCTCCCTCATGTTTGCGGGGCGCCGGGCGTGGTGGCCGACAACTGTGACCAAGTCAGGAGCGTTAATGGACTAGATCACCTGGTTAGTATTGCGTGATTCAGGTATGGGGGGGGGGATATTAGACTTACCATCATTTCCGCGCAAAGATGCCCGGTCGACAGGATGTAGGTTTGGAAGAATTGGACGGCAGTCGATCAAAGCTAGGGAAATCGAGGAAAATAGCTCCAAAGAGGGAGATGCTTGATGAAGAAAAGAATCTTGCCGTCAGTGGTAGATGACTGAGATTTTATAGTGTTAACCAGGGAGATGTTCCTGCTTGTAGCTTGTTGTTTCAGTTGCAAACAATGACAATGCCATTGTTTTCAAGACATCGCGTTAGATGTGAGATTCGGCGGATGAGACAATAGAACAAGGAGATGTAGCTATTGTCTCTCATTTCTTGATCTTGTCTGAGACCATCGCGGCGCCTTTCAGGAGAATTGCATTTTGTCTATACTAGCTGTCTTCTTCGTGTCAGGTAGTAAGACAGCCAGATATGGTAGGCTTCAACATCGCAGAGGACCTCCTTCACGTGTTTCAGCTTTGAAGATAGTGAAGATCTGAACTGCTCAACCCAGCGGGACTACGTTGATATAGTGTGGCAGAACAGCTGCTGTAATGCTTATCTTGGATGGTAGTATTGTTCCTCACTTCAGTAATAGTGTCATCTTCTAAGTAGGGTGCCAATAAAAGCTAGAAACACAGAGCCCCGACTTCTAAGAACAATCATCAAGAGACTATGCCTTGATACATCCCAGCTTAGTCCGCATTCCACAGTGGAGTCACCGAGAAGCCTTTGACATCTGTCGCAAATGTCAAGCAAGTGCCCTGGTTGTCCTGTGTGAAGGTCGCAACCGGGTCACTTGTGCAATCCTCATCGGAGAACCCTACAATCTCCCAGCCTTGGTTGTTCACCGAGTTGCCGCATGCCCAGGAGTACTCTACTCCGAGGTTGAGATAGAAACAGCTTGTTGGGCGATTCAATGTGAAGGTTCCTCCATAAGTGGCGGACGAATTGTTCAGTGTTGACAACTCAAGCTCCACCTCAAAGTCCACGGGAACAGGATCTGAGGAATCCGCTGGGACAGAGGTGACGGCGCCGGTGAGGTTGGAAAGGAGGTGCCCGTCATAGTTGGCGATATGTTCTTCTACAAAGCTATTAGTGGGATACGTGAACGTATATTGGATGACCTTACCTAGATTCAATGTTGTGTTGCTATACGGCGATGCTGAGCCTTTGCAGGAGCATTGCAGAGTTGAACCGGTGTTGGTGAGCGAGCAGTCCTTGCAGGAATTCCAGTAAGATCCGCTAAGAGATCTGTCAGTAGACGCGGATCAACAGACGAGGACGGACGTACTCGACGGCCCACTGTACCATGTGTTAGTCTCGGTCAAAGAACAGGACATGGTGACAGGTGATAACTCACCTGGAGTACAGCATTATTGTTGGCAATCTTGTTCGGCAGATAGACACTGCTAGTGATGCTGCCATTGTCATCGTCCTTGGGACAAGTTGCAACTAGCCAGCCTTCATTGAGATAGATATCAGAGCACTCTTCACTATATCCCTGGGTACGGACAAGCGATGCACTTAGGCTTAGGGCAGTCAGCAAAGCAAAGGCTGTGGCGCGCATGATGACCGATTGCTTCTTGAGAAGGGAATATAGGGTGACTGGAGGTGGCCCTTCACCTTTATATAGATAATCCTTTGCTACAATCAAGCACTCGCCATAAGCCAATAACGCTGGTCAGCGATTGATAAGCACTAAGCGTACAGTCCATCCAACTCCGAACTTCCAAAGTTGATCCTAAGTGGCTGCACAGATTCTTGCCAGACTTCTTGGATGCTTACCCCTATGCTAAGCAGTCATAACCCTGCTTGTTATTATAGCTCGGCTGAAAGCTCCGGATCTGGAGTCTAGTCATGACAGGAACAAGTTACTCCGAGCGAATGATTCTTCCGCAGCTATGCTCGGTCATACCATGATTCCTTGCGCTAGTCCAGGCGAGCAATTCCTCTTCTCCATAGCCACGTCATTAAGCTTGGCTGTCAGCATAAGCTTAATTAGTGTCCTTCGGGGTAAACCTTCCTTGCATGACTGACTTACCGCAGGCCATTGGGACATATATTTCCTGTGCATGGATTCCGATATCCAGACCAAGCATTTGATATCCCCACTACATGAGTATTTGATGGAATAATTATTTCTGTCACAGGTTGTTACAGAAGTAGTGCGGATATATGTATTTCCTGCAGAAAATATTAATTTTCCATAAGCATGTTAAGTAAGCCCTAGGGAAGGAAAATTAAGATGCCAAAGCAGTTGGTCATTATTATTGCTGAGTGCTGGCAGAAAAGCGCGAAAACCACATTCGCTAGTGTTTATGGTATTGAACCAATGGCCCTGGCTTAATCCATCACACTGGGATGCTATTGACTAGTAGTATCTCAATGTCAGCTGAACGACTCGGCCGCTTCAGTCTCCCGTCTGATATCCCCTTCAGCCTCAGTGGGCTTGCCATCTATATTCCCATTTTCCTGTTTATACTGTACATAAGAGCAGAGCAAGCAGAGTAGACGTCTCAAGTAATATAACTGATCAGAAGCACTTCTAAATGAGTCACAGACCCAGACGTAGGATGCATGAGGCAGTTGTACTGCGTCCTGGTCCAATGCGGCCGACACAAGACGGCAAGCTTCACCATCCAGGGCAATGATTCACCCGTTAGAAACCTAGCCTTCATCATCCCGGGCAATCTGCCACCTATGTAAGCACTGAGACAAGCCAGAATGAAACTTGCGTCGATATATATTAACATTAGGTATTGCTCTAGATTTTAGCTGTACAGGAAATGACTCTTCGTCTAATCGTCATATGCATATGTACCAAAGACATCAAACGCCCTTCACTCCCCCTTTGGTTTCTTAATGGGGTTGCCCTCCTCATCAACAAGTCCTTTCGCCCGCATCACCTTGAGGGCATCATGGAGGGGATCCAGCGCGGGCTCCGGGGCCCGGTGCGAGCCGAAATAGGTATCAGCCCAGGTGAAGTATTGCCCATAGTTGACGGTGAAGTACATATGGTGCAATGTGTGATGCGCGGGGCTGTTGATGAATTTCTCTGTCCAATGGCCTGAAATCATGTCGCCGTCGTGAATGAAGATGGTCCAGATCTGGACCGCAACGAAGAGAACCATGTACAGGTGTCGCTGCATGGGGCAAATAAAGACGAAGACGCTGTTGATTGTTAGAAAGAATGGCCATGAGGATGGCCAAGAAGCAGGACTGGGATACTCACTGGTATGGAAGAGACTGCACATATCCATCCAGCGGATGGAACGCCAGCGCAGCCCATGGTGTGGGAACTATATCTCGTCAGCATTGGCACCAGCTGGCACATGGAACGTATGTGAGAGACAGACCGATCCATTTGTGATGTGGCTTGTGAATGTATTTGTACACGCTGGGGTGATGCTCTAGGCGATGAATCCAGTAGATGGCAATGTCATTGAACGCCATATACAAGATGGACGAGATCACCAGCCAGGGCCAACCATAGTCGCTCACCGAGCGGTACAGCAAGCTTTTTCCACGGACCTCAGCCAGGAACCAGGGCAGAGTCAGAATGTTGATAAAGGGAACGGCGGACAGCGATGATTTGATCTCTTGGCGGATTTGATTCGGCAAGAAGCGTGGATGGTACTCGAGCCGTCGGTCAAAGATGAAGTAGTAGGAGAGCGCGCTGAAAAAGAGGTAGAGGGAGGTCGCGCCGAGTTGCGTGATGATGAGAATCGAGATGACTTGGCGATAGATGTTGTCGCGATCCCATCGCGATGTCGGGTCGGGGAGATGAGGATCGGAGGGCAGCAACCAGGCATAGGCCATGTCCAGAATGAGGGGATCGAGAAGCTCAAGAGCCACATCCATTGTCTATAGCGGGTTGATCTTTTGATGAGCGACGATAACGGCGGGGAGAAGGGCGGTGCGCCACTTACAGGAGCGACTGCTGCAAGTCGGTTCGATGTCGGATGATGATCAAATGGTTCCCGGAGTTGCTCAGGGGAAGTTCTTGATGATCCACTATTGCCGTTGATTGTCGAATCGGAGTTTTGATAACTTAGGGGCCTAGACGGAGATTTTCAATGTCCGTGCACTATTCTGTTGGTAGAAAGCTAAGCCTGGCCTTGGTCTTTTATATAAGTATCTGGCCACTTCATTAATTGAATTAAGTCCAGATAATCACTTTGCTTTCCAGCCAGTAGACCTTTAAAGTTAGCTTCTTACCTGCATTGTTTTGGATATTGTTGTTGATGGTGGGACATTCCAGAGAACGCGTGATCAGCTGATCAGCGGTTGTAGCCTCTGCTTGGATGCTTCTTGGACTTTGCGCTACTATCTGTGCCTATGGCTCACCCTCAACGCAGAGCGTTGAGGCCCGAGGGTGAGCCATACTGGAACCACTAACTACAGTAAAACCACTATGTACCTTTTATATGGTGATATACTTATTATTCACTCTAGGTATATATGTATTTAGTTTTTCTAGTTTATTATTATTTAGAAATATAAGTGTCTATCTTTTATTACTATCTTTATTATTAGATAGGAAAATTATAAGTATTTAAGATAAAATAATCTCTCTTTATTTTTTTTCCTAAGAAAGAAGTTTTATATGAGAGAAACTTTGCACATTCTTATATCTCTAATTTTTACTTAAAACTCTTAAAAAAGGGCTTTTAATTAGAAGATATTCCCTCTTTAAATCTAATATTACTATCTAAAATATAGTTACCCTTAGTGAATACCCTGATATTTAACTTAGGGAGTATGTACCTTTTATATGGTAATGCTATATAAAAGGTACATGGTGGTTTTGCTGTGGTTGGTGGTTCCGGTGTGGGTGTGCTTGACACAGATACTATGCTACCTACATCCATTACTCTGTCTGAAGCCCCTGGATCTAAAAAGATCTTTATCTCTATAATAATGGCAGTACAGTTGGAAAATAACGCATTCATCATTCTTGTAATGAATGTGCACGGAGACATCTAATACCCTGTTTAAAATGAGCTGCTTTGTATAATATTATTCCTAATTCAGTATGGGTATGCCTCCACATTATGCAGACCTGATGTCGGTAGATCTTACATGCTTCGGCTCACTCTAGCGCGCCTATTAGCACTTAGTGGAGCTGACATCTCAAATTGACTTTTCTTAAGGGCTAAGGCTTTCCGGCAGCTGGAATTCGGCCCTTTAAGCGTGATCGAGTCTTGACCAATTGAATGAGTCTTGAACATTCCACACCCTCAGGAGTTGTGCTATCTACCCTGCAAGGATTCAAATCCTTGATAGCCTAAGTCCGCTGTCACAGCTTTCCAGATTAGCCGTAGAATAAAGCTAGCAGACTTTTTAAATACTATACTGACGAGATCAGTCCTCGTATAAAGTATTTTTATGGTCCTACAGGACTACAAAGCCACTAGAGTCAACCGGAGCATATGTACTTAGTCTGCATCTTTACTTTAGAGCGCTCAAATCGTGCTCTTCGTAGTGTGAATTTGGGCCATTGGACTAACAATCGTGTATGCCATACTAGCTAGACTCAATCCAAATCGCATGTATATTGTGACTAGAAATCTCGACCATGTTTTGTACATGGCTGCTGCGATGGGAGCAGTTTGTCTGATATTTTCATTTGGAATGGGCTGAGGAATATTCGGAAGAAGCAATCTGCCACAGACGAAGCACAAGTGATGGAGAGTTGCATTGATATGAATAGGAAGCTAATCCTGCGTAGCCTCAACAGCAACAGGAGCACCGTTCTCGGGGGCGGTCTCAGGCTTCTTTTGAGGCGGATTGTTGGTCAGCTTGGGCTCATCCAGAAGCTGAAACTTGTCGGTCACGGCCGCATAAATGGGCTGATGGCAAACCATCTCGTACCAACGAGACACATTGGGGTGCTGTTGCCTCCAGGCTTTGCCATAGAAGAGTTGGAAGCCAAGAGAAATGTTTGCGGCACAGAACAGATCGGCAAGGGATAGCTGTTCGCCAACGAGGAACGTGCGGTCTTGTAAATACTCCTCGACCACATCGACGGATCTCTGGGTCATGTTGGTGAACAACTCCACCTGGTCTTTGTCGTAGGGCATCACACCAAGCTGGGGCAGTAATTGTTGAGTCATAAGAATGACGATCTCGTTGTTGAAAAAAGACATCCACTTGATGATATCCGCGTATTCCTTCTTGTTGCCTCCGAGAAGAGTGGTCTCTTCATTTTGAGAAGTGACTGATCGGGTGTCGTCAGCTCTGGATCGCACCGACAAGATGAGTTGACTAACTGTAGAGAGCAATTGCCATGCATTCAAAGAGCTTGAAGCCATCCGCACCTTCAAAGGCAGGGACCTTGCCGAGCTTGCTAACGCTCAAATGCTCGGGAGTTCTGGGGGTCTCGCGAATGTCCAGTTCGAGGCCATTAGCTTTGGCGACAGCCTTGATGGCTATCGTTCGGCAGTGATCGCCCTAGGCGAATAGGATTGTCAGTACGAATATGTGTATATATATATTGGATGACATGACGCAACAATTGCCTATTGCACTTACAGGAAACGTGTACAAGGTTCCAAAAACCATTTTTAAAACCATTTTTCTCTTCTCTGGAAGATCACATTCTCTTCCCAAAAAGTACTGGTAGTCGAGTAAGCCTCTATATAAGGGCCCTGCTATTAGTGGCTGTCTTGCATTCGGCTGATGACTTATCGGTTTTCGGACGATCTCTGTTGATTTTCGGAGGGATCACTGCTAACGGTTTAGCGTAATCAATTTGGCTATTCGAGGCGTGTACGGGTATCAGAGTGCCAAGTTCCTAACTCTATGGAGGTACCGAATAGAGATACCCTTACACTGGCCAGGCGCCTCGACAAATTTCTTTCAGGTCTGTGCTGCAAGTTTGATGGTGGTAACGAAATCCCCGATACTGGATCCGAAACTCATGTCGAATGAATCTACCGGAAATCAAAGTATAGGGCAGGAGCGAAGGTTATGGGGAGTTAACTTCTACAAGCACTCATGAGCTCGAGTACAATAACATAGTCTAAGTAGTAGCGAATACAACATAATCGTTCTTTCGTAGATGATCGCATAGTATACCAGTTATCAACAAGCGTTTAATACTGATAATGATACTATAAGTTTATCTCATTCGTAGTCCAGTTTCTCTATAATTCGAGAATGGCGATGCACAAGAATATATGTTTCCGCCTGCGGGAGAAACGGTCCACCACAAGATAATAAGGGCATGTACGGACAGTACGGCCGATGAAAATAGGGATTGATCTACAACGGGAAAGATCATTGGTGGTAGATTTAGTGATTCTCCTTTCTTAATCCACTTCTCTGGCGACATCACATACATTAAGTCAACATGTAGCAGTAGTCCAGTAAGACAACCTCGGAAGCTTGGATAACTAGTACCATACACATCGTACAATACACTAATACCTTAGCAGGGCGACACTTTTTATGGGCAGATAGTTACCGTTCCATGTTTGATAAATCAGTAATTAATGTCTTATTTCTTTGTTCTGTCGTCGGGGCGACTAGAGGATTAGGTCCTGCACGTGACTGTAGGCTGCCATCAGGTTTCCTAGTGCTGAGGGAATCATACGACTCTACATGCGAGTACTTCATTCCTTTCCATCTAATGCCGAGCATCCATGGTCATCATCTGTCTGAGATTTGAAGTCAATCTCAGCTGCTCCCCCGCAGCTATCATTAGCCTATGGCGCCGGCTATGTCACGCAAAAATCGAGTAATGTCTCGGAGGGAAATCGAGGGATTGATAGCAGATGGGCAAAAGATAATCATACTGGGTGATCAGATACTGAAGGTCGACGCTTGGCTACCATATCACCCAGGCGGTGATAAATCAATATTACACATGGTTGGCCGGGATGCAACGGACGAAATAACAGCGTTGCACTCAAAGGAAGCACAGACACATATGCAGAAGTATGTGATAGGAAGAGTTGACGGAAAATGGGAAAACTTCTTACCTCCGATACAGGGAGGGTCATTCGGAACGCTGACATCGAAGGACGTCGACGATATCTGCCGATGAGGATCTCACCTTATCTGGAGGATCTACACCACCATCATCAGTCTTCGATACTGATGAGAGAGGAGACGAAGTTCGTCTGAGGCGTGCAGACAATGATACCCCTATTTCTCAAGTATCATCCTTATCCCCATCAGAACCGGAGCTGGGACAATTCAGATCTGCGGAAGCATCAATTGCACACGCGATATCATCCGATCTTTCGAAATATCCTCCTCTGGATAAAAGGTCCCAAGCCGAGGTCGCCTCAAAGTACCGCCAGCTCGACGAAAAATTGCAATCCGAAGGACTCTACGACTGTCCATATGGCTCTTACGCTGTCGAATTTGTCCGATACTCGGTTCTTCTCATCCTCTTCTTGACATGTCTTCACCATTCCTATTATGCTCTTTCGGGCCTTTTCCTCGGGTTACTCTGGCACCTGCTTGCGTTCACCGTCCACGACGCCGGCCATCTAAGCATAACCCATGGATTCCACACGGACAGCTGCATCGGGATTTTTGTCGCAGATTTCCTCGGTGGTCTTTCAGTTGGTTGGTGGAAGCGGAATCACAACGTGCCTCACATTGTAACCAACTCGCCCGAGCACGATCCGGACATCCAGCACATGCCATTTTTCGCCATCTCTTCGCGTTTCTTTACTTCCCTGCACTCGAGCTACTACAACTGTGACATGAATCTCGACGCTGCAGCACGGTTCTTCATCAAGTACCAGCATTACCTCTACTATCCCATCCTGTTATGGGGTCGTTTCAACCTGTACCGTCTAGCTTGGTCATACCTCCTAGACCCGGCGCAAGCACCCCGGAAAGGCGCAGCATGGTGGCATCGCTACCTTGAAATGGCCGGCCAGGTGTTTTTCTGGTACTGGTACGGCTACCGCACGCTATACCTCTCGATCCCGACGTGGTCGTCCCGCATCACCTTCCTGCTCATCTCTCATATGGTGACCGCCCCGTTGCACGTACAACTCACGCTGAGTCACTTCGCCATGTCGAGCGCCGACCTGGGCATCCACGAGTCATTTGCTCAGAAGATGGTGCGGACAACGATGGACGTCGATTGCCCGCCGTGGTTGGACTTTGTGCATGGCGGGCTCAATTTCCAAGTCGTGCACCATTTGTTTCCCTCGCCTCCCGAGGCATAACTTGCGCCGGGCGCAGCCGTACGTGAAGCAGTTCTGCCGCGACGTCGGGATTCCCTACGTAATATTTCGTTTTACGCGGGGGAACAAGGAAGTCATTAGCAGACTAGGCGAGGTTGCCGAACAATTGAGGGTATTGGAGGAATGTAGAAAGGTTGCTGCGAAGGATTTGATTGACGGTCGCCATGGCCATTGATCAGCTTTTCCCTCTCCTTATCCCTCATAGATGTAACTGTCAATGTTTCATGTTTGCTACCACACTGTTGTGCCAAGCTTTTTATAACAGTATAGGCCACAGCCAGTTGTCCGAAAGATAGATTGCTTTGCAGAAGCTCAAGGGCTGGATACGAGATCAGTTTGACTGAACAGGGCATCAAATGTTGATTGTTTACACATAGTTTATTTTTGACGGAATTTTGAAATCTTAACTACAAAGAGAAGGCAGGTGTATCTCGATACATCCAATATAGTGGGCAATGCTGACCACTTTAACAGTTTTAATCTCTTGCTCTGTTTCTAGCCGTAATAGTGAATTATAACTGACCCAATGATGGTGATCATAGAAATGCGGCTGTTTTTATCACGTCGCTTGGGTGATATCATACTTTATCATGACCAGGACAACATGAGGAGATCCTTGTTTGATAAATCAAATAGGACATGCACATAAAGATTCACCCTGCCTATCGTCATGCCGTTTAGTCTCTCCTATCAGTTTATGGAATTATAAAGAATTGATTATACCTCTCCTTTGATTCCTCGAATATGCCATCCGCAATGGTTACTGGTGCAACTGGTACGTGTGCCTATGTCATCCGATGGCGTCTGCTAAATATTCTTCAGGCATCAACGGGAGTGCTATTGTGCGTCATTTATGCAAAGACTCCCAATATAAAAAGATCTACTCCCTCTCTCGCAGAAATCCCGGAGGGGAAAACGCAAAGATCCAACATGCCACTCTCGACCTCCGAGGCTCAGCCGAGGACATGGCCAGGAACCTCAAAAGCATCTCTGCCAAGTATGTCTTTTTCTGCGCTTACCTGGCACAAGATGATCCAGCGGAATTGTCGCGCGTGAATGGATTGATGTTGTCAAACTTTATCCAGGCATTGGAAATCACCGGTGCTATCAAGAAGCTGAAGCGTTTCGTTCTGACCTGTGGCTTCAAACATTACGGTGTCCATCTGGGTAATTGTAAGCAGCCACTCGTCGAGGATGACCCTCTTCTTGAGGGCAACCAGGGTGGCACCTCCTGGCCCCCGATCTTCTACTACGAGCAGGAGCGGATCCTCAAAGAAGCCGCCGCACGAGGCCAGTGGGAATGGATAGTCACACTCCCACAGGATGTCCTCGGCTACGCCCGGGGCAATTTCATGAACGAAGCCACCGCACTGGGTCTCTACTGCGCCGTCAGCAAGGCCCTCCCGGGCTCAGAGCTACCCTTCCCCGGCTGCAAAGCCAACTACTTTGCCTTTAACTGCTGGACGTCGGCGACCCTGCACGCCAAGTTCTGTCTCTGGGCGGCGACTGCCCCGAATGCGGGCAACAACATCTTCAACGTGATAAACGGCGATACGGAGTCCTTCCAGTATCTGTGGCCGCGGCTGGCTGCGCGATTTGGCTGTAAGATTCCCAACCCGATGTTCCCCCATGGAGGCACCCCGGACACGCAGGGTTTTGGCAAATACGAGGCAACAACTGTGCGGATGCCGAATAAGCACCCGCTTGCTGCACACGCGGACAAGATCGGCGTCTCAGCCGATGACGCTCCCACCTTGTTCCTGCAGGTCGGTCCGGAGAAATGGGCCAAGCGCAAGGATGTGAATGAGGCGTGGGCTAAACTGCGTGATACATACAATCTCGATCAAAGCGGATGGGACAAGGCCACGTGGGATTTCCTCACTTTTGTACTGGGAAGGGACTGGAGTTGTGCTGGGACAATGAGCAAGGAGCGGCGGTTGGGATGGGATGGTTATGCTGATACTTGGGAAGAGCTGGAGGATACGTTCAGGGTTCTTGAGCAGGAGGATATTTTGCCTCCAGTGGACAAGCTCAGAGCAGAATTTTAGAAAGCCTATTCAACGGAGCAGCTTTGCAGGCAGCAATGGAATATCATCTCCTGGAAGTATGTACAGGAGTTGCTTGGCTGTTAGAATCTCCACACTACTTAATTAAGGGTCCATTTCTATTACTATATAACCGCAGTGTACCTTGATTAGAGGATAAAGGATCACGAATATCAAACCACCAATGCACACCAGAATACATGGCCAACCGTTCACAAGTTACCACCCCTCACATCGTAAATGCAGCAGAGCCGCCAAATGGCCCGGAGATGGCAGTGTTCCGAATACGTACAATGCAGACATTCTTGGCGGCACCGACTGTTCCAGTGCACTTCATCCCTTTAGGCACCTGGACTTTGACCTCGTAGTCCATAGTGCTGGAGGTCGAGAACCCGGCCACACCCTCGATGTTTTGAATCACCTGGGCAGGCACGAATGCCTTTGGATTGGTTCCTCCACTGGACGGATCAATGTCGGCCGTGAGGGGTCCAGCGCCGTCTTGGTTTACCTAGAGTATGCAAGTTAGTATTGGATCATTCATTGTGGGAGTGTCCTTATACCTGATGATAAATGACTGTGACGACACCATCTGGAGAAGCGGTGGGAAGACCCGTGCTGGAACCTTTGCCAGAGTATAGCTGGATACCATTTTCGGAGGTGCCCTGTGCTGTCATCGCACCGGACTTCAGACCTGGCACAATACTGAGGACATCGTCAACCGCGGACTGAGCACCTGTTTCCCATATCAGCCTTGGTTTTCCTGAACGTAATGGAGCTCCTTACTCTTAATAGTCCCACCCAGCGGGGTTTTGTCTGCAAGATCCTGGGCGCCTACGCATTGTCAGTTCAGCTTCGTCTTGTTTCATCCGGTGAATAAATACCGTTAAGAATAGTTCCACCAGCATTAGTAATTACACTTGCAGCATCGTTGATCAGTTGCCGACCTGAGAACATATTAGCCTCATTGATGCTGCAATTGGAAAGGAATCTCGTACGCCTCTCCGTGGGGGAAACGCGAGCCCGCTTCTCCGTCGCAGCGCCGATGAACTTGTTGATGACTCTGGCCGCATCCACCGGACCATAGCCCAGAGTCCGGCCCAAGGGCGAAGCCTTAACACCTCCCATTTCCTGATCTCGGATGATTGCCGTGTCTTTTTGCCCGCCACATGCCGCAGAGGGACAGTCCCGTGGGACTCCATCAATGACTAAACACCGTTAATACGGGAATCCATTGCGACGTAAGGCAAGGGAGAAGGATGGACTCACCCGTCAGGCCAGGCATGTTGACGCCGTTGGCGCCTTTGATACGGGTGACTAGACCATGAGCACTAACCTGGCTCACAAGGAGTGCCGTCACTGTGAGGATGTCTTTAATCAACATATTGATGAAGTGAGATGGACAGAGAGAATAGTGGAGTTTCTTGGCCAAAGTATGAATACTGGGTTGCTTGACTTGATACTGGAAGGAACAGGACGCCGGACGGCCTTATATACTCTTATTTACCGGTTCATCCCCTTTCTCTCATGTCCGTGAGGCATTGCCTCTCTACCAAATCCACAGTGCTGTGCGAAAAAGCTGTTGTTAGTAACACATGAAACACAACCATGTGATGCGGCCAGCTCCTGCTTGCTTAGGCTCGTCCATGAACCATTAGTAGACTTCTCGCTCGTTAAGCGATGGTAGCGATGATTTGATCGACGGAAATACCAAAACTAGGTCAGTCATGAGTACAACTCCTTGTTTCATGACGATAAAAGTCCAATGAAGTTGGCAGATCAAGCAGGCCAGGTTCTGGATACTGTTTGAAAGTGAGACTCGGGCAAGGGTCCGTTAGGTAAACTGTAGGGGAACCACAGTTTGCCGAAGATCTACGACAAGTCTTCCTCGGATTCAACTTATCGTGTGCCTTAGATAACCTCTCCTCGTGATTGTAAACGATGCGCATAGTTGTTGTAAATGTCCTGTGTTATATCATAAGAAGTCATTAAAAATCTCCTTGGCCAGTAGCAGTATCCCAGCGACGCACTGTATACCCCCAGGAACTTATTTCTCGTTCGTCTACTCGGTAATAGGGAATCTTCGACAGAATTTGCCCAGTGGGATCTACAAGGGTCTGCCCATAAAGTTTGTTAGCTTTCTTGCCGTGTTTTGGACTTTCCCAAAGTGCCCTTTCGGCTTGCCTGGTGGAGGAACCTACCTATACTTCAAAGGGTAATATGTAGTAATTCCCCTGCTTGGCATGCTAAAATTAGGAACCGTAGAGTAGTATTAGATGTGGGGAGGTCAGCAAGATTCTGGTGCGCGTATGGCTAGCCTTATGACTGAAACATCCTGTCGATTGTAGGCTCGGCTGTAGGAGTCGGAAGCCGCACTCGGGACGATCCATGTGATTGCCAAGTCGGTATACTTCGCTTAGGACGGTTGATCGGGAATTCGGGATCTGAAACACCATCCAGGCTGAAGTGGATTCTTTTAAGGAGATCATCGATTGCGAACAGGTGTTTCCCTCTGGATGTTGCTCGGATGCTATTTCTCCCCTTGGAGTCTGGGCCCCTAAATGAGGGAGCAACAGGCCACTTCATTCCCATGGCAGGCAATCAACAATACGCCTTCTTTAGTTGTTCATGTTTTCCCAGTAAGTCCAGTTTAGACTCCACTCTGGGCAGTTCCAAATTTTCAGACTTGGAACGCTATTGCCTAGGCGAGAATACTGTCTGGTTTCCTCGTAACCGACGACACAGATCCTGTGCGTAAATACCTATCTGGCTTGTGTCGAGTAGATGGTCCATGTCGCTGCGTTTTCCGTTAGCCTCATGGTCAGACGTAGAGATACTGTCTTGCGCGATGAGCAGGGTCTGCTGTAGGAGGGATCCTAGCTGCGACACCTACCTCAGGGATGCGACGGCGAGTGTAGCTGCCGTTTGATGCACGATATTCTCCACCCAGGCCAATGGCTGGATAGGATCTATCGCAGCAAAGCTAGCACCAGCTTTGAGAACGGAGAGCCCTGCCAAAATTGCGCATAACTAGCATCCCGGGTCACACTCCACATTCTGCTTGGAGACGTGACGCTGTCCAGTTCGTCATACATGAGTGTCCCGTCCCATCGGATGGTTCGAGCATGTCGACTGATGAGATCATCTAGAAAGCAGTCCTTCTCGTAGGTCTCTGGCTGCAGATACGAGGCGCTAGCTAAGAATTGAACGCAGTGATTGCTATAATATGTAGTAGAACAGTAAACCGGAGTAAGAGTGTATTGCAGTAGAATGACTTGCCTCTGCTACTAGTTTATTCGAAGGCCCATTTCTAACGTCCTGGCCTTGCTCTTATAGAGTAATCACAGTCCTCCCAGGCCGGTCATCAGTCTTTGTCCAGAGACCATTCAATTGATCTAGTCCTTCATTATTCAGCCGTGCTTTTATAAGGGACCCTGCTTTGGACAGAACACATGAATTGCTTGTTTGAAAGTTGGTAGAGATTGACCAGAATCCGAGGAAATGACCATCATATCACCGCTTCATATAACACAAATGGGTAATTAGGCATCTATAACCACATTGATGTGTAGTTTAGAAGTTCTATGTCCACGTCAGGAAAGATAAGACTGAGCTGAAAAACAAGGTTAGATGACTGCCAGCTGACTGTGCATATGTGACTGTGGGTTACTTACAATTATCCCGACGACAAATAATGTATCAATCGGTGTTGCACAGGTTCAAATCCTGATATCACCGAGATCCCTGGCCCAATGGGGAGTTTTGTGTAGCGAGATGAGCCACCTAGCTGCAGAGTTATCACACACACCACTGCAAGCCCCTCCGATGGGTTCCGGTATAATCCAATCATGTAAGTTGCCGATCGCTGGGAACTCATCTAGAACCTCGAGGCAATCATGTCGACGAGCACGAAGCTGATGTGAAATAAGTCCTTAATTGGGCCGGACTCTGGAGACGACTTGTTCTGGCCACTACGTCAACATGTCTACCAGTGTTACACATCTCCAAGAGATACAACTGGTAGACATGGCTCTGTCGAAGCGCCATGCATATTCCCCGCTCATGGCCATGGAGTTGAGAGGACGTATGTCTGTTGTCACAAAAAGAGCTGGGTCTGCCCTTCCTTTCGTTCCTTTGCATTTTCCCATCTAGTTTCGCTCGTCCTTCCATCCTCATATTACACAATATATGAAAAGTAACTCCTAGGAGGCGTTGCAATATTCCGTCCGTAATAATACTTTCCCTATATCGAATCGCAAATGGACAGCAAGATGACTGCTTCTCCTGCTGGCATATCTGCCTCGGACACATCCGCCGCCGCCGAGCAAACGGGTCAATCTGCACAGTCACAGGCTTCTATCCCTAAAGATATGGCTTATCATACACTCAGCAAGGCACTTCTCTTCCCAGATATGGATCAATACCAGCACTGGCATCATGTCGCGCCCATGCTCGCAAAGTTCCTCGTCGACGGGAAGTATAGCATTCATCAACAATACGAGTACCTGTGTCTCTTTGCCCAGCTCATTGTCCCAATGCTTGGTCCGTACCCGACACCGGGAAGAGACGTATACCGATGCACACTGGGTGGTAACATGACAGTCGAACTGAGTCAGAACTTCCAGAGATCAGGATCGACGGCGCGGATTGCCTTTGAGCCCGTGCGCTACCAATCGAGTGTCGGCCATGATCGATTCAACCGCACCTCGGTAAATGCGTTCTTCTCCCAGCTACAATTACTCGTCAGTAGCGTCAACATAGAACTGCATCACGCCCTCAGCGAGCATCTGACACTGACGGCCAGAGATGAGCGAAGCTTGAATGAGGAGCAGCTCACAAAGTACCTCACAAACTTTCAGGTGAAGACCCAGTATGTTGTGGCATTGGACCTGACCAAGACGGGCATCATTGTCAAGGAATACTTCTTTCCAGGTATCAAATGCGCAGCCACGGGGCAGACTGGATCCAGCGCATGCTTTGGAGCAATAAGGGCAGTCGACAAAGAAGGCCGCCTGGATAGTTCGTGTCAATTGGTCGAAGCTCATTTCCAACAAAGCAAAATCGACGCTGCTTTCCTTTCCTGCGACCTTGTTGACCCCGCGCATACTCGATTTAAGGTCTACATCGCCGACCCTCTCGTCACCCTCGCCAGAGCGGAAGAACACTGGACGATGGGCGGACGACTGACAGATGAGGACACCACAACTGGGTTTGGGATCATCCGTGAGCTCTGGACAGACCTCGGTATTATCCAAGGCACACTCAGTCCTTCGGGCATGCTGGACAAACCGTTCTTGCCTATTATGCTGAATTATGAGATGAAGGCTGGCCGTCTGCTTCCCACGCCCAAACTCTATATGCCACTCACAGGGATTCCAGAGACCAAGATAGCTCATACATTGACTGCCTTTTTCCAGCGTTATGACATGCCAGGACAAGCAGAGGTTTTCATGGAGAATTTGCAAGCATACTAGTGAGTTGACAGCTGGCTTCCATGCCACATCTCGTTTACCTTGCGGCAGCTGCTAACTGGGTTGCAGTCCGGGTAAGGATCTGGAAGAGGCAACGCGTTATCAAGCGTGGCTGTCCTTTGCATACACCAAGGAAAGAGGGCCGTATCTCTCTATATATTACTTTTGGCCTGAATGACCGTTGGGCAATTGGAGCAGGCAGTTTTCTACGTGAGACATGGTATCAGCAATCAATACTGGACTGAAACAGTCAATTATTGCACTTCATTTACGTTTGACCTGACAGAGATGCAGTATGCAGGAGTTACGGAGTGGCATATCATCCATCCCTTGTTATTTATTTCTACCCTTATACTTTACTTGTATGTTTGTTCTTATAACAAATGAAGCCCCCGACTGAGCGGTGAACTTTATCTAAATCTAAACTATCGGGGAATCCCGTGAACTAGAGAGGTACTTAAGGACTTAATATCTCGATGATTAGAAGAAACATCCAAAAGAACTAATCTAAGCATTAATACCTAGGTATCCGACCCCATCCTCACTAAGTGCTTCGCGTCGCCAATGACAGTGCCAGAAAAAGATAAAGGTTATCAGAGACAAATCTGGGAATGGCAATACAGCGAGAAACCAAGGACACAGAAAATGACATTTCATGCAAATATCCCAGCCACAGATCCAGATTAAAGAAGGGCAACAGCAGACAAAATATCGGCAGAGACACATAATACTCCAGAAAGAACCATGCCATGCGCAGAATCTCCTGTGAACTATACGTAGGGGTACCCAGATTGGATAGCAGCGGATGGAGACACTGTCATGCTTGCAGCGGCGTTGAGAATCACTTTATGTGAATGGGTTGGGGATGTCGAAGGGGTCACCGCAGTAGAGACCGGGCCCTTGCTCGTAGCTTTCCTGCAGCTGGATTGGTCCAATTCGCTGACGACGTATTCCCTTTGAATCCAGAGAGCTTCATCACGTCCGCTGCAGGTCTCATCACTATGGCATGTGTTCTTGTCATAACCAGCATAATTATAGAAAACTGCCTTCTTCTGTTGAAGAAGGTCTCCATCAATGTTAGCTTGTTGCGACACAACAGGATAGCCCATGTAAGCGATGATCGACGCGCTGCTGGCACAATCAGCGAACGCTTCATGGACGAAATAAGCGGTGGTGTGGTGGTCGCTATGGTCTCCGTCTCCGTAATCATGGACAAAGTCCTGGGTGTTGATGTGGTCGTATTTAAAATTATCGGCCAGCTGTCTCAGCACATTCACCAAGTCGCCCTTGGAGTATGAGGATCCGCCCCAGGATGTCAGAGAGGGTATGGTACCTTGCCACAGTTGCTGCAGGCTTCCGGATCCAAAGCCCTCTCCTCCGTTGTTCCCGTCCGGTAGCTGAAGAAAGACAAGTGAGATACTGGGATCGTTGTTCAATGTAAACAACGGGATGTTGAAGCCTGGGATGCCGGCGTCCGACTGTGTCCAGGCGTTGTCGTCACCACTCATTTGGGCGTATGCAGCTTTAGACCCTTCCTGCCGAGAGGTCCAGTAGTCTGCACCATTGCCCGCGTCTCCAGCGGTAAGGAAGATGGTGCGGACGCTCCGGCCAGACTGAATTTCATTGAGTAGTTTGGGGCTGAAGAAGAGCAGATCGTCGTCCTCATGTGCAACAATGTTGAGGGTTTGGGCGCCTGCAGTAGCTATGAGTGCTACGGGAAGAAGGAAGTGATGAAGCTTCATTCTGGTGAGAGAAAGCTGGTAATAGGATAGGGTGGGATAGGAAGAGAAAGAGCTGGTATGTGAGATTGAAGGAAATTTACGCGGTTGATAAGGAAGTTTCTTCTGTAGACGAATAGTAAACAAAACATATTTCCATTTACGTACTCTCTGGGAGGCTCGCTCGCCGTACTCGCCGCACAATGCTGCAAAACCTAAATGGCATTCTGTCAGGTACCTGTTTGTGGTTGGTAAACATGCCGCCTGCCCCTGGCAATCATCAGCTGTTCCACCTGGCTACTCCAGACGTTAATGATCAGGACTTTTACAGATATTGGTCAAAAACTCACTTTCGCACCCTGCCCAGTGGTACTGGCAAATCTCTTGTTGCAACAAGGGTACCAATACCTCCGCCGGCTCAACGGTGTCGGCCCTCTCAAACTGGACATAGACCCGTTCCAAATCGGCACAGTCCTTCGTATGACTACTTTGTCAAACTGGTGTCGATCCAGATCCCCTCTTGGTTAATCACGAGGCCCGTCAATCGTAAGGCTCGGTTCACTGAGGCCTGTTGATGCCTCAGTGGACCCATGCTATGTCCGATGTGTACTCTTTATATGGTGCCGGCTGGGAACCGTGCCTGGATGACTATTTAAGCTGTCGTAGTTTGGTCGTCCTATCCGTGGTGAAGGAGAAAGGAACGTGCTGTAATGGCCAGACGAGGGTAGTACTTGCCAAGGGCTATGTCGAGATGCAAGAGGTGCAGTACAATAGACACAGGACCTTGGCAGCTATCTCAGTCTCCAATGTCCAACGTACATCACTGATCTCCTCTCAATAACTACCAGTAGTGTGTCCAGTTAAATCGCCAGGAACTAAGGCTCTACTTCAAAATTTCCGCTAAAGAAATAGCAGGGAAAGTTACATTGCCTGATTAAATCAACATAGGTACTCTCAGTCCAGAAGGTGGCCACAAACTGAAGTGATCATGGCTGGGAAATATAGGCTGAATGTCTTACATAGTTACCTGTGCAGAAGGAACGTGAATCTAAACCTAATGTTGGCAAGCTACTATCTGAACTCCATATTTGGCCAGGGTCACTGCTAACGGTAGCCCTGGCGCCTCAGCAAGAATGTTGATGTAATAATAATTCCCGAGTCAGGGCTTTATTTTGCTAAATCTTTGCTACTACTGAATCCGGTGCATTATGTTGTCATCTTGGTCCCACTACTGAAACCACTGAATGCATCCTGCCTTAGTATTTCTGAAAACATTAGACCTCAGTCACTGCAAATCATGATATATTGGCCCTCATGTCAATTGAAAGGGTTCCTTGTCCTTTTGGCCCCTTACTTTCAAAATGATCCATACCCGCCCTTGTTCAGGATACACATTCCTCGTGGCGGCATTCATATTCGCCATCCTCATTCTCTGGAGAGAAGCTGTTTGGAAATTCAAAAGTCAGCTGCTCCTCCATTGCAGTGCCCCCACTACGATTGTCAATGCTACTGGTTCTGCGATTCCAAACCAAGTCCATTATGTGTACATCCTACGAGATGCTGACGCTGACTTTGCGTTCCAATTCAAACACTTCCTTTCTCTCTACTCCGTCTTGCAGCACTGGCACCCCGATACTATCTATCTCCACACCAATGCTAATCCAAAGCGCATCGAGAACGCCCGGGCAGGGAAGACAGGCAAGTGGAACCAGCTTGTATTCAACACTCCGAATCTGCGAATACACCATGTTGAACCGCCAACTGTTGCTGGAAACGGGAACCCCATTGATCAGATCGAGCACAAGTCCGACTTCATCCGCGTTTCTACCGTCTGCGAGTTCGGCGGCATCTACCTTGACTGGGATGCACACCCGATTCGCGATATTAAGGCCTTGAGGGAGAGCGGCTTCAATTCGGTCACTGGCCGCCAAGCCGGCGGCGAGATAATGAGCGGGACCTTCATGGCCAAGAAGGATGCTCTCTTGCTCCAGATGTGGAAAGCCGAGATGCACAAGGTTTACGATGGGGGTTGGACAACGCACAGCAATGCAGCCGTGACGCGCTTGGGCCAGCGTCTGGCGCGGTTGCCGGGAGAAGTCCTGATCATGGAGCAGGATGCATTTGGGCCTGGGAGCTGGACCACGTCTGAAAACATCTTGCTATACGGGATTCACAACGAGACAGAGTCCAATCTGGAGAACGCTACGGATTGCAAGTCATTGCCTTCTTACGAGGAAGGAGTTGCGGATCGATGGGACAGGCCGCAGGACTTTCCGTCATGGGAGCACGACTACTCACATACATACATATTACATGCGTTTAGTCCTGCTCGGAATGGAAATCCGGTCGAGGGCTTCGAGCATATCACGCCGAAATACGTCCTGGAACGGCAGAGTAATTTCGCACGGCTGCTATATCCCGTCACGAGGGATATGTGTCAGGCCGGCTTTGTGGAGATAAATGATCCATATGCTGGATAGGTGACATTGTTCATATGCTCCCAACCTGGCATAGGATTTTATGTGGTCGAATTGTACAAATTAGCGGAGCTCATCCTGTTATAGCTATTGTCCTGTTTCGTTGATGGAATTGTGCTGGAATCTACGGGCAATCGCTCAGAAACACAGCTACTGCGTAATTGAAATCCACTACTGTACAAACTGTACACGAAGGTTTGTCATGAAAGCATAAAGCAATTGTTCCAATAGACGCACAGGTGTCTATATTTGTATTACTACTAAAGCGGGCAAGCGTTGAGAGATGAAGGTGCAGGAGACCTATCGCCAGGTTCTGTTAAACTCAGACACGCCCAACACCAGACTATGTCCAACTGTGCTCATACGTCCATTCAGGTCACACGAGTGTCATAATCAAGTAATGCTTTGCTGACAGTAATGTGAATGCAGGGCCCTCCTAATCAGCCATCCACTTGTAGAACTGCCGCCTGGTTTTTGACAATGCTTGCAACAACGCCGAAAGCGGCATAATGGTCTAACAAAACCCGAAAAGAAACGGAAAAGGGAAAAAACCAGTGGCCGTGATGAACTAAAAATAGAGCAGAAGTTACGGCTGTGGAATGATATGGAGCAAGGGGCTCAACCAAAGGGGCATGTGGACGCTCAGGAATGCTTCGGTACGAGTTGTGGAATTCGGATTGAGACCTCCCAGAATTTCCCAACCAATTGCCTCGGATATTCTTTTTCAGTCTTTCTTTAGAGGGACAATAGCACTGTTCATCATCAAAAATGTGCAATCCTATGTTGTCCCTGCGACTTTACCCCTGTCCCTGTGAAGGTTTTGATGAACAGATATGGACGATTTCAACCCACATTGAAGCAAAATGGTTATCCAGAAGGTCTCTTCACCATGCTTATTGTTCCTTGCAAGGCCAATGTTGCATTGAATGGGAGGATAGCCAGAGGGAACCCGCTTGCGAAACCACCTAATTGACCAAACAAATCAGAGTAATAGGGTTCCTAAATAGGCGCATATACATTTCACAAGGACTTGCTCAGACTTACTAAAAGATCTGAGTCAAACCTATTCTTAGCTAGCTGGTATTGACCATGGCTGATGATATGCCTCAACAACTCTGTAGTAATGCCGCCGCACAAATAGCCTAACGTAACTGCTTGGTATGAAACGATCGAGGCATTCAAATGTCGGAATAATGGCCATCAACTAAGCCTAGGATTTCAGAGTACTTTGCTTCAAGAAGCCCAGACCCCTGCATCCATTAGTGGTCGTCGTTAGTTTCATTGAGCAGTATGAATACCGCAAAACAACCCATTCTCGGGCAGCTCGCAGGGAAATGAGTCATTTGACTGCTTCTTTCCATACATATCCGGTGCGAAAACAGAAATCCGAGGCACTGCGAACAACGATCGCCAAGGACTGTGACAGCAGCTGCTTTCGTCCCAAGTTCCCTCATGTGAACATGTCACTGTGGAGTAGTTGATTGAAGCACAGAATGGTAGGACCGAAGGCAGTATCGGTCCCACTTTGGCCTCTCCTCGCACGTTCATGGATAAGATCCAAAGAGATCACAGCCTGGGCAGATGTGTCACCGAACTACTGGCCTTTGCTTATGCTGTCGATTATCCCGTTCAGCAGTCACAGTTGACTCGAAATCTCCCTGCGTGAATTTGGCAACATGAACACCCGCCGGCGGCGTCTTACCATTACGAAGATTCTCCCCGGGGTTCTTATTTTCTATGCCAGCGTCTATTTCCTCTGGCCGGCAGTCAGTGCACGCTACAGAGATGCGAATTGGCCGTTCATCAGCCGCGACGTCCCGAGCGATGACATACTTTCGCATACTCAGAACGAGACTCTAGGCGTCAGGACCCTTTATATCCTATAGCACTTTCGTACTATCTAACCCAACTGGTCTATAGTTCGAACATATCTATGCGATCGGCTTGAAAGAACGGACGGACAAACGGGACTTCCTGACTTTAGCATCTCACGCTGCTGGTTTCAAGGTAGACTGGATTGACGGTGTGCGGCCGGACGACCTAGATCCCAGATCCCTACCTAATGTACGCGCTACCGTCCGCACTTACTTACTGATCTGCTAACGTTGAGACAAGGGAGTCAACGGAACTGATTTGAAGCCCACTGCCCTGGCCTGCTGGCGCGCACATATGAATGCATTGAGAATGTAATACAGCACACTCTCAGCAGATATACCCATTCCCCAGACCGTGACTAACAGAACGGGACTAAACAGGGTCCTTCAGAACTCCTACACGACCGCTCTTATCCTAGAAGACGACGCGGATTGGGACGTGGCCATTAAACGACAACTCCGCGAATTTGCCCGTGGGGTACGCCAGCTAAATGGCGAGGAAACCGCACCCAAAAAAGCCCCCTATGGCACAAACTGGGATATCCTCTGGATTGGAGGCTGCGCCTCGGGCCCCGGAGCCAACGAGTCGACCTTCTTCGCCATCCCAGACGACTCAACCGTCCCCAGCGTTGATAAGCGGGACGGCTGGGGCGGCCCACTGGATACGTGGAAAGAGCAGTATCCCAACCTGCCGGTTGAGTCGACGCGCTTCGTATATCGGGCCGAGATGGGCTGCTGTACGTACGGATATGCCGTCACAAGGGAAGGGGCCAAGAAAATCCTTGCCGCGCTTTCCGTGGATCGCCTTGACTGTGCTGTTGATAATGCCATGAGTGACCTGTGCGCCGGCACCAACGGCCGTCGGCAGCTGAAATGCTTCGCTGCGTTTCCTAATTTGATCGGCACGTATAGGCACGCTGGTCCGGCATCACGCGACTCTGATATCAATGGTGGTGATGATACCGCATTCCATGAGGCGGAAGCATGGAATATGGTCTACAGCACTCGGCTCAACATCCATCGGCTGGTGGCGGGCGAAAGGAAGGTATATTCGCAACACAAGAATAACAAAACAGGCGCCATAACGGAGTTGGATTTAGCGGATGTTTACTACCCAAGGGGGGTTTTGGTTGGCTAATCTGGACTTTATATATATGGAAGAATCTAGCATCTGTGTTGTTTGATTGTCATTCCCAGTGGTTTGAGCCCATATGGCTGTTCTCTCTTCCTTGTCGATAGTTTGAAACTGTGTGCCTAGTTCTACCCGTGGCTTGTGAATAGGAGCCAAAGTGAGGACATATGCTTTGAAGCGCTGCGTGTCGAGGATGGTTGTTGCGAGCCATTCAGGCCGCTGTGCAAGGTGCTCTCTAACCTAAGCACCTCCTCCTGGGTGTATAGCTTGGAACTCGAACTATGACTTCCTGTGCTCACTGGCTGCGGTTTATGTTCCCTTGAAAAGCATTCACTGAATGCAGGTGCCTCACACACATTGCTCATATAGTAACATGAGTGCTACGCTACTTTGAAAGTCAGTTATTTTAGGAGTAGTCTTGTTCTGTGATGGATTCATTTTGATTGTATTGCACATATTTAATATGATGTTTTAATACCTTGTTTAGGATAGGCATTCAAGAAAGTGACCACCACCTATTTGCAACGGTTTCGTCGGTCATATCAATTGCCGCATTCGGCAATCCGTCCATTACTCACAGTTCTTCAGCGGCCGCGAAGCGCTATACGCATGTATCTGATTATAAAGACACACAGATTAGCTTGTCTTCAATCTGGAAGCGTTCGATCAGGTAAGGTCACACATACAAGGTCATCCCTGTCAGGGCCATTAGAATACCGACGAGGCTTCCCCTCGAAATTGGTCGATCGCTCAGTGCCCATCCCAACCCGACAATGATACAAGTTTTCAAGTGTCCAATGACAGTGCTGCTGACAGGGCCAACCAAATCAATGACGATGAATTGTGATAGATTCACCAGACAAGCAAGCACACCGCTCTAGAAGACCGAGTTAGCCATTTTTAGCGCTGTGACAAGATAGTGCAATAGGAGGGCTCTGGGGGAGGAAGTATTACTATCATGATAGAGACATATAATGATGTCGAGAGACCTGCAGTTGCTGGCAATGTCTCTGCAAAAGGAACAACGCACACAAGTATGGCCGCGCTCATTGGAGCCTGGTTCAATAGGAGTTGAACGCTGCTGACTTCGAATTTCCGGTGATAGCGTCCAACGAATGCCGTATATAACGCACTGGCAACGACGCCGGTGAAGGCAAACACAGCGCCCGTTGACGATGCTGTGACTTTGCCGTCTGTCCTGGGTAGCGCGTCATAGTATGACACGGTCCCGACGCCGCCACACAGCACTATCAGGGGTATGATGGACGCCGTGGGAATCGTTGCGCGATACAGAAGATAATTCAAGAGCGCGGTAAGCGGCGTCAGAAGTAGTCGCACGAGTTGGTGGAAGATGACCGATGAATACGCCAGCGAGAGATTCTGCAGTATCACCTGGAGACACATGAGTACAGCCAAGTGCAGAGTCTGGTGGACTGGCACACGCTTCGCAGTGAAGACACCGCACCAAGGACGCGATGCCATCCATAGGGTGAACCCTGTTATGAAAAAGTGGTACGATGCAAAGGCGATCTGGCAGTTGCCGAATGACTCGTTGACGAAAATAGACTTGTTGGTGAATATCTTGCACGGGTCAGCAGATTTCAGGTTTTGTCAAGCTGTTGTGCTTACAATTGCGACGGTAGAGACAATGTTTACTATGGTCCATACCCCCAGGCGGGCTCTGGAGCTTCTTCGAGGTCTTGGTCAGTCTATGTGAAATTTGAAGGAGTATGAACATACCCGTCGTTGCCTCCCTGTTCCAAATTTTCTATAAGATTCCGTGGAGAGTTGAGCCACCAGCTGAATGGCCATAGCTTGGCCTTTTCACCATTGGTACGCACTTTTGCTGCCAGTGAGACAACCATTGTACTTAGGTTGCCATATACCGTCCCTTAACTGGGGAGAGACATTGGCTTTAACTTAGAGGGCATCTCCCCAGAAAATAACATGCTACTGTCTTTTGCTAAGGTGGTAGCCTACATGACAGTTGATTCCGAATGCGGACAAGGTCCAAGGACCCCCGTCGCCTACAACTCCATTTATCGTTTAATAGGCAACAATGCCTCTGTCAGATCGTTGTCAGCCCACTTTGCGAGGTTGCACTCCATCTCTAGGGTCTTCCGCATTTGGCAATCGCCCACCAACAACGAGGTCCATCTCTCCACTCTGCTCTCTGTGTCATTGTTCTCTGTTGCCGGAATGTGGATATCGCTTTGTGAGTTGGAAAATAACGTAGCAGTCTGCCCAGGGCAGGTCAATAGAGATGTATATAAGTGTGCCCCTGGCGAGAAGAGAATAATTCTATTGCGCACACAGTTGTCGACAATCATCCTGTATAATAATCCATGGAGCGCTATCGCTTCCATGGCAGTTCATGATTTTTATGGCGACCCTAAGTCGAACTGGCATCTGGTCCTCGATGTCCTATCATGGATATTCTGGTCCAATGCCACCATTCTACTGAATAAATGGATCATCAATTCCACAGACTTCCGTATGTTCAGCTCCTTCCGCATCCACCACCGTGCTCTGTTGAACTGACTTGTCTCAGATTACCGTGAGTATTTAGCAATTCCTTGTGCCTCTGGTCAGTTGCTGATTTTGTAGCTATCATCCTAACATGCTGGCATTCGGTTTTTGCTACCATTGTCACCCAAGTCCTTGCACGGACGACGAGATTGCTTGATGGCCGGAGGACTATACCCATGGATGCGCGGATGTACTGTCGGAAAATACTCCCAATTGGACTATTATATTGCGGGAGTCTAGTCTGCAGCAATGTGGTTTATCTCTATCTGAATATCTCCTTCATCCAGATGCTCAAGGTATTTTATTTTCTCTACCTTGGGGGTGACTTGCTAATTCTTGCATAGGCAGCCGGCCCTGTTGTCACACTTATCACGAGCTGGTCTTGGAAGGTCGCAAAACCCTCCATTGGAGCCTTTATCAACATCCTCATCATAACCCTGAGCGTTGGAATGGCCGTGTCGGGGGAGATCAGGTTCTCATGGTTGGGTTTTGCTTTCCAGTTCGCGAGTCTCATCTTCGACGCCAATCGCCTCGTCATGGTCCAGATTCTCCTGTCCGACAGTGGCCAGAAGATGGACCCGCTGGTCAGTCTTTACTATTTTGCGCCGGCGAGCGCTGTCATGACCGCGCTGGTGGCCTGGCAGACTGAATACGCTTCGTTCGAGCGGAGTTCGATCGCGCAGGCTGGGTGGACAGTTCTGACACTGAGTGCCGTGATGGGCTTCATGCTCAATGTCTCAATCTTCCTATTGGTGAGTTTATTTGACGAAGAAACGGACGATGTTCTCTGCTGACCCACACAGATCGGCAAAACGTCCGGCTTAGCGATGACGCTGATCAGCATTCCCAAGAATATTTTACTCATTGCCATCTCGGTTCTTCTCTGGCATAGCCCCATCAGCTCCCTGCAGATCCTGGGGTACAGCATCGCTCTGTGGAGTCTCCTTTTCTACTCTATCGGCTGGAACACTGTCAAAGCTCATATTGATGCTCTGAGGGTCTGGAGCTGGACGAGCGATGAAAATGAGGTCTTGTTGGCTGATAGGGTTTGATTATTATCACCAGTATATATGACTCCTAATTTTTGGATATTGCGCTCCTATGTTTATATTCCACAATAATAGAATGCCATATTTGAGATACTCATACTCGTGATACTAAGCATCACTCATCAAGATTTATAGACCGTAGGCGTAATAGTTTGCTTTGACCTGACCTGGTAATTGCTGTACTGGGCACAGAAGCCTTCTTTTATCTGTTCTTTCATGCCCGCTTTCTCTATTTTTCAAGTGCTTTATCCCAAGACTCACAACAAGGTCAGCGCGACAAGAATGGCAATCAACACAAAAGGCACCAGGACATAATGCTTGTAGGAGCCCAGTGGAGGACGACTCTGCTGTAGGACTTTCATCTGGACATCCGCCTGAGGGAAGAAGATCCCCTGGTCGTTGACGGCCATTCTGGATCTCCGTTCGGGATACTCTGGCCGACGCAGCAGATATCCAACTGGAACCCACAGGTTGCTGGCAGTGAGATAGCCAATATGCAGCATAGGAGGCCACGCCACCGTGGTGAGCAATTCCATGATCAATGATTTKGGAGCAGTCGTCGCGCCAGTGGCATAATGGCTGCTCGCGACCGCATAAAATGACAGCAGAAATGAGCTGAGAGTCGCAAGGTACAGGAAGACGCTGTAGACAAGCCCGTTATCCAGCAAGTCCTTGCGGACCTTCTTGTAGATCGGCAGTTCTGTGAAGCGGTTCCACGAATTCGCGCTACTCCCTGTGACAAAAGAGCCCTTTGGTTTGCTTGAGAAGCAGTGGAAGCGAATGATCGCGAATATATGGGCTGAATGTGTTAGTTTTGTTCGCAAAGTCCGGCTGGCAGATATGACCTACTACTTGCAAGCCAACTGTTCTCGAGATGGGCAAATGGACCAATGCGAAAGCCCGTGTGGGCGGATTGGATTAACCCATGTGTCCACATCAAGGCGACGTGCAAAACTGCCAAAACGACTTGGATCTGAACCAGCAAGGGCGATGCCGCGGGGATCAGACGCCCCGAAGTGCAGAGGACGGGAACTGCCGCGAAGCCTACCATGTATCCAACCAGCCCCAAGACGATGGACACTCCATTGAGGGCAATGCTCCATTGCAGATGCCGTGGAATGGCTTGGTTCGAGGACAACAACACGGATGGCTGTTGGGAGTGACCAATCTGCCATCGGTTTCTCTGCGCGATATGCCCATCCAGCGACGAGGGTACCAACCCCAACTGCAACGGTTCTAGCACCTGCATCGTCCGATACCCCAGGCCCTGCAACATGAGCGACAGCTGCCAATCCTCCGAAAAGGAAAATGTGGGATAGCCGCCCACATCGACGATCGCCTTCCGCCGAAAGACGGCCCCGGATCCTGCATCGATGGCGGCTCCCATCCGGTCGAGTTCGGAATTGTGGCATGTGTAAAAGTGCACACGAGACTGTTGCAGCGGGTCACCGTCGGGCAGGTTATAGTAGTATTGCCTTGTCGTGAGCAAAGCGGCCTGGGGATCTTTCAGCAGATGAGGCAGCGTGGCTCGCAGAAAATCGGAGGTGGGCATGCAGTCGGCATCCAGAACAGCGCAAAACTCGGGCTGCACCTCGTTCTGCAGCGAGAAGAGCGCATAGTTGAGGTTTCCGGCTTTGGCGAACACGCGGCCGGAGTGCTGTCCGCGCGTGTGGTACGACAGGTGAGGCCATTGGGAGCGTAGTTCTGCGACGGCATCGCGCAGTGCAGGAGAGGCCCCATCATCCAACAGAAGCACTCGAAAATGAGTGACGGGATAGTCCATAGTGCAGGCGGCGCGGACCGTGTCCAAAACCACATCCGTCGGCTCTCCACAGCAGGGAACCAGGACGTCGACCTGAGGCAGATGGTCGCTGCCATGGAGTCGCAGCCGGTCCCGGGGACGGCTTTGTGACGACCTGCCTGCTGCTACCGTGAGGAGCTGATCATTCCGAGGCATACCTGGCTGGAGTTAGTTGCCGTCAAGGAAGCACGCAGCGCGAGAATTTGTCGATGACTTACGGGCAAAAATATGCTCGACAAGAAGCATCAGCCATATCTGCCATGTCTGCTGGGGTGCCGTGATGACCAGGAACAAGCGCACGAGAAAGTAGAGGTGAAAAGCCCAGATGGCTGCCTTGCTTACGAGATAGAGGGCCGTCCTGTACTTCAAACTGAACCGAATGCGGTCGTCTGGTGGAAGCTCCCGGATGTCATACTCGTATTTTGACAGCATTGCAGTAATTGCAGTAATTGGCTGGGCTATTTTCGTGGATCAGGGGTACTTCCAATCGGCTTGTTGTTGCTGTTCCCAAAATGGAACCAATTCTGCACTCTAAAGCTCCCTCATGATGGACGAAATTGGACAGCTCCGGTTAAGACGATGGGCTCTACAGAAGTCTAAAGTCGAATTATTTATCTTCTCGGTAGACATCTTCGCTGGCCGTGTTCCCCTGAAGGCGCGAGTCGGTGAGGGCGTGGCTTTTGTCTAGATGCCATCGCGCCGGTCCATTGGCTGCCCGCGGATAGTCTCGGTCCACTAATTGCCTAATCGGGGTATTTGAGGTTCTACGAGATGCGCCGACAGTCGACGACGCTTTTTCTTCTTTGGTCGTTTGCAATATGTTTGGCAAGATGTTCATTCCTGTCATGGTCTAGATACTCTATTCAGATCAATCCATGTCTCCAGAATGGATACAATGAACAGATTGACAGATTGACAGAATGACAGCCGAAGTTCGGAAGTTGCCGGATCCTCGTGGTCCGGCAATAGCACGGCCATCTGGCGGCCAATCTCGGCCATATTATTCATAGGATGTGGGACTATGATCACAAGTCGATTCAAGAGTGGTCTCTGGGCTTTATACAAAGGACAATTGCGAGATACATGATTCGGAAGTTGCACCCACTGTCGGCAACATATATTTCCCGTACCTGGGAATACTGACTAAAGCCCCTTTACTAAGTATACGTGTTGAACGTATTTTCTACTGGTTACTGAATGCAAGGATTAGGAATTTCAATCTGCATGATAGTCAGGTACAGGCAGTCAGGTACAGGCCATCTAGACGCTTGTGTTGGGGTTTGAAGAAAGATTCCGGTATATGGCCCGGGAACATGCCCTGGTTTAACTTCAGCCTTTGTATCAAGCCTCGACACCAATGTAACTCTCCCCGGCTTTTACTTATTGGGGGCCAACAACCCTGGCCGATTCTGAAGCACCGGTAGTTCCTAGTCGGCTTTTATGCATCGTTTCTTCCTTAGTGCCGGAGCCGTATATTATCTGCAGCGACAACGGGCGTATCAGAGTCATCCGGCTTGTCCGCGCGGAGATTACAGCGTCGCAATGGACGAACCTTACCACATCCATCCTCCTCTCCGACGGGAGCCAGTCGGGGCAAGATCTAGCTCGGTATATCTTGTTTGGCATATTGGTCAGAGTCATTAGGCCAAGTCACGCCCAGTGCACGTTGCATGAGCTTAATCAATCAACAGCCATCACAGTTACATCGTCTTCGCCGATCGCCCTCTCTGTCGATTCAGGCTCGGCCCATTCTATGGCATCCCTATGGATCTCCCTTGAATGGTTCTTTCACGGGGACTTGTGCGTGTTTAGAGCGTTTCAGCCATGCTTCCCTCCAGCAGTTTCAACGCCAGTTGCAACGCTGAACGGACATTATCCTACTCCATGAAGTTACCATCGCATGCAGACGACGAAGATGGTGTATCGAGGATGTTGCTCGGATGTATGTCGCGTGAGAGCGCTGGTGGATAGTCACAGGAGATGGCATGGGTTGGAAATGGGATATAAAACAGGCGTCTCTTCGCAGCTCTTTCTCACGATCAGTCCAACGCACACACAGTCCTTTCGCTCTCAGGGTTCTTGACGAATCTGTCCTTTCTCTTCTTGTCATTCTCTATCTCGTTCACTTTCGGTCACTCCTTGTATCCCGGGTTCTCACCCCATCGACTTCATTACCATGCATTTTACCAAGGTGCTCAGTGCCTTCAGCCTGATGGCTGCTACCGTCTCTGCCATGCCCCATCGGCTGTCCTCGCGCGCGTCCGGTACCCAGAACGTTGTGTACTGGGGCCAGAACGGCGGCGGCACTGTCGAGAACAACGATCTGGCGTCCTACTGCACGTCGTCCTCCGGCATCGATATCATTGTCCTGGCCTTCCTGTATGAGTACGGAAATGGCAACACCATCGCCTCCGGTACCATCGGCCAGTCCTGCTACATTTCTCCCTCTGGGCAGCCGCAGAACTGCGACGCTCTAGCCTCTGCCATCAAGACCTGCCAATCCAACGGCGTCAAGGTCATCCTGTCCCTCGGAGGTGCCGTCGGCGCGTATTCCCTCTCCTCCCAGGCCGAGGCGGAGACAATCGGCCAAAACCTTTGGGAGGCCTATGGCAATACCCAGGGCAGTGGAAGCGTGCCTCGACCCTTTGGAAGCACCTTTGTCAACGGCTGGGACTTTGACATTGAAAGCTACGCTGGAAACGACTACTACCAGTACCTGATCAACAAGCTGCGCTCCAACTTTGTCTCGGATCCTTCCAACACGTACTACATCACCGGTGCGCCGCAATGTCCCATTCCGGAGCCCAACATGCAGGTCATTGTCACCAAGGCGCAGTTCGACTACCTCTGGGTGCAGTTCTACAACAACCCCGGCTGCTCCGTCAATGGCGCCATCAACTACGCCCAATGGGTCTCCAACCTGGCCAACACCCCCTCGGCCAACGCGAAGATCTTCATTGGCGTCCCTGCATCGCCGCTGGGTGCGACGGGAACGTCCAGTGGTGCTCAGTACTATCTCCAGCCCAGCGCTCTGGCTTCGCTTGTGGCTGAGTACAAGAACAATGCGGCTTTTGGGGGTGTCATGATGTGGTCCGCCGGATTCTCGGACTCCAACGTCAACAACGGTTGCACTTATGCCCAGGAGGCGAAGCGCATCCTGACTACCGGGTCTACTTGTTAATCACAATCAGCTGAATTCTCAGCATTGTGGACACTCTTTACTTCTTCTGTCGTTACTTCGCCTGTCTTTCGTTATCCTGTGTGTCTGTTAGCTGGCCGGGCCATCACCAGCAAATGTCATGTTGTGACTTTGTAAATATTGATTGTGATTTCTTGAATATTTGAAGTTTTCATGCGTCCTCAAGTCCAATACACGTAAAACACGCTTTTCATCCGGTATAGAAATGTTGGCTAGTTCAGCCCCTCAACTCTCGCTGGGATTAAATCCGTGACGGGGATGTTACCTAAAGCGGTCCTTGTATCTCTGTTCATCCCCGGGGGTTATCAGACTGTTCCTCTGGTGCGGCTTGACGTTCGTCCAGATGGATATTGTGCAGAAAGAACATAACAAGGAACATGTGGCCAATGCGCCGATCCAGCACTGGTCAGGAATCGCTGAGCCTCAGTAGCTACGGCCAGTTGCCTTTCGTACGGCAGTTCCCAGGGCATACTTCTGAGCGACAGCAATCGAGCTGAATGGCCTGTCGGGTCAGGACAGCCTGAACAGACACTTGGGACGCAGTTTGGTAGACCCGCGATCGATACCAATAACTTGGCCGACAAACGACGCTCTATTGTCGATCTTCCCATCGCCCATATTGACCAGATACAAGAGGACCCCCATGCCGAGGACACAGAAAGGCACACCGTCAGAGCTCTAATCATCGGACCGACTATCTGTTGCAGAATCCTGTGTTCAGTCCGCGACGAGCATAGACTCCAACCCCTTTATACAGCACTACAGCCTCCCGATGGACCGTAAGGGGGGAGTGAGACCAATTATCTTAAGGGACGACATCCTGGGATTGAGTTTTCCCAACACGGGCAATACTCCGAAGATGCACCTGCACTCTCATTGACCTGACGATGATGGAGGCTGGGCAGCATGGTTCAGTCCAGAGACCACCAATTGCTATGAAATACTGGACAACAGTGAATCGTTCATTGCTGACAGCGTTACATCGCGGTGGTGATGGTTGAGGCATCTCCGCATCTGGTTGCGTGTCCAGCAAATCGCGTCACTTGGCATGCAGAAATACGAGCAGTCCAATATACATCCGTGAAATTATCTCAAATGCGCGGGTGACCTCCTTCCTGTTTGAACTCGCAGAATGAGCTGATATCGTTTAAGATCAAGATATATAAAGGAGAGTATCTCCGCTCTGGAGTATCCATTCAACAACTCACTCCATCCTCCCAACGTCTAAAACATTCCACGCCTGCGCAGGAATCCCTATCCACGATGAAGTTCCTTGCAATTGCTTCTCTCCTGGCCTCGGCCAGCGCCACCATCGTCTATCCCTACACCAGCGCCTCCTGCGGGGGTGATTACGTCGGCAAGATCACCTCCTGCGGCTGTACCAATATGAGCCGCAACTACAAGATCAAAGGGGTCAAACTCGACTTCCAAAAGGCCACGGCCAGCTTCTACGAGGGCAGAGATTGCAAAGGTGTGCGTATCTCCAAGGCCTCGGACCAGAGTTGCGTCAAGCTTCCCGTCGATTGGGAATCCTTTGGTTCTGTGAGCATTCACGGGGGGACTTGCTGATCGCTGTCGCACATGCTCAGAGCTTTGCGTCTGGACATACGAGTGCGGAATATGGGCAGACTATCAAACACATCGTTGATTGAGCTAGCCAGGGCAGTTGAAGAATGCATGTTTCATCTATGCTCAAGTCTCTGGGACAGCCTATTTACAGATTCTTCAAGGCTTGCAATATATAATTCATGTGTTCTATTCATATCCATGCGCCATCTATCTCGTACCATTCAAATGAACCGTCTAGGTGGCGTTGTTCTTGCAAGTCCAGCTTGCATTGGATGAACTGTCATGAATCGATTTACCCGAGACGTAGAGACCCATGCCACACTAGTCTCTGTTAGTTGCTTCCTGGGAAGGACAGGACTGGTGAACTTACCAGGGCACAAGCGAACGCCAGGATGAGGATATTGACAATGGTCAAACAGATCTTGGAGCGAGTTGAGAACCACCGGCCCTTGTTCATCACGAGCCAAAAGATGGCGGGTAACCCGTCTATCCAAGTTAGTAATTACCCAAACTGTCAGAGTATTGGTGACTTACAGCTGAACCAACTTCCAAACAAGGAACTCTGTAGTCTCGTTAGTAATAGCCAAAGGGAAGTTGATAGTGAATGGACATACAATCAAACTTAGCAGCTCGTTGAACACAGGAATCGACTCTGCAATCACCCAGGCCACGACCCAGACGCTCAACCCAATGGCCACCCATGACCCGATAGCCAGGAAACTGTTCTGGTGCAGATGGGCGGATCCTCGGAAAATGCGCACGTAGATATACTTGCACGCGACATGGCCAAACACGACACCGGCAATCACCACGGTGGGAATCGCCAGGCCATAGGCAACCTTTTTCATCACAGGTCCGGCGGACGACAGAGCGGGAGATGCCACGTCGGGGCCAGCGTAGCGGTAGATGACCATCGCCGTCACAATGTACAAGCTGGTGTCCACCACCTGAAGCATCGTCAGGGACTTGGGGAAGTCCCGGGGGTCATGCATTTCCGAGATGAACCCGAAGAAGGCGACATGGGCAACTAGCGGAATTAGCCACTGGAGAGGATGAAGTGAAGTCAGAGGCCATACTGTAAGCGAAGATGATGTTGGTTACGGCAAGGAACGCCTTCTGGAAAGAAACCTCGGTGGTCGCATCCACTTGGATATCGTCTGGGGCTTGCACTCCGATCGCGATCATGGTCACCGTGGTAGCTGTCACAATACTGATGCAGGCTGATATATCGTCAGTCGGCTCTGCGGATCAATGGACGAGGGGGAATGCATACACGCCATAGACATCCAATACACTTTGCCCATCGTGCGCGGCAGGGCTCCGATGCAACTCACCACCAATCCAACCACCCCAAAGACAATGGTACAGGTTCCGTGGTTGGTAATGGTGTTGAAGAGCACGGTGAAGGTGAGGATATGGCTGGCCATCAGGAAGATCAAAAACAGGAGCTGACCGATGCCGAATAACTCGCGTCCAAAGCGGCCCATCAGCAGCTCTCCCGCGTCTCCCATGCTATGAATCTGAGGGAACCGGAGTTTGAACTGTCCCATAATGTAGCCGGTATACCACGAGATTGCGGACAATCCGAGAAGCAGAATCACCGATCTGTGTAGCCGTGGTTAGGATGATCATAAAGGCGAGGTTGTTCATGATACACTTACGGGACGATCCCCAGCGTCGCCACGGCTGATGGCAGAGACAGAATCCCGAGGGAAATATTCTCAGCAACCATCACTATTTCTTGTTAGAGCTCCATGGTGGAAATTGGAATATAGGATATACGCTGGAGCCTTACATGTTCCACATTGCCTGCAACCAGGTTAGCTGAGGAAACGGACAAGGAGGGAACGAAGAACGAAGCTTACCACCACGACATGACACGATATTTGACCTCTCCGCATTCTTCATTTCCAAAGGGATCATTTGCCGGCGTCCCATCAGCGTATTCTTTCTTTTCGATAGTGGCATCGTCAGCGGTTGGGTCGTTAACGACGGCAGGGGCCTCGAGATCCCTTGAGACGGTCATGGCGATACTCTGTAGACGACAACAAGAAATCCAAGGGAAACCAAAGTCCAGAATGAAGGAGTATCTGGAGAAGTGAAACGGGGATGAGCCAGATCTTCTAGAAGAAATGCAGGCTAACCGAGGGTTCCTCTTTTCTGGCAATCTTCGGTAGGGTTGATGAGTCTCGGGTTTACTCCATACGTGAGATGTCTACGGAGTTATCTCTGGTTGAGGTTGATATCTGTCAGTCATGGACATTACGTATGAAAAGTCCGATGCTAGCCATCTGCACACACTGAAAAATTTGTGTGCGAGAGAAGGAAATTGCTGAGCTGATCCTCCTGTGCTCCACTGCGCAGTGGAGCATCATCATCGTCCATGGATGATATTGCCGCCTCGGATTGGCCAGCAAACGGTCACAACGAGGTTTCGACATCATCTTTTGCCTCTGGCCATCTGTTGATCTGGCATTTCTGGAACATGTTCTCGGGGCCTCCGCATCCACGAAGGCCATTGAGGGATTTTGATCGCGTAACAAGTACTACTCCAGATTCCTGGGGCAAGACATCATGAACCGGTTAGAAGTTGCACAAGGAGTGAAACCTGGCATGATATCTGGAGTACTCCATGGAGTTACGAACACCCCGCATAGAGAAGAAGCATCTACTGGGGATATCCACGGGGTATACTGAATGGCATATTTGACGATGATCCGACAGAATATCTCGGTATCTCTGCCACTGGCGTAGACTTGACTATCGCAGGAATGGTATATCATCACACACGGCGTTCAAATCCGCCGACCGAAACCATCCGGTATCTCATTATCGGCCATTGTAATATACTACCGAGGAGTCTGCAGTACGTATCATATCGCCTCTTCTGCCTGTGATCCGAGTAGAGTCTCGCAGATAGTCATATTCCGAGATACCGTATGAAGGCTGAAGAAGAGGCTACGGGTCCACTTGGCCGGCTCTCTCCCGGGCCGGGTCCGGTCGGTGAGAACTTAGCAGACCGGGAGGATCAGTTTCTACTTTCATTTGAAGATCATTATTCAGGCTCAATCCCAGAGCCAAGACGAGGGTTGGCGTCTGTGGCGTGGGCAGGATTCAGCCTCGTCACGTGTTCCACTGGTCTCTGTTGTTGTGCAGAGCAGAGCACTATAGCTGGACAGAGATTGGGGATACTCACTCCTTCTGGTCACATTCCAACAAAAATCCCTAGCTACAACCAATGCATTTCTTTGACATTGTGGTTCTCATTAGTCAATACAGAGGATTCTCGACCTCATTCCTGACAAGTCATTGGCCAAGTCTAGGCATGTGGCCCCTCTTACATAACACTTTGCCTGATCAGCACAGTAGATTACCTTAGAATAGGCATCTTTGCATGTCGAGAGGTACTTCTCCAGCTTAATATGCTTTATATTTGTATGCACACTACCTGGAGTATAGAACGGAATCAACTTTAAACCCTAGTCCAACCATCTCTGAGATGTAGAGAGGTAGTCCGATATGTCATGGCTCTACGGCATCCTCGCACAATATATATCTCTCCTCCAGCAAAATGCAGTTGATCATGCACAACCATACCCAATCACTCTGACAGTGGCCATCATCTGACGACCTTGCTAGGACTGATGAGTCTTACTTGAGGTCTATTGGTCTTACCGAATAGCAGCAACGACCACAAAACAACTCCAACTACTGCAGCTCACAGACGTGACACACACAGAATGGCTGACGTCAGGACACGTTACAGGCCATTGTCACAACCACAAGGGGGATGAAAAGACTCCTTCGTGTTGAGACCCCTTGATACTATTTCTTCTCTATTTGTCCATAAGGTAGCACCGTGGTCATTTGGTGAAGCTACCTGATCTCCGGGGCAGCTATATTACTTATTATGGGAGGTGGTGATCGATTTCCCGACCGGCCCTCTGTCTCCCAGCCCCTCCTCCTTCCCTCCTCCTCGCTCATTCATCCCTCTGCGAAGCGACGACATCTTCGCGCTGTGGTCGATCTGGGCAGGTGAGCCATCATTTTCATCGCAATTTTTGTCTTAGCCAACGTGCCAACCTGCTAATCCTGTCCAGCAACGGGATACGATGCTCCGTCTCCGACCTCTCCTCCCCGACCGCGCGCATCCTGCGGACCGTCTACATGCGACGGGTCAACATCTCCCTCTACGACGCCCAGTTTGACGACGATACCGGCTGTCAAATCCCCATCCCGAAGCATGTTATCAAATCGGTAGTCGGTGCGATCGTTCGCTTCCAGATTACGTGTGCGCAGATCGGTGTCCCCTCGGAGAACATCCGCATCATCGCGACCGAAGCCACGCGCACCGCCCTCAATGCGAACGAGTTTGTCGATGCCATCCGACGCGCCACCAACGTCTCGGTTGAGACTCTGCCCAAAGAACTGGAAGGAACAATCGGTGCGTGGGGGATTGCCAGTAGCTTCTCCGACATCGAAGGACTGGCCATGGATCTGGGGGGAGGGAGTATGCAGATGACCTGGATCGTCTCACATGCGGGCAACGTCCGCATCAGCCCCAAGGGCTCGTTCAGTTTCCCCTACGGAGCAGCTGCCTTGACCCAGAAACTCAATGAGCTGCGGAAGGGGAAGTGTCCAGACGAGGCACGTCAGGCGGAGGAGACATTCCGCCAGGAGATGGAGAGCAATTTCCGCAAGGCCTTTGAGCAGCTCGAGATTCCTGATACGTTGGTGGAAAAAGCTCGGACCGACGGGGGCTTCCCTCTCTACCTGTCGGGGGGAGGATTTCGTGGTTGGGGATACCTCTTGCTTTACCTTCATCAGGTTCGCGGACAGTATTATCCAATCTCCATCATCAACGGCTTCTCCGCTCCCAAGGAGGACTTTGAAAACACCGAAGTCCTCAAAAAGGTCGCTCGGACCGCCCGTGACATCTTCCGCGTCTCTGATCGCCGTCGAGAACAGGTCCCCTCCGTCGCATTTCTGGTCAATGTGTTGGCCAAAGCGGTGCCACACGGCATCAAAGAAGCTCACTTCTGCCAGGGTGGCGTCCGCGAGGGCGTTCTCTTCCGAGACATCCCCCCCTTTGTTCGACAGCAGGATCCGCTCGAGGTAGCGACCACCGCATTTGCCCGTCCGTCCGCGCAGGTGATCGCCTTCCTGATGTTTGGTGCCATCCCCGCACGCACCGAGGAGAGGACCTTTCCCGCATCGATCCGCGGGACCCTGATCCAGGCCTTTGCCAATTCGCTGTTTGTGCACGCCGCCATGTCCAAGGAGTTGTCCTCGACCGCTGCGCTGTACAGCACCAGCGCCGGCATCCTCGCGTCCACTTATGGCATCCCCCATGCGGACCGCGCGTGCCTAGCGTTGATGCTGCAGGAGCGATATGGAGGGGAACTGCCCCCGCGGGAGAAAGATTTCAAGTTCCGGTTGCGGGAACTGCTGACCCCCGAGGAAATCTGGTGGATCCGATACTTGGGGAAGCTGGGACTGGTGATCGCCCGACTCTATCCCATTGGAATGATTGACCCGTCCCGACCGCGCATCGCAACTGAGGCACGATGGGCCAGTACTCTGGGCAAACACGGGAATAAGACAGGCATCGAGTTGAAGATCTCGGTACAAAAGGTGGCGTATGACCCCACGCAGTTGAAGTCCGAACTGGAGCAGGATATCCGCAAGATCCACAAGGTAGGCAAGAAGAAGAATTGGATCGGAGGGAGAGACGGCTGGGGGATGAAAGTCAAAGTCGTTGTAGCTGAGGAGGAGATGCTGTGATATCTGAGATATTTCCTAAACAAGCTCACTTCTACTTGCCGTCTGCCAACGTGTGTTGTCGGGGTTACTCGCCGACTGCGGTTACTTCACTGCAAGTTGAGCAAATTCAAGAGATCATCTATAGCTACAATAGCGAAGACAAGTTCGAATATACCCTTTGTGCAATTCAACTTAATTTCTTCAAGAACGTCTCATACGACTGGGAGATGTCAACCCTCCCTTTACTCTCTTACAGCTCCTTGGCCCATCCCTACCAAAAGTCCTCGCCGGCTGCAGTCAAAGCCACATTCAGAGTCCGGAGTCCTCACAGACAAAAGGTCACCGAGAGGAATTGGACCTTGGCAGAGAAGGATGAACACATTGTCCTGTCACAGATTGAATCTAGAATGCATAGTAAATAAAGAGATTATATCACCGGATATGCCTGCTTCCCCGGAAGTATGCCATATCTACAATTCACAAATATTGCCTATGATTGGTCGAAATTGCGTTATGCATTATCTTATGCTGTTCTTACATAATCAGTCTGCTTCCCCGCATAAGCTTCCCCAGACTCCTCGGATCTTCCGCTCCTTCATCAGCCGCGACATCTTGTGCTGTGTGCATCGCATCAGATCTCAAAACAAAATGAAACCAATGAATTCAGTATGAAGACCTCGCCCAATTATGTCAACCTAGCCACCAGTCCTCATCAGTGTTCCATCTGCTTCAAACCCTACAAGCGACGGGAGCATCTCCAACGACATCGCAATTCCCACTCCGCTGACCGGCCCCATCGATGTCCGGCGTGCCCGAGTACCTTTCAGCGAGCCGACGTCTTGCGACGGCACCTCCGAACATGCGACCGCATTATTTCTAGCGCTTATCAGGGAGCGACCCGTAAGCGCGCTTGTGATCGCTGTGCACGTCAGAAAAAAGCTTGCAACAGCGCCCGACCGTGCCAGAACTGTTCCAAGAAGGGAGTGGAGTGCGCATATTCCACGCCGAAGAATGATACCCAGGCGGTCGAGGAGATACCTTCTACATCAGTTCCGCTAGGTGCTGATAGTAGAAATGTGGCAGCAGCAAGTGTTGATCTGTGGACGCCCGGCGCTGAAGACGCCGAGCGGCTGGACAGCACTGGATTCGACAATTTCGCCTGTCCAGACCTCGATCTTCTCCAATACTCCGACCAGACATGGCAAGATTTGTTTAATATAGGTTCAGAGGATCTCTCTCTGGCGAGCGCCGACCGCAACTACTTCTTCCATTTCCTCGACGCTTTCACCAGTCGGACTGGCTTCGTCTCGTCCTTTGAGTGCGGAACACTGGAGCAGAGATTGGATGTCCTGTATACCGTCGAGGAGAAAGAACGGCTCACAGACCCTTTTTGGACCATTAACGTGGACCAATCGAGCAATCTCGATAGCAACAACTCGTACGGGGTCTCATCGCAATGGCTCAATGACCCGCTGGCCTTACAGACACATCAGATTCTCCTTCTAATAAAGGAGGTCGTCATGATAAAGCCGCGTAATAGCTGTGTGACCATCTCATGGTCTCAGGACATCGAGCAACGATGTCTGCAGTTCTTCTCTCCTACGAGTCTCCGGAAGTATATTGAGCTCTACTGGTCGATCTGGTCTCCAAACGTGAACTTTCTCCATCGACCAAGTTTCGACCCAGCGAGTTCCAAGCCAATTCTTCTGGCGTCTATGGCCGTCATTGGTAAGGCAGACTCTCCCCCATCTGACCATAGCCGGTGCTGATTCAAATAAATAGGCGCCTGTGTTTCGCCAAACCTTGAAGATAACGACAATGCTCGGATGTGGTTCAATTGTGTAGAAGAGGCCGCTTTTGCCAATGAGGACTTCAATCGCGATCCAGTCTCGCCTTTTCACCCTGTTCGTGACAGACAAAAGATGCAAGCTCTGCAGGCCGCTTACATGGTCTGCTTGTACCAAAATTGGGAAGGCACTGATGCCAGCAAGAAGCGCATTCGCAGACATCGCTTTAGCACCGTCGTTTCGGTAAGCCGCCAGCCCAGAATTACGGGTGATTTACTGATCAATACCAGACCGTTCGTGATCTTGATATCGCAACAGCGCGACATGTCGACTACAACGCGAAGCACAGGGATGAGTTTGACTGGAGCGATTTTGTCGCTAGGGAAGAGTTGATCAGGTATTGTCACCCGAAGCGGACGTTTCAGAGATTGCAAGTTAACCCTCCTGCTAGGACTTTTATCTGGGTCTTTCTGCTGGATACAGCGTTTGTCACCTTCAACAATTTGCCGCCACGCATGGTCGTTAAGGAAATGAAGATGCATGTGGCGGCCCCCGAGTCTTGTTTCCAAGCACCTACGGCCGATCAGTGTTACGATGAAATTCGGAATTGGATGCCTTCTGCAAGCCTCCGTTGGAAGTTTTCCTTCCGTGCACTGTTCGAGACCCTGTGCATAGACGACCTGACAGTGAAGATGCAGCAAGCCGTGGCAGCCCTGGGTCCCTTGAACCTCTTCACGATCATCTCTGGTCTGTACCCTTTTCACAGCGGGACTCTCATCTCCCAAATACTGACATTCCCAGGCATTCACTCCTTGGTATTCCAATACCAGAGTTTCTTCAGCGCAGGACATCTGCTCCTACGGACTCACACCGCGCTGCAAAACTTCAAGCATATTTGGCACCTCTATGAAACCACAATAATTGGGCAGTTGCCGCATACGACAGTGGATGAAAGCAATTTGAACGCAGATAACATGTGGCAGAGAGTGGGATTCTGTCGCCACGCGGGCGATTTCTGGCTTCTTGCAAGTGTCAAAGTCGACCGACTGTCTGTTGCGGAGGCAGAGCAGCACAAGGCAATCAGAGGAGAACTTGTGCTAGAAGGCAGCGAACAGAGTGACCCGATTTTGTCGCAATACGATCAAACGAGTATGCGCCAAGTCAATGAACTCATTTCGGAATTCCAAAGAGTGCACCTCGGCGACATGCCCACCGCTGTGGATTGACCGACTCAACCACTTCTATTACACTGAGTGAACTATAATCTGCTGTTCCAACATAGTCGCTGAAATATGCCACCATATTGCGACCAATGGTGATCTCCTAATCCACAAGTGGGATGTACTGAGCTTCATCCCACCCCCATCCGATCCCCCACCTCCTCTCCGACCTGGGGTTATCCCACTCGATAACCGATAATCAAACCCCGGATTTCACATCTATAAATTACGATTATGGATTATGCCTCACTGCGGTGCTACTCCTGGACATTGATTAATTTAGCCAAGTCAGACGCGAGGCGTATATCGGATACCATGCTGCCTTTAGCGCTCCTTGGGGCTGTCGGAGCCCTTGTCTTTCTGGTGTTTCGTCTGCTATCCATAGGCCAACGGCCCAAGAACTACCCTCCTGGACCTCCCACCTTACCTCTCATTGGTAATATCCATCAGGTGAGATCATACGCTGTTCATATAGTCTCTGAATGCCGTACTCATAGCCGGCAGATGCCCACTCGCGATGCCCATCTGCAGTTCCAGAAGTGGGCACAAGAATACGGGCCCGTCTACAGTCTGATTCTCGGGACCAAAACCTTGGTCGTACTGTCAAGCGATCAGGCTGTCAAAGACCTGCTGGATAAGCGAAGTGCGATGTACTCGCACAGACAGGAGATGTACATCGGCCAAACGCTATGCAGCGGAGGCCTTCGATTGCTTATGATGGTAGGCCTTCGATGGCCCGAACACTAAGTGCACCGGTAGTGCTGACTCAAGCTAGGGATACACCCCAGTCTGGCGAGGAGTATGTGCCATTGAATCGCCCATTAGAGTCATGAGGCTGACAAATTACAGTTTCGAAAAATGGTTCATGGCCCCCTCAACGTGACCGCTGCCAAGTCTTATGTTCCTTACCAGATGCTCGAGAACAAACAGATGATGTATGAGTTTCTCACTCAGCCAGACCGGTTCCTATACAGCATTCGTCGCTACTCCAATGCTCTTACAACGACTATGGTTTTTGGGTGGCGCACGCCGACCTACAAGGACGAGAAAATGAAACAGCTTTTTGACGGCTTCTCTGAGTTTGCCGAGATAAACCAGACGGGAACAGCCGCCCTTATTGATTTCTTCCCGTGGTTGAGAAATCTGCCGGACTTCCTACTCCCGACGCAGAAGAGGGCCAAGGAACTCCACCAGCGGGAAAAGGCTCTGTACGTGGGTCACTGGCTGCGAGCAAAGCAGGATATCCGTGACGGAAAGATTAAGCCCTGCTTTTGTGTCGGTCTGGCCGAGGCCCAAAAGTCAGACGGATTCAGTGACGACCAGGCTGCGTACATCTCTGGAACATTGTTGGAGGCCGGTTCCGACACCACCTCCAGCACTCTGTATGCGTTTGTTCAGGCGATGCTACTCTTCCCTGACGTGGAACGCAAGCTTCAAGAGGAGATTGACCGCGTCGTGGGACCCCGCATGCCCACCATGGATGATGAGCAGGACCTGCAGTATGTTCGCGCTTGCATGAAAGAGACCCTGCGCTGGATGCCGACGACCATTCTCGGGGCGGTGCCGCACGCCGTCACACAAGATGACGAGTACATAGGTTACCACATCCCAAAAGGCGCTGGCGTCTTGAACAATGTGTGGACCATCAACATGGACGAGAAGCGTCACCCCAACCCGCGGGTATTCAACCCCGACCGGTACAAAGATGATCGCCATACCTTGGCTGAAGCAGCCGCCAACCCCGATGCCACCAAGCGCGACCAGTTCACGTTTGGTGCGGGTCGCCGAATTTGCCCTGGAATCCACATTGCCGAGCGCAGCCTGTTCTTGGGAATCTCGCGCATGATGTGGGCGTTCAATGTGGAGCCAGCGTTGGATGAAAAGGGGCGGCCCATCTTGCCTGATGCAGATCGTTTGACCCAAGGGTTTGTCTGTATGCCAGAGGAGTTTCCTGCTCGCATTACGCCACGGTCGCAGGCCAAGGCGGATATGGTCATCAAGGAATGGAAGGAGGCAGAGCAAGAATGCTTGGATCCAGAAACTAAGCAGTGGTTGCTCTCGCCAGTGAAATGAGGAGTTGGCGACTTGTGATACCTTGTCTTTATGATCTACGAAATGGTTTATGGATTCTCTCGATGTGATGTATGCTTATCTGCTTGTACTTATTCCGACACCTGATACAAACTCTGATCTTGCGCACGTCCCTCTTTACAATGAACCTCACAGGACATACAAATAATCAGTACCATGCCAATCATCTGCCATCACTTAATCGACGTGTTCGGTAACGGCCTCGTTCACTTTTTCGACATCATTATCTCGAGGAGGCATCTCGGGTCCCTTGGTTTTCCTCGCTTGCAAGACCCCAATTTCAGCAAGACCGACTCCCTCTAAACGGAGCTTTTCCAGGTACTTGGCCGCCTCTGCTTCCTCCTCCCTTTCTTCAGCGGACATCTCGGGACCCCAGAAGAGGAAGAACAGTATATATGCCCAGACGGCTCCCAGGAATATTGCCATAACCTTGCCGTAATCGAATCGCTTCTTATTAGCGGCAGTAGGGGGCAAAGGATACCGTGAACCGATCGTCGACTGGATTGTAGCCGATGCAGACGAGGCAAGGTTTCCGAGTTGATACGTCAATCCGACGAGAAGGGAGCGAAGCGCAGGGGGATTCACTTCCATCAGATGGATTGGGATAGGCCCCCAGACACCACCGACACAGAACTGCTCCCAGAAGACAGTAGCGATCAAGCTCATGTCGCGGGGCAGAACGTACACCGGAACCAAGGCACCCCCAATAACGCAGGTTACCATCATGGTCAAGCGTCGGCCAAAGAAGGTACTAATGTAGCCGAAGAAGTTGGCGCCGACAAAGGCCCCGGCTTGCCCCACGACCGTGATGACCGTGACTTGGGTTGGTTTGAGACCAACCTGGTCTTTTAGAAAAGTGGGATAGAAGTCCTGGCTTCCATGAGAGCAGGAGTTGAATCCCGTCATCAGGACGACGAGGTAGATGAACAGCACCCAGTTCTCTTTCAACGCTGTGCCCGAGTCTTTCAGGAACGACCGAAGGCCCATAGCGCGGACATGGTCGTCCTCTGCGTGAGCCTGCCGGATGCGCTCCTCGCGCTCGGCAACCATGACCTGGAAGTGATTGGTCTCGGGGAGCATCCAGCGGAACAGGATGATGAGGACTGGGGGAGCAGCGCCAAACCAGAACAGGCTCCGCCAGCCGTGGGTAGTGGTGGGGACCAGGGCCCGGTAGAATGCGGCTGCTAGGAGGTATCCAATGGCGTATCCCATCTCGAAACAGCCTGATAGTACTCCACGAGCATCGTAAGGAAGGTCCTCGAGAGCGGTGGCCGCAGCCGGGCCGAAGAGACCTAAACAGAGTTGTCAACAGGATGGCAAGGGATATGGTCTATCAGGGCGATCATACCTCCCATCGCTATTCCGTATAGAGCGCGGACACCGAGAAACTGTGGCAGAGTCTGACAGAATCCAGACGCAAGCTCCAGGACTATAAAAGCTGACAGTGTGATTATGAACGGCCATTTTCTTCCGTATCTATCCGAAAAGAAACCAGAGATCAAGGCGCCGACTGATCGAAGCATCAGAGTGATGGTGATGCCCTAGCAGAGAGCAGCAAATGTCAGTGGTCTGCTTTGAACAGCTGAATGAGGACTGGCTTTACCCAGGTAACACTGGTGACGGAGACGTCAAAGTCTTTTGCAATCTCAGTCACCGTCATGGACACGGTGAAGAAATCGAATGAATCCCAGGTCCATCCCAAGAAGCCAACAAGGAACATGAGCCATTGGTGGGAGGTCAGTTCCCGCAGAACGGAAATAGGATTGCGGATTTTGTTCTTGGAATATTTCAGCTAATATCAACCCGGATATAATGGGGAATAAGCGTCCTACCCTTGGAGGTTTGAGACTGGTGAATCGAGTGACGATGTACCGGCGTATCTGGCTCGAGGAGTAGAACCACCCCGCGGCCATATGGTTCCTCATGTTGATAGATTGCGCAGTCAAAGGTGATTTTCAGGCCAGGTCGGATTAGCGCAGACTCAGCACGGAGAATGACAAGCAGGGATAAATCTGCGTTTAAATCCTCTCATCACTCCGTGCGGACAGTCTGCACGCATCATGGTAAAGTCAGTCAATCTCCTTCCTATTCGGTATACAGACTCCTACACTCTGTGACGGCGACGAATGAGCCCTCTACGTGAGCACTAGTCCCTATGGAACTGTCAAGCAAAAGAAGCTCAGATACCAAGGGGCCAAACCTAGCCACATCCCTCATTCCGAGGTATTTTCGACGGTACTTACCCCGGACCTTCCAGAGTTTCCCGCCTTTTCTCCATCCTGATTGCCATAGAATGCGGGGTAATGAGCTGTGAACCAATCCATTCGCCCATGTTCGAATCGTGGCTTAAGAAGCGACGGCGATATACCCACTACCGCAACCTTATCCCACTTTTGCCTATCGCTCTCCACCACGTAAAATGGGGTCGGTTTCAGCTCAGAGCTGCAATTCGCTTGATGGGGGTAGCAAGCTCTCTTGGCTTATCGGGCAGGTTACATCTCTGCACAGCAGAGGCGGCCTTCAACCTAGCTCGGTTGCCCCGCACGACCTTGCGGGTGATATCATTCGAGGAGGAGGAGTAACTTTATAGCAGAGTATTGGATATCATTGGCGGGCAACCTGCAAGGCCCGCAGCTGAGGTATCCTACTATGAGCCACGAGAACGTCCATCTAGGCACTCGGACGATATAATATGAAGCTAATGTCTCTCAAACCGCTTTGACTTATTGCCAGTGTCTAGACCTTGGGCAACTCAGATAGCGACGTCCATGCGTCTCACTCTTGCTGGTGCCTGGATCTAGCCTCACTGACCATTGAGCTTTTCATAGCCGACAGCATCATGGCGACACCGAGCCAGTCAAAGCAGACATGGCGTCCCTTGTTGTAGCTATGTCTGCATGCTCAGACCCATCTGATCTGGCTGTTATCGGAGGAAAATACCAGAAAAATGGTTATTGGCGGGGATAGCGCAACAGCTGGCGACTGTAGGGTGCGTCGTAGTGCATGATGCAATGAAGCTACTGTTAACTACAGAGAATAACCGGTTGAATGATCTCACTTTGGTATGGCTTGATCCTCGTCTATCCAATGTTCTAATACCAAGTGTAATAAACGTATCGCGGGACCAACCATTTGCACGTAGGATGGACGGGATTCACTGGGGAGGGTGGCCATGCTGTCGCAGAGATATACCAGTCGGCAACGAGGCCAGAGTTGCCTGTGTCATGGAACTAGTTATAGGGCGAGAGGCGAACGCCTACACGGTCAGCCTGATGGCCTCGGACATCGCCTCGATGACTTCGAGGACAAAGCGGCAGCGGTTAGCGATGGAGTGTCTGTCATCGTCGGTCCGGATGTTGACGTCGTCATGGAGGAACTGGTCGAGGATATATCGTTCACCCCTGACGGGTCTGCTGGACTCAAACCAATGCACGCTCTAGGCAGAGAGATACCATTGATCTCAATCCCATCGACAACGGCTTCGATGGCTGGCTTCGATGGCTGGCTTCGATGGCTGGCTTCGATGGCTGGCTTCGCCGGCGTGTTGTGTTTGGTCCATCCAGGGTCGTCCCACTGATTCGAATATCACTCGAGATGAGGTCGACGGGCATAAATGAAGGAGGGAACGATTGCTCGTCCGACATTCAGAGCTGGCAGAAGGTTAAGGCTCCTTGCCATGAACTACATCGATCACTTTTTCCATGTTTGTATCTGATAGAGAGGAAAGACTGCAGGGATTCCGGGATTCCTGCTGTCTATACCGGCGACTCAGTCTACATTCACCGTACTTACAGATAGTACTTACAAGACGACTCGTGGGGCCAGCTTCAGTGAGCATCAATCGTGCCGGGGATGCGCACTGGGCGTAGTATTCCAGATCCATGTCATTGGGGGCATAACCACCTTTCAGCTCAACAGAAGATCGCAACCAAGTTCAGGGAAACAGCTCACAGTTAAAGAGGCTTGAAGAGGGCATCAATAGTTGAAAGAGAGCCCATACTGTTGTCGAAGACTACCAATGGAGTGGCAATCTCGTTTGGTAGTAATACCATTTCATCGAGGTCATCCAGTAGTATTCATATGATCATCTCTTACATATTATTCCTCATACATGAGCAATATAACCACCATCCATGCCGTGCACCTGCTGTTTATAATCGAGAATAGAGGTTGCCATTTGATTTGGCGATACTTTAAGTATTTAATTCTACTGCCTGCTTTCGGAACTGGAGGAGGGGTAATTGTGGCGATATGCAGGATGGCAGATGATACGCCAACAGCATCAGCTCCTTTCCGTATGCATGTATGCGCTGGCACTACCTTATCGGCCTGTGTAACCTGCCGACAGTCAGATAAACTGTGTATTTTCTGCTGTGAATTATTCGTGAACGAACTGATGTTTCTGCACTCGAAGAATGATGACCCAAGTCAACTACCCGGATCCCGCGCTACAAGAACTGATCCGCCCCATCTCCTCCACGCTTTCCTTCTATCTCAACGGGACAAGGATAGACCTACAGAATCCTAACCCGCATTGGACATTACTGGACTTTATTCGATCCCAGCATGGCTTGAAAGGTACGAAACTGGGATGCGGTGAAGGTGGATGTGGAGCCTGTACCGTTGTCTTGCAAACACGCGACATTCGGAATCCCCGACGAATTCGACATTTGGCCGTCAATGCATGCTTGTATCCATTGATCGGGGGTAAGCATAAGAATCTGTTCCAAAGACGATACTCATAGTGACTTGGCAGTGGCTGGCAAACATGTCATTACCGTGGAAGGACTGGGCAATGTCGACCATCCCCATCCTTTACAGGAGCGGTTGGGCAAGTTGCATGCTTCTCAGTGCGTCTTCGGCGCAAATAGGGACAGAAAGGCGGACGCTAATAGTGTAGATGTGGTTTCTGTACGCCCGGCATCGTCATGTCGCTGTATGCCCTCATCCGCAACGCTTTCGACCCCGATACTCTCGAGTTCACCCTGTGCGAGGATGACATAGAGATGAAGGGCCATCTGGATGGGAATCTCTGTCGATGCACTGGATACAAGCCCATCTTACAAGCAGCCAAGACGTTCATCCAGCAGGATCTGCAGCTTCCGTTACGCCCGTCCGAAAGATCCAGTCCCACCGCATCCGGCAACTTGACTATCTCCCCTGACTCGTACAAGCAGAGCAGCGGAAAATCTTGCGGGCGTCCAGGGGGCTGCTGTCGTGATACCCCTGGGTCATCCTGTTCATCCAGTCCGAGTAGTTATGGTCAAAGTTCGCGGACCAGCATGTCATCCCAGGTAGGACCATCGGCACCCCAATTCGAATTCATTCCATACACACCGAGAACAGAGCTCATCTACCCTCCTGGCCTGTCCAAACACATTGATCTTCCTTTGTGCTATGGCAACGAACAAAAACTCTGGATACGTCTTACCACCCTTGAGCAGCTGATCCAGATCAAGACGGCATGCCCATCGGCCACTCTGGTCAACGGTGCCAGTGAGGTGCAGGTGGACATTCGCTTCAAGGACGCGCACCATCCAGTGTCGATATTCATCGGAGATATCAAGGAGCTAGCGAGTATCAGCACCGTGTCGACGGCTGGACACGTATCTGAGCTGGTCATTGGCGGCACTGCCTCCTTGAACGACATTGAAGCCGAATGTCACCGTCTCATTCCTTTGCTGCAGTCTCAGGCGTCAGTTATACAAGCCATCGCCAAGGCTCTGCGATACTTTGCCGGTCGCCAGATCCGTAACGCGGCCTCTCTGTCCGGAAATATTGCTACTGCTTCTCCTATCTCGGACTTGAATCCGTTGCTCCTGGCAGTCAATGCAACGGTCGGCTCGCGCACAACACAGGGTGAACATTTGCAGTCCATGGACTCTATGTTTCTTGGGTATCGCAGGACGGCACTACCGGAGGGAGCAATCATCACCCAGATTCGCATTCCAATCCCGTCGCCGCAGGTACGCGAGATCACCAAGTCCTACAAACAGGCCAAACGCAAGGATGATGATATCGCCATTGTCACAGCCGGTTTCCGCGTGAGGCTAGACAACCATGCAGTAGTTCAAGAGGTTACTCTAGTGTACGGGGGCATGGCTCCTACTACCGTCCTCGCATCAAGTGCCGGCAAGTCTCTCATCGGTAAGCCTTGGGGAGATACAAAGGTCCTGGACGAAGCATTGGACGCCCTTCTGGTTGATTTCACCCTCCCATACAGTGTTCCCGGTGGCATGGCTACGTATCGACGGACTCTAGCACTATCGTTCCTTGTGCGGTTCTGGAACGATGTCCTCTCTGACCTACAGATCGGAGGCAAGGTCGACACAGATCTTACGGAAGAGATCCACCGGAAAGTCTCCCACGGCACGCGCGACAACAGAAATCCCCATGAGCAACGGGTAGTCGGCAAACAGATCCCCCATCTATCCGGGTTAAAGCACGCAACCGGGGAAGCTGAGTATGTGGACGACATGCCGCCGCAGCACCGCGAACTATTCGGCGCGATGGTGCTTTCCCAACGTGCTCATGCCAGGATCATCTCGGTCGATTGGACGCCAGCACTGCAACCCGGTTTGGCGGTAGGATACATCGACCATCACAGCATCCCTGCGGAGGCGAATGCCTGGGGTTCTGTCAAGCGTGACGAACCGTTCTTCGCCGTTGATGAGGTTGTGGCTCATGGGCAGCCCATCGGCATGGTCTATGCGGAGACCGCGCTGCAAGCTCAAGCAGCCGCCAAAGCCGTTCGCGTGATATACGAGGATCTTCCAGCGATTCTAACCATTGATGAAGCGATTGCTGCTCGAAGCTTCTTCCCCTATGGCAAGGAGCTGAGGAAGGGTGCTCCTCCGGAGAAAATGCAGGAGGTGTTTGCTCAGTGCGACCGGGTCTTCACCGGAACGACGCGTGTAGGCGGGCAGGAGCACTTCTATCTCGAGACCAATGCAGCGCTGGTGATCCCACATTCGGAGGACGGGACGATGGAAGTCTGGTCCTCGACGCAGAATACAATGGAGACACAGGAATTCGTCAGCCTGGTCACTGGAGTGCCGAGCCATCGCGTCAACGCCCGGGTCAAGCGCATGGGAGGGGCCTTTGGCGGCAAAGAATCCCGCAGCGTGCAGTTGGCCTGTCTGCTGGCCATCGCAGCCAAGAAGGAACGACGACCCATGCGGGCGATGCTCAATCGGGACGAGGATATGATGACCACAGGCCAACGGCACCCGGTGCAATGCCGGTGGAAAGTGGGCGTCATGAACGACGGCCGGCTAGTTGCCCTGGACGCGGATTGCTACAACAATGCCGGCTGCTCGTTGGATTTGAGTGGCGCTGTAATGGACCGCTGCTGTACGCATCTGGACAATTGCTATCACTTCCCCAATGTGCATATCCGCGGCTGGGTCTGCCGCACCAATACCCACAGTAACACTGCTTTCCGCGGGTTCGGCGGTCCCCAGGCCATGTTCATAGCGGAGAGCTACATGACAGCGGTGGCAGAGGGCCTCAATATTCCGATTGATGAGCTGCGCCGGCGGAATCTCTATGAGCAAGGGCAACTGACGCCATTCCTGCAGCAGATCGACGAAGACTGGCATGTGCCATTGCTCATGGACCAAGTGCGACGGGAAGCCCGGTATGACGAACGACGCGCGGCCGTGGACAAATTTAACGCGCAGCATAGATGGCGGAAGCGAGGGATCTGTCTCATCCCGACCAAGTTCGGTCTGTCTTTTGCCACGGCCATCCATCTCAACCAGGCCGCCGCGTCTGTTAGGATCTACGCGGATGGATCAATTCTGCTCAATCACGGCGGCACAGAGATGGGCCAAGGTCTCTACACCAAGATGGTGCAGGTTGCCGCCGAGGAACTAAGAGTCCCTATTGAGAACGTCTACACGCAAGATACCTCGTCGTATCAGACAGCAAATCCCTCACCAACTGCCGCATCATCCGGAAGCGATCTTAACGGGATGGCGGTCAAGGACGCCTGTGATCAACTCAACGAGCGCTTGAAGCCGTATCGCGAGAAGTTTGGCCCAGACGCGCCCATGTCTACGATTGCGCATGCTGCCTACTTTGATCGAGTCAACTTGACAGCAAGCGGGTTTTGGAAAATGCCCAAGATCGGGTACCAGTTGGGCAACTACGATCCGAAGACGGTGAAGCCGATGTACTACTACTTCACGCAGGTATGTCGAATGGCCCTCTCGACAGACAATGCTAATCATGTAGGGCGTTGCATGCACCGAGGTAGAACTGGATCTTCTAACAGGCGACCACACCGTCTTACGCACCGATATCAAGATGGATGTGGGACGATCTATTAACCCTGCCATCGACTATGGCCAGGTCGAAGGGGCATTTATCCAGGGACAAGGACTTTTCACAATGGAAGAGTCTCTATGGAGCCGGAATGGACAGCTGGCCACTCGTGGGCCTGGTAACTACAAAATTCCCGCTTTTGGAGACATTCCCCAGGAGTTCAATGTGAGTTTCCTGCAGGGGGTCTCATGGCAGCATCTTCGGTCTATCCAGAGTAGCAAGGGATGTGGTGAGCCGCCTCTGTTCCTTGGATCGACCGTGTTATTCGCTCTACGGGAGGCGCTGAAAAGTGCCCGTGAAGATCACCAGGTGCTGGAACCTTTGGTATTGGACAGTCCGGCGACTGCAGAGAGGTTGCGCCTCGCTGTGGGAGATCCGTTAGTTAAGAAGGCAACGGTTAAGGCGAAAGACGGCGAGACTCCTTTCTTTGTATCAGTGGCATAAGTGCGGGAGAGATAACAGCTACATTGTCTACGTATCTGCCACTATATCAGGAACGATGAATAATACTCCTCTACCCAGTCGGCAGCTTTGTCTCCTTCTTTCCCGCTCCATAAACTCAGAGATCCCACATATCCATCCGGTCGAACATTGATGACGGCGGCTTGATCACTATCCAACTTTCCCACCCACTTGTCCGTACAGGGCTTCTCATACGCATCATCCAGATATAAGGTCCATCGGCTCTGCTGCAGGACGTCCGGCAGATCACTGATCTCAAACTCTAATTTCGATGACTTTGTGACAAGAGACAGTGTGAGAAGATGGGAAACAGTTGTATATCTTTGTGGCTGAATGTAATCATCAGACGCTGCCTTCCCTCGCGGTTTCTCGTTATATGACTGTTGTGCTCGAGCAGATACCCGACCCAATACCGACTTGGAGTCCTTGAACCGTGCACAAAATGCATCAAGGAATCTCTTCATGGACGTTAAGTCTGGAACCAATACGTAGATTCGAAACTGCCCCAGCATCGGAATATCCAGCTGGATATCGACCGGATTCACATCGATATATCGAGTCACCTTTGCCGGTACTAGTAGCGCCCCAGGGCGGAGCGCTCCGTTAGTGACTGGATCAGATTGAACCTTTGTCAACAGGTCCCTTGAATACTCTGCGCCGACTCCCGAGATGAAGCGGATATTGTCATCGAAATTCTTGGCCAACGCGGCCTCACCTTGCTCAAAGGCGCTGCAGTGCTCTGCATCGAACCGAATGAGATCCATAGCAATCTTACGGCGCTCATCTTCATATGTGGCCAGCAGTGACTTTTTGGCCAGTCCGCGACAGACCAGATTGAGCTTCCAGGCGAGGTTGAAGCTGTCGTGCATGCTTGTATTGGCTCCTTGGGCGGCGAGCGCAGAGTGACAGTGTCCAGCCTGAGGATATCAGTATGCCTTCATGATCGAATGAATGGTACAACACATACATCGCCAGCAATGAAGATTTGCATCTCCTCGTCGTTGAAGTGACTGGCAACTCGTTGGCCGACCACGTAGTTCCCGAACCATTCTATCTTGTCAACTTGATTCACGACTCTATCCGCCAGAGACGTACCAATTGACTTCCACTCTAGCTTGAATGGTGCCATGGCCTTCTTGGCCAGGGCCATAACATATTCTGGCGTTGCTTTGGCCTTGTCTACTCGCTCTCCTTCAGTGGAGCTCAATTCGACGTATAACCGTGTCATATTGCGCTCACGAGGGATCCACAGAATAGAGCCTACCGAATGCGATCGAACAGCCACTTTGCTCCAGAGGTCCGGAAAGTCGGTATCAATGACCCCTGCATAGTCGGTATCAGTGCTCACCGAAGCAACCGGGGAGGATACTAACCATCTAACACACCCCAGGAAGCGTTCGTTATTTCTCCTTCGAGCTTCGCACCGGGAATGAAATCGCGTACTTTGGAACGCGCTCCGTCACATCCGACCAGGTATTCCGAGCTAATCGCCCTCTCCGTCTTTGTAGATAGATCTTCGTAGGTGATAGTCAACTGTTGCCGGTCTGGGCTACGCGAACAAGATACAAAGCGGCTGTTGCGAGTAACCCGCACTCCGCGTGCTTCGATATCCACAATGAGCACCTCTTCTATTATTCCTTGATGTGCCAGAAGAATATACGGATCTGCCGCTCCCACCAGATGATCTGGGTAGTGTATCTGTCGACCCTTTCGGTGCAGCGGGGTGTTTTCGGTGGATTCCTACTCAGTCAGTTTACAACACTTCTTGCGGGACGAATCATACCCAGAACGATATATCGTACACGCGGACACCATTGCGAAGTAGTGAATCAGCTAGCCGGAGCTGCTTGAATGTCTCGATGGTCTTGGGCTGCATGCCATCCGCCTTGCCGGCTGATGTCTTGTCAGGACGGTCATCGAGGATCACGACGGGAATTCCGTAGCGGACCAGATTGCACCTATTACTGTGAGACATGATTCAATAATGAGAGAGTTGGCTCACGCCAGCATCAGTCCAGATGGACCAGCGCCCACGACCACTACAGTCGTGGAGGCATCAGGGGGAGGGTGCGCCATGAAGCTGTCGTGATCAGACAATCGGATGCTCTGAGACCTCAGTTGTACCTTGTCTGATTATTTAGGTAGGTGCAGTCTATTGTGATAGATCCTAGTAATTCTTCTCCGCATTCCAATAGTCTACTCAGCAGCTGCGGATGGGCTGATCGGGTGCTCGCCCAACCCCCACTTTGCTCATCGCATCATGGCCCCTCTTCTTCATGCTGTTCTATTTCTCTACCATAGATCTAAACTCCCTGCCGACTTCCTGACCGTCTGTACGCGCTCATCGCTGGCCGGGAAAAAAACACCCTCATGATGTCTCCAGTTCCACCACTCTCCCATTCATCGCTTCCTCTTCAGCATGCCAGTAAATGGGGAATGATCATCTTCCAAGTGAGCAATATGCTGGACAGGGTTCCAAACTACACATGCTCTCATCTCGGTACGCACATATCCCAGCGAAATAGAATTAACTCTAATCCTTCACTCCGTCGGCAATCATCACCTTCTACCCTTTTCTCAGATCATGCTACATATGGCGCCACTTCTTTTGCAATCACAGACCCTTGAAGCCACAGTCTGCATTGCATAACTGACTCCGAACGGCCACGTGGCTGGCCATACTGGCACCAGCACAATACCCTCATACTGTGTCTATTGGCGATCATCGTAAAGCACGTCTCAGTACATTACCCTACAGCGGACTCCGTGTTCCTCATATGTAAATTCGAGAAAATGGAGACGGTGGTTGATGCCCGCACCAGCGCATTCTCGAAGTCGTGGAGGGATTATTCAAGGAGTCATCCACCCTGTCGTAAATCAGTAATGAGCTGTGCTGCTGCAGGAGAGCCAACCCCTTACTTATAGTAGGGAGTCCGGCTGTGCTCCTGTTGGGTGCTGTGAAATACCTCTTCCGGCTCAATGACATCAACTTGAGATAGCCACGTCAGCTCTGCTTCGGCCAATCCTCGAGCGTCCTCATGCAGCTCCCATCACCAGAGCAGTTCTCCTTGGGGAGACACAGATCAGTTGGTGAGACTGGTCGGATAGTGGATTGTGAGGGGTATGGCGCCCCCGAGACATGTTAGTATACATCGTAGATGATGTGAATCGATCTTCATGTTCAGTCCATCTGTTGGCCATTTGGTTCAGCCTTTCGAGAGATAGCAGCGAGTTTGGAGAATATGCAGTATATCTGCAGGGTAACGCAGACCACACCATCTTCGACTTCCAAATGCCCCAGGGTCAAATTTATCAAACCACATATACTGCTATACAAGTCGATGCATTGTAACAATGAAAATAAATTCACTGAGCTCAAGTCTATACATTCTACATTCAAACCATACGAGTAAATATGGCACCACCCATCCATATCAAGCAGAAGGAAACCCGCGTAGAGTCGTGTAGACTGCAGGTACGTCGCACTCCACGCCTGCTCTACTTCACCTCTAAGCACCCCTAGATCATCATCATCGGAGCCGGTCTCGCCGGCCTAGGAGCAGCCATCAGTTCCCTTCTAGCCGGCCACGACGTGCACGTCCTCGAATCCGCCCATGGAGTCGGCGAAGTAGGCGCCGGCATCCAAGTCCTCCCCAACAGCTCCCGCGTCCTGCAGCACTGGGGTCTGGAAGATGCGCTGACGCCCTACATGACCCGCCCGCGTGTCTGCAATTTCCTCGGCTGGAAGGGCAATCTCATTTCCTCGTTGGACTTCCACGAGTCCGAGAAGCAGTACCCCGGCACCTGGTATCGGGACTTTCACCGCGCGGACCTGCACCGCTGCTTGCTAGATCGTGCGCTGGAGCTCGGAGCGCAGTTCACGTGCAATGCGCGCATTGTCGATGTCCGGGTGAGTGTCGACGAGGCGACCGCCACGGCAATCGCTGCCGACGGGCGAGAATGGACGGGGGATTTGGTCATTGGCGCCGATGGAGTGTTTGGGACCTTGGTGGAGAAGCTGCTGGGTCATCCCGAGCCGCCCATCAAGACGGGCGATTTGGCGTACCGGCTGCTTTTGTCCACAGAAGAGATGCTCAAGGATCCCGAATTGGCAGGCTTCGTAACAGATCCACAGGTCAACTACTGGCTTGGACCGGATGCGCATGCGGGTGAGTTCCGTCGGTCGATGCAGTACGGACTACGCTCACCGTTCAGTGAATTATGTCCTGCGAGGCGGCGAAAAATTCAACATGGTCTTGCTGGTGCCGGACGATATCCCTGAAGACTGGCTGGCATCGACGGTGGAAGGCAACGTGCAGGAGATGTGCGCCCTATTCGAAGGGTGGGATCCACGGTAAGCGCTTTGTCCTCGTGATAAAGACCTAGCTCATGGTCAAAGAATCCAGAAGCTGCTCAAACTATGCCAATCCGTCTACAAATGGCGACTATGCATACGCTTTGGCGACCACGAGTGGACGCATCCATCAGGGTCATGGGTCATGATAGGCGATTCGGTCCATGCCACACTTCCCTATCTCGCCTCAGGGTATGCAAACCTCTATTGACATTTCAATTCCGTCTAACAGAATGCAGGGCAGGTATGGCCTTTGAAGACGGAGCTGTCCTTGGCGAATGTCTGTCGAGACTTCCAAACAGCCCGACTACGAAGACCTCCCCCGAGTACCTGCAAAGCAAGCGCCATGCACTGTCTGTTTTTGAAAGGTGTCGTAAGCAGCGGACGAAAATGGTCGTAGACCGTGGAAATGTGCAACAATACCTCTATCATCTGCACGATGGTCCTGAACAGGAGGACAGAGACCGCAAGATGCAGATGGTTCCAACCCCTGAGGGTGAGGCCCTGGCCTGGAGAGATCCAGGTCTAGCGCCTAAGCTGCTGGGATACGATCATATTGCAGATGTAAGTCGGGCAGAAAGTAGTAGAATCAGCACCAAACCATGAACTGACTGAAACAGGTTGATCTAAATTGGAACGTGGAGGAAGAGAGTGAAGGAATAGCAGTCTCTAGACTATGACATTTCATACACATTATAAATCACAAATGCAATCATTCAGGTCGTAGTACATCATTAATCAATGTAATGGCAGAACAGGAAGTATGTGAATCGTGATAGTCGTCAAAAGTGAATGTTGACCCCATGGAGGCGAAAGACATCATGGGATGAAAAAGCAGAGTTCCCCCTATGCAAGGTAATGAAGGACAGTCGGGTACATGAGACATAACACATTAAGTCATCATAACAACGTCGCGTTAAAGAAAGTTGATATTAAGATGGGTCGGGAGATCAAGCCAAGCTATCCCTAGACGGGAAACCTGACGCCGCTCCTGATGGAAGGGGAAGACCTCGGCTGCGAAAGGTTGCGTGGAAGCGATTTCACCTTGGGGTCCTGGTTGTAACGAAGACGATCACGCTTGAGATTATACATCTTGATCAGGCATGCCATGGCTTGTTCTTCCATCAATTGAGGAGCACAGACAGAGTCACCGTCCAGCGGGACTGCGCGCAAAACAGAAGACACCATCCACATGGCCAGGACGTCAATATCGCGGGCATTGCTCCAGCAAGGGAACATCGAGAGCGTTTGCATGGCGCGTGTGAACTCGCGATATGTTTCCGTCCGAGTGTCGGTGAGGAAAGGCCGCGAGCCAGGAATCTTTTCTTGTTCGAGGCGCTGGTCAAGCAGGCGGAGACACTCACGGGGTGTAGGACTCTTGAAGACAACCTCTTCCTGGAACAGACTCGAAAGGCGGGGCTGGTTGCACAGCAACAGGTCCATTTCAGGGCCAGATCCCGCCAGAATCACCACAGTGTCGCGAGAGTACTTGGGCAGGAGGTAAATCAGGTCATTGATCGTCTGAGCAGCGGATTCGATCTCACTGAGCCGGTGAGCATCTTCCACAAACAAAACACCTCCACGTGCACGTTCCAGCAGCGAGCGCGTTTGAGTCGACGAGTTGCGGGCATCCAAGGGGGTCAGATCTGTTGCAGAGCACTCCATAAATTTTGCAGAGGCTAGCACACCCATGTCATAGTATAGGCGGCTGATCAGCCGTGCGACGCTTCTCCTGCCAATTCCAGTGGCGCCCTTGAAGATCATTGCAAGGGGAACACGCCGACTTGGGTCCGCATTCAGCAACCACGCAGCCTTCAGGTCGTGCCGGTAGCGTTCCAGCAGAGTAATAAGATCTTCCGAGACAAGGTTGTATTTCAACTCCTCGCGGAAATCCAATTTTGGTCTGCCACACAAACGATCACCTTTGAAATTTTCAGGCACCAGAACCCTATCGAGTTGTGACTGGGTCACGTCACCCTCCGACCGACTCCGTTCGTATGCAAAGTGAGCTGAGCCGAGCAGGTGAGCAATTGCTCTTCCGTTATTGAAGTCCTTGCGCATGCGAGCAACTTCGAGCAGTTCAACAGCGTCGTCCAGCGCCTCAGAGGTAGCATGAACTTCGTCGTCGTGCAGCTTCATCTCGAGAATCTGCCGCAACTGCTCCTTCGTAAAAGAATGGAAATGAACAATGTGATGCTCTCGGAAAATCTTCAATATATCCTTTTCCTGAACCAAAGGCTCGATACTGCTGTGAGTTCCAACCAGGATCACACAGCGATCGTGGCGAGGAATGAGCGACAATTGAGTGATAAGAGTTTTCAGCCAAATCTGGGACGAGTCATCATGATCAGACACATCGACCAAGAGGACTTTGCCGATGGAGGAATCCAGGACGCCTTTGACGTCAGGTCTCTGCGAGATACGCATCTCAACCACTATTTGTTGTTAGTGCTGCGTTTCAGTTTCAGATATAGACAACTCACCTTCTCCGCTGCTCAGAAGACCCACATCTGCCAACACCTGCCCATACAGCCTCGCCACCGTGGACTTGCCAGTCCCTGGTGGTCCGACGAAAACACGGTTGACTCGAACGGAGAACGGTCTCTGGTTTCGCGCTTCCCTCCAAAAGTTCTCCTCTATCGTGTCCAGCAGTTCACTGACTGATGCCTTGACCGCTTCCTGACCAACAAGCTTCTGCAGGTCTGCCCAAGCCCGACTTTGGCCCAGTACATCGGCCGGTCTGGGACCTAGTATATCTTCCGGCGACAAGAAAAAGGTATCGACCTCTTCCAGATTGCCCTGTTCTTGGGTCAGCGATTGGAGTTGGCGAAGAGTGATGGTGTCCAGGAGACGTTGCACCGCATGCACATTTCTCGGGCCGTTTCCGGCAGCCGCACGGACAAGTCGCCGAGCGGCCATCTGCATGAACGGACCGTCCAGGCCACCGGCCACCTCGAGCTTGCCATTGTAACGCTCCTGTAGCGACTGGCCCAGCAGAGTGAGGTAGTCATTGGAACTGAAGTCGGTGAAGTGCAGTGTACAACAGATTGTTCTTTCAAGTCGGGGCTGAACCCGAACAAGCCCCTCCATGTGCGGAGGATGACCGCTGAGGACGACGACGACGCGTCCGGTGCCACGCTCCATCGCCTCGAAGAGGCCATCAAAGATCTCCTGAGTGCGAGTGGGGGACGACGTTATCAGCAGATGAGCATCCTCGACGAGCAAGACTCCAACAATCTGTGCCGAGGGGGATGCAGCGTCGACCATGCCACTGATCAGATGCTTCAATCCCTCGGGTCCCTGCGCGGCCAGCGCGGCTCCGGAGATTTCTCGAAGGGTCGGCACGTCGGTGATGCCGGTCGAAAAGAGGATGTTGGCATATATGCGGGCGACAGTGGTTTTACCCGTTCCTTCATTGCCCTCGAGGACAATATTGTACCACTCCTGCTTTGGATCTTTCCCTTGTCTCTGACAAATGCTGATCCATGTTTGAATCTCATTCAACCGACGTTTGATATTGTCCTGGCCAACCAGGCTCTGCAGCCAGTCCTCCGCATCGCTCCGCGCGATCTCCCGACGAGCTTGTAATTCTTTCTCGGGAGACGGTGTGATAACCTTGACAGATGGCGGTCGGCTATCGGGAATGGTCTGCGTCGAGACCGACACTGATGCCGATGGCTGGGGTTTGCGAGGGGATAGGAGGGAGGAAAAGGAAAGAGACCACGGAAACCGCGACGACATGGAGCGAAGGACGGTCAGGTCCATCTTCGGCCAGAGAAGGCTGCATGCGATGGAGAAAAGAACGGAAGGAGGGCATGAAGGCAGGTCTAAATACCAGCGTCAGGCCTGATGAAAATTCTGATCACACCAGGTTGGCTTTGTTTACCAAACCCTTAGTCTGATATTGTGAAGCCCCATGGTCGCAAATTTTCACTGGGTCTTTATCATTTGATTGAGTATTCTCTCCAGGCTGCCAATGAGCATGCAGCAAAGGTGGGAGCTCCTCATAGCTACCCATCGCAAGCTGCCAGATGGAGGGGACGCCGAGGTCGCTCAAAGAAGGTGCACAGCATCGCGTTGTAAACAACTTCCCGGACAGGTAAGAGAAAACAAAAAGCGACCAGCCAACGGCGGCCAACGCGTCGATTAAGTCGATCAAATCGTGCCATATCGCAATGATGATTCGCGCCAGGCAGTTCACCGCTGTTTGCACCAGTGGAGACCTTTGCTTCGCCCTGCCGGCCCAACAGCGGTCGGGTGTGGATATCTGCGTCGGAGGTGGATCATTGTCGACAGCATCACTCTGACTTCGTTATAGAATGTTATTGTATCAAAAAGCATTGTCAACAGGTGACATCAACTGGTAGATTGAGTGCCATGTCAGAAAGATGAAACAAAAGATGAAGGTTCGAAACATGTTGGGTGTTGGCAAGTTGGCAGTGTCCAGCGCATCCATGCCACTTTTTTCCGTTTGTGGCTGGATGCAGTTATGCACATAGTTATGCCGGATTACTAATTATGTTGGATTACCTAACTGTGCTTTCAGGCAGCCAGGCAAAAATGACTTCGCTGTGAAGAGAAATTCAGAACACTTTTGTGATGCTGGGCTGCCGACCGTAAACTGTTAGGCAAAGTCGTCTGGTAAAGCGATTTTGCTCCGATAATCCTTTCTAGCAGCCTCGAATGCGCCCTTTTATGGCTGGATCAGCCTGTCTACTCCGTACACGTTTGCGCTCTGGAAATCAAAGACCACGCGCCTTCAAAAAAGATCCTGTATGAGTCAAATTCCGGAAGAAACGAAGTCTTCCCAGGTCAAAGTAAGGCAAAGTCCATGCTTCTACCATGTCAAGTTCTTGCGTTGTGGGTTGGTATTCCATGGTCACCTCCGAATATATATACTTTGAGTATCATGGTCCGGCGCTATGTAGTGTACTTAGCTAGCACCATATAGATGAACAAGCCTCAATATACCTATTCAATTAATGCTGACACTGAAAGAATTTTCGCTGTTTTGAGCGGACAAACCTATAGAAGATTGAACCTCCACACCATGACCTGAGAATCTCCCTCCTGCATGTAGATATACCGAGTTGCCCCTTCATGATAGCAATACTATACCCTGGTTGAAATATCTGTCCATACAGTATACAGCACCCCCAACGAGGTGAATCACGGACGAAGCCTCCATTCAATCTCTATGCCCTCCATTCACACCATATCTCCACCCCATATACCCAATAACGCCGGCTAAACTCCCCAGTCCTGCTCCCCCTACGATATGTGTCAACCCTGGGCCTCGCAGCGGCATTCCATTCTTCCTCATCATCGCGGTAGTCGTTCCGATTCCCACCAGCATACCCCATGTACTCCAATTATCGACCTCCACCTGCCCCTTATTCTCAAGGAGCCTCCAGCTCCGATCCTGCCATTCGATTCTTTCCTTCCCTGCCATCCGAATAGGAAGCAGGATGGCCATGCTGCAGAAGCCGAGCAAGCCGGCGGATCCGGTCGAGCGCGTGATAATGCCGGCCGACATGCGGAGGCTGGGGGTCTCGGAGCGCAACGATTTCACGAATCCAACAGCTACTCCGAGCGCGGAACCCGCTTGAAAGCCGCGGTCGAGGACATGAGTGGCGAGAATGAGGTGCGGAAATGGCTGATCTTCCGCGTAAGGAGGGTGTTGCCAGTCGGGGGGTATCATGGTTAGTCCGGCTTGACTGATGAACAAGCAGGTTGGATCATTAGATGAGTGTATTTGATTCTTCTGAATGCTTACATTTTGTCATATTCAGAGCAAGGTGTCAGCAGGTGCGGATTCCCAAGCAAGCAGTAAGCTTGTGGACTACTCGTAGCAGAAGCGGATAATGGGTGGCAATATCCGCGATCATTAATAAGGCAGATACCACAGATTAACAGGAGCTTTGACACTTGGATCAATTAGCCAATTAGAGCAGCATATGTTATAGTAGTGCTGACAGTTACTCTATCCAAAGGCCGTCAGCCTTGCTGACTGGTTCACTGCATTGTTTCTCGTGAGACCTCGCTGTTCACACAGCTGGCAATAGGATACCTGCATCACAGATAACCGCAACAAAAGAAATGGCATTTTCATTATCCATTATAGATAGTCCTGACAATCAATCCGATATGTTCCTGCTAAAACACCACGATTTTCCCTTCTCTGTCCTCTTAAACTTAGTATGTGGCAACCTTGCGCATCTGATCTCTTCAGCCCGTTCTCCGCTCCTGGCCCAGTTCGTGCGGGCGTACTCGCGGCGGTGGTAGAAGAAGCGGTTGTTGTCATTGGTATGCTGAAGGGGAAGCACGGTTGCTTAGACAAGGAGTCGAGGTCGTTGAGATGATAGACGAGTACTGAAGATAAAGTCCATATTTGTTGGCTGTAGTACTGCCTATGCTCTACTACGGGAGAATCAGACTAAGATGCGTCGATCACCTCCACTTTCCACCCCACACATGCCTCGGTTCGATCGACTCGGTTCATTATCACATTGAGGAATCAAGACATATCATTGGTGAGAATAAGACTGTACAATTGCTATGTGAGGCTATACGCAGGCATGGGATACCTAGTTGAACACGAATCCAATTCCCTTGGACAGGTACTTCTTCACCCCCGTCTTCTGAGCCTTGGCCTCCTCATCCCGAGGATCGACATAGAAGCGGCGGAATTGATCCAGATCAATGCTTCTCGCATCATTCAGGAGCGGCCCCTTGTAGTAAATAAGGGCACCGATATAGATGACGATAATCGCCACCACGCTGACATAGTTGGAGAAGAAGTTTTTCGCCGTCGGCTTCCCGCCAAGAGGCCACACACTGAGATAGAACTCGACGATGATGAGTACCACACACCAGAAGAGACCCCAGATGGCGCCGAAGGGGTAGGTCCAGGATTTCCACGGCAGCTCCGACGGCGACCGGCCCTGGGCTTTCCAGGCGTATCGCATGCGGAGATGCGACGCACAGATCATGCCCCAGCCGAAGAGGGTGAGGAGAGAAGTGAGGTTGGAGAACCAGCTGAAGACCTGGGCACCGCTGTTGTTGACGTTGAGATAGGCAAGCCCACCGCCGATGACCAGGGTGAGGGCTAGACCGGCGACGGGACGGCCGACTCTGTCTGCTTTGCCGAAGAACTGTCCGAGTCAGCTAGGACTGAGAGATGATGGTAGATGCACGTACCTTTGGTGCCATTTTCAGATGCGAAAGTCCCATCAGTGTACGAGAGCCCGCATACACCTGAATACTTCCTGTCGACACCACGGAAATGAAAACGACCGCGTTCATGATGTGCGCCAGTGGGACGAGTCCCGCGTTACGGTAGGCAATGACGAACGGAGAGGCGTTGGTGCCCGATGCACCGAACAGGTTTGGGTCGTGAGGACTGACAGTGATGGTGACCATCAACGAACCCAGGATATAGAAGAGCGAGAGACGCAGCCAGATCGAACCGACAGCGCGAGGCACCGACTTGCGGGGGTTATTCGTCTCGGCGGCCACCAGCGCAGTGTTCTCGGATCCCGACATGGCGAAAATGCAGGTCGGCATGACGGAGAGGAAGCCCTTGAAGCCGTGGGTGAACGGTTCGGCGTTCCAGTAGCGGAAACCAATGGGGCCTTCACCGGGGGCGCCTCCAGCAGAGACAACTACTTGGATTAGACGATGTTCGCAAAGGTAAAGAGTGGAGTCATACCAGTCAAAGAGATGATGACGATGATGATCCAGGAGAACTTGATTGTCGAGGCGGCGACTTCGACTTCCCCGAAGAACTTGACGGCCCAGACGTTGATCAAGACGATGACAACCCAGAAGATACTAATCCACGCAGCCGTAGGCACCTTGTCTGTCCAGAAGTTGAGGACGGTGACCACACCCTAGGGAAGTCAGATCAAACCCTAACCCAGACTGAATGAAGACAAACAAACCTGCAGTTCATTGGCCAAGGTGATGAAGAACTGAAAATAGTAGCTCCAGCCCAGTGTGAATCCAGCCGCCTCGCTGATAAAGATGGATGACCACTGCACAAAAGCCGAGGGAAGCGGATAGACAACCGCCATCTCACCGATGGAATGCGAAACCGCCCAGATCATCGTCCCACTGAGCAGGTATCCGATGAAGATGGCAGCAGGACCACCGTTCATCAGCGAGGTACCACTTCCCAGCCATAATCCCATACCAATGGACGAGCCCAGCGCAATCATGGTGAGATGGCGGGTGCTCAGGGACCGGTGGAGGTCGGTATCGGCGCCATGGTCGTGGTCGACATCGATAGTCGAAAGAATACCTCCTTCCTTTTCATGGGGCCTGTTGGGGCTACCAGAAGACTCGTACGTGGGAGCCTCCATGGCGACGTAGAGAAGGTAACAAGAAGCAAAAAAGTGATATAATCAAGGAGTTTCGCAGTGATCAACGGGAAGGACAAGAACAATCGGGGACAGGAGTAATATAAAGACGGCCGACAGAGCCTTCAGACTTTCTCGCACAACACCACCTCAATCTAAACGCATGGCCTATCTGCCAATAAAATGGCAGAAAGGCTTGGCTTGCGATAAGCCGTTTGGTTTGACCGTGTTAGCGTGCTGGGTTTCAACTAGGCTGGACGGATAACCCTCGCCAGTCTGCCACTCAGCTTGTATGCAATTAATATCAACCGGGGACACGGGAGCCCGTCGTATCGCTTATAAAGTCAGTTCTCAATCAGACTTTCCTTCACGGAGACCTTTCTGAAACAGGGTTGTGTGGCTGCTGGAATGTAACGTTGGCTGATCCTCCAGCTGGGTCTCACCATAGGATAACCCAGTCGATGCGCCCAAATACGAAGAGCAGTTGTCCTGGTGTCCTGCACTTGGTTGCTATTCCAATCTAACTGCTCATGTGTGCCTTAGAGCGTCCTGGCTAAGAGATGAGGACTCGATTTTAAAATAGAACAGGGCAAGGTGGACAATCCTCCGATTTGACAACCAGGGACAATGCAGAGTGTGTTGTTCATGCAGGCTGTATCCTCGAGTACATTTTATCTAGATGTACTCTGTACTCCGTACTTCTTAGACCTACGATTACAGATTGATGTCCGATTTCAAATGTGCATCGCCTTGAGGGTGGAACATTCACAGCTGAGACAGAATGGACCAAAATGGGACAGGCTGAACGCAATATCAGCCACTCCGTTCTAGATTGATGAGATCCGGATTGAATAGGAGATGAAGTCGGGGCGAGACGGATGGGAAAAGGAAGGAAATCCACATGCACTTGGCCGCACTGGGAGTCTGATCGACAATCCCTCGTATTCATTGGTTCTTCTCTGGAATCCTCGAGGATTTAAGTTGAGCCTACGTCTGCCCCTGGAATGCGGGATCTTATTACTGGTACGGAGTACCTTACGGGAGAACCGTGAGTTGAGAATATGGTGGATATCCAGTGTATCTACGGTGTCTTTTGAAATATCCAAAAGTCTAGCATATCTTAAGCATTAGTAATGGTATTTCATGTATAGATTCTAAAGACACCGTACATCTATTATATCTAAGCGTGCGTATACTGTATCTAAGCATGGATATACTATGGATATACAGTAGCTGGTACGTGGTAATAGCGTGGAAATATGATATAAGCCATGGATTGGTTCCTAGGGATATATGGCTCAGCCATTCAGTAATATTCCCCAACTCTAGTACCATGGATCCATACTAGATCTACCAGAAATTTGAAAAGTTTCCCTATTTCCACAGAGTCTTGGAAGGTTATACATGATACATCGTATCTTCAACTCACGGTTCTCACGCTAGGTAGGATTCACTGATCAGGCATCCTATTCTCCTCCCTGGTGGATTTCTCTATCCCTCATTGTCCAGTCTTCCTGCGTAGCGGTTAAGCACGGAGCCATATCGTCAATCGGACCATGTTCATATGATTGATAATTGGATATCTATAACTGGGCGACTCTGGAGTAGTGTTATGGAGCCCACCAAAGAGCAAAGTGGACACTGATGGAGTATCAATGCTTATTCTAATTAACCTTAGGCGATGGCCTCTTTCGCTACTATTCATAGCATTTCTCGTATATAGAGCCGTGGACTAGCAACGAACACGTCAGCAATACGAGTCCACAGGATGCATATGAACACGGGCTTATGCATAGAGACAGTGCATTTTATGCGGAGTTTATGATAGAATTACTCGATCTGCTTGCTATGAATAGAATTGATCAGAAATGGTTACTTCTTCGGCTTCAGCAGCAGGCTCGGGGTAAGTGCACCCTCTTTGGCGAACGACGCTCTCAAATACCCCGAAGTGACTTTCTTGGATTTCTTCTCATTGATGACGCCTCTCCTCAAATCCAGGCAAAGAGTAAAATCCGGGGAAATGGGAACATAATTCCACCATTGGCATCATTCATACAATCAGCACTGATGCCTCGGTCTCCTCTCCCCGCATTTCGTGGTAATCTTCCCCCGAAATGAACTTGGCATCTCCAAAACATGGGGAAAATATCTGCGGTACAAATACTTGTTGACCTGATGCTGTCAAGGACAGAATCATCCTTGCATCCCTGCAGAGTCGATCACCATGCGATTCTCATCCATTGTGAGTCTGGCAATGGCGGCTGGGGTGCACGCCAAAGGCCCATTTCTGCAAAAGGTCGACGATTCCACGCATATCATCGGAAACGATCTGTGGAATGTTACCATTGGGCAGCAGTACGGTGTCAAGCTCTACTACAAAGGCAAGGATTTGGTAGGGAATGCCGTGGGCCACTATGTCAGCTACAGTGAGTGACCTTCTGCCGCTTCGTTTGACCATCTACCAACTCCAGCGATGACAGATGGCGCGCAATCCGACCTGAACTGGACATCAGCGGAAGTCTATCGCAAAGGAAAGACAAATGGACAAGACTTCCTGGATATCCAATTCACCGCCAAGGAGGGCGACTTCCACTGGGTGATCTTCGAAGACCTGGTCGGCGCGTACCAGTACTTTGTCAACCATGCCCTCCCTACACTGGGTGAGTTCCGGACGCTGTGGCGGTTGGACAACACGAGCTTCCCAAACGGACGGACAAACATCAAGGACGGTGCGCTTCCCACGCTGGCGGAGATCGCCAGCGGCACAAAGGTCCAGGACGAGACGTGGCAGCTGGCCGACGGGTCCTACATTACCAAGTACGACTGGACCGCATGGATCCGCGATCAGGACTACTACGGGGTCTATGGCGATGAGTTTGGCTCGTGGTACATCAATCCGGGCAAGGACTACTACAACGGGAACCATCTCAAGCAGGAACTCATGGTGCATCGCGAGAGCTCGACCGGCGATGCGGTGCAGCTCAACATGATCCACGGCACACATTTTATGGTCTCGTCCAACGACGTCTTTCCGGACGGCAAGGTCTGGGGACCGTGGCTGTGGTACTTGGTATGTTTTGTCATCAGTTATCGGATGACCCACTAACATGGCAACAGAACGACGGATCCAAAACGGACGCCGCCGCCCGCGCAGTCGACGAGTTCAAAGCATGGCCCTACAAATGGTTCGAGGATGAAGCCTACCAGTCTCGTGGCTCCGTTTCCGGCCGCCTGGTCCTCTCCGACGGCCGACCAGCCGCAGGCGCATCGGTCTTCCTGGGCGACAATAACCCGAACAAGACGGCGCTGGACATGGGCACGACCTACTACTACACCGGCCAGACCGACGACAAGGGCCGGTTCACGTTTGAGGACGTGCGCACCGGCGACTACGGGCTGCAGGCATGGTCGAACGGCGGCCAGCTCGCCGACGTGGCCACCTCCTTCCTGCAGAACGACGTGACGGTGCGAGAGTCGCACACGGCCAAGCTGGGCACGCTCAAATGGGAGGTCCCCTCGCGCACGAGAATCTTCCAGGTCGGCGACTTTGACCGCAAGTCGGTGGGCTTCGAGTACGGCGGCGCTCCGTACCAGCACGCGCTGGTCGCCAAATGTCCTGGGAACCTGACCTATACCATTGGCCAGAGCAAGACCGCGGATTGGTGCTTCGGACAGGCCGCTTTGGGAACATGGTCGATCCGGTTCGAGGCGGCCAAGAGCTCGGCTGCTCTTCTCACTGTCTCCCTGGCTGGGTACTCGTCGGGAACCACGTCAATGATTCTCCTGAATGGCGATGCGACCAGTCCGATCGGAAACCTGACCACTCTGCCAAACGATCCCTGTCTGTATCGGTCGGCCACGACGGCTGGCGAGTGGCGGTTGTTCCAGTTTGAAATCCCCGAAGGGAAACTGCAGTCTGGCTGGAACTCGATTGACTTTGCCGTGAGCAAGGCCAGCCAGTGGCACGGCTTTATGTGGGATAGCATTATCCTGGAGTATTTGTAGACATCAGTCTAGAATGCACACTTGCAAACTCTTCACTTATACGTGGTCCATTTCAGACATCATCCTTACTCGTCCGTCTGACGAGCTACGTAGAACTGGCTTCTATCTTGGCAACAGATGAGCCAAGCTCCATTCGGAGGACAAGATCAACTAGCCAAGACAAACCTCAATGAAGGATCCGAGGCCAGCATGTGCGACAGGGTCATGATTCGACGGAACAAACAGGAACTGTGCGGCTCAACCAAAGGGGCAATACGGGAGGACAACTAAAGTGAGGCATCCACCGACTATGGAAAACAGAGTCCTCTGTATGGAAAACATTCGCACTAGACCCACTGGATCCTGGAAGTTTTAGTAAGTCGTAGTTTGATGAGAGCCTCTTGGCAACTCATCCAAGCTCAACGCATCATTTGGCTCAATTGATCTGCTGTTGATCTGCTGTTGATCCTGCCTGTTGACTCGGTTGTTGCATACTGCGATGTTGCGAATGGAGTCAATCTACTGCCTGCTGTTTGTGGATTCATACATCACTATGATTCTATGTAAAATGCAATGTACCTCTCTAAGATGACTGGAAATGGCTCATAGGATGCTTCAATCGCCCATCGCTCAATCGCCCATCGCCCATCGCCCATCGCTAAAAAAGCCACCAGTTCATGCCGAGCCAGCGGACTCTGGTCTAGTTCATCGCTTCGCAGGCACCGAGTCACCAACAGAATGTAACCTGAGTTGGTCATAAGTACGAGACGTGCCCCTGGTTGTTGTTCACCGATCTGGCACCATCATGTACGGACGCAGGTTGATGTAGTCACTGTCCTTCAGTTCAACCAAGTCACTCTTTCAGTCAACCTGTCGCCCTTGAAATGTATTCTCTCCTTCCACTCCTTTTGGCTATTGTGCCAGTGTGGAGTTTCAGCTTGAACACCCCCACCGAGTACTGGAACTACACCACCGCCAGCCTGTCCAGCACCACCTCGCAAGAATGCAAGGACGCCTACAGCGCGCACATCGACTGCGACGACTTTCTGCTTGCCCTGGCCGTGTCCAAGGAAGACCGCTGGTGGCTGCCGCCCGACTACGAGTCGGCCACGTTTGACCGCACCTGCACGGCCACCTGCCAGGCATCTCTGTCGGCGTATGTGGCGAACGTCGAGAATACCTGCAACAAAGCCAGCGACGCAGCATTAAAGACGAAGGACACGGGAGACCTCGGGGTAAAGGTGTTTGTGCCAGTTGTGACGCTGGGACATATTCTGCAATATGCCCTGATGAGATCCTGCACCAAGGATGAGTATGTAGCTGATGCTCCAACGTGAAAGGACGGACACTGACATGTTTCGTTCCATTAGCGACGGATCATACTGCTATATCGGGCAGAGCAGCTCTTACTATGACGACGGCGACTGCGACTGGACCTGCGCGCTGGCCTATTTCTGGGTTGGTCACGAATATCCGTATCATGGCTACCAGTTCGGTTTTCATATGAAGGGCATGGACGAGGAGGGCAATCGCGTCGAGCTGATTTCTAGCAGCGTGCTCTTTGACGATTGGCAGGATTCGTCGTACGGTTGGGCGACGGTCGAGAAGTGCGGATGGACCAAGAATGATACAGTTCCATTGTTCAGTACGGGCATGTCGAAGGAGGTAGTTGAGAAACAGTCGACAACCAACTCGACTGCGAATTCGACGGCGACCTCGACTGCGACGATGGCTGCCGGTTCAAGTACGGTGACCAGTGCTGGACTCCACGCCGTCACCAGTGCCTCTCGAACGGGGTCAATCCGGATGCATTTCGAGACATGGATGACAGTGTTGGTTCTTGCTAGTGGGATAATGGTCCTTTAATGGCAGTTGGTAGTCAGAAGTTATGGTATTCAACCGAGTGGAGGAAGAGAGTAACTGATTCCCTCTTGACCTGCTCTTATCTATAGCATCTACCACTTGCATTTGGCTTGAGATTCACTGCCGATTATGTCTCAGCCTTCTCAGCCGAGGCTATCCATTAGGTAGACTTAGCACTACTTTACCAAATAGTTGATTATTGGCTCATAAGTCTGGCTTTGTTGCGGCGATCTGATTGGCTCGATATGAACGGAAATCAGCAGAGTTTTTTCCATGCGTCATTAACTTTTCTCTTCCCTAGACTAGATACTTTTACTGTCCAGTCCTAGTCAAGTCCTAGTCAAGTCCTAAAGTGCTGGTTAGTCGTAACTTGGTTCAATGACAGGGGGGCAACTCTATTCCCAAACAGGCAAAATCGTCCAGTGACTCCTATTATTACATGACTTGACGGATGGGGGATGCCTTGGTAGCTATTATTCAGTACTCAACTTTTTCCTTGAATAGGTAATCGTATTCCTATCTACTCCCTACTCCGTACACTCAAACCAAATCATGCAAGCAACAATGCGCATCGGATATCTCCAGACTGGACTGTCTCGGTGGATCTCCAAGCCTCCGTCTGGTGGAACTCGAGCCATGAACGCAGCAAATGGCTTTGAGGCAATTAAACGAGCTTGTTCCACCGTCGTCATTCAGGCCGTCTCGGGCTCTTTCTGCTCCAATCATCCTCTTCTTTCCTCGTGGCTGTCGCGGAGTCCATGTCGCTCCCAAACCTTGCCTTTGTCGAATCATGCCCCGCTGTATCCCTGATTAAGATGTTAATTATCCTCTTTTCTGTTCTACAGCGCCATTTCTCACGTGGGCAGCGTGTAAATCTTGCTGTTTTTGGCTTCCTCCAGATTTTTCATTTCTTATCATTTAATACCCGTCAGCGTCGCCCATCGCAGTTCTCACGATACTCCAACTCAAGGCCCAACGCAGTCTACCCAGCCCGGATTATCGTATACTACTATATGAGCATGCTTCTCTGACGCATACAATCTTTGTGTCCCACGTCGTGCCTTCCCATCGACCTCCCTGATATCCTTCTTCCCCACGCGACAACCCCGGAACCCCTCCGTCCTCCACCTTTTCCACCACATCCGCCACGACCACCACCACAACCATGGAGACTGGCACCGACAAAGCCTCGGCAGACGCCGTCCTAGAGCATCTAGGCTATACTCCAGAACTCTCCCGCAACCGTTCAGTCCTACAGGTCGCCTTTATGTGCTTTATCCTCTCCTCCGTCCCCTACGGTCTGGCTACCACCCTCTTCTACCCACTCGCCGCAGGAGGCCCGTCCAACATCGTCTGGGGCTGGATTATCGTCTCCCTCGTCATCCTGTGTGTAGCCATCTCGCTGGCCGAGATCACCTCCGTCTATCCCACTGCCGGTGGCGTCTACTACCAAACTTTTGCCCTGTCGCCCGTCTGGTGCCGCCGCGCCGCCGCCTGGATCTGTGGTTGGGCCTACGTGCTCGGCAACATCACCATTACCCTGGCTGTAAACTTTGGGACTACCCTGTTCTTCGTCGCCTGTCTCAATGTCTTCGAATCCGCGCCCGGTGTCGGTATTGTAGATGACATGCAGACCTACCAGATCTACCTCATCTTCCTCGCCATCACCCTGTTGACCCATGCGATCTCTTCCCTAGGCAACAAATGGCTCCCCATCTTGGAGGTATGTTTCTTCTTCGTTGCGACCAGTATTTTGCCTCCCAATGCGCCTTCTCATGCGTGGTCTCCCATCTAGACTTCGGCCATCTTCTTGACCCTGATCGGCCTGATTGCCCTGATTGTCAGCGTCCTGGTTGTCGCCAAACATGGTCGACACTCTGGTAAGTGGGTATTCACCGACTTTGAGCCGCAGTCCGGCTGGCCTGCCGGCTGGTCTTTCTGTATCGGTTTGTTGCAGGCCGCATACGCCACCTCGGCCACTGGAATGATCATCTCGTGAGTTTCCTTTCTCTCTCTTTTATGACCTGTCCGTTAATATTGTATAGTATGTGTGAGGAAGTCCGTGAGCCTGCCATTCAGGTACCCAAAGCCATGGTGTGGACCATCGTGCTCAACTTTGTCGCCGGTTTGGGCTTCTTGCTGCCCCTGACCTTTGTCCTGCCCGATATCACGATGCTGGTGAACCTGGCCTCCGGTCAGCCCACCCCCGTGATCCTGAAAGATGCTCTGGGCAGCTCGACCGGAGCCTTTCTGCTGCTCCTCCCGCTGCTCATTCTCGGCATCATCTGCGGTGTGGGATGTGTGACGGCCGCCTCCCGCTGCACCTGGGCCTTTGCGCGTGACGGCGGTATTCCCGGTTCCAAGTGGTGGAAGACCGTCAACTCGACCTTGGACATTCCCCTCAACGCGATGATGCTGGGAATGGCGGTGGAGATTGCGCTAGGCGCCATCTACTTTGGCTCCACCGCCGCGTTCAACGCTTTCTCCGGTGTCGGTGTTATTTTCCTGACGCTCAGCTACGCTTGCCCCATCGCGGTCTCGTTCTTCTTCCGTCGTCGCGCGGATATCGCCACCGCCAGATTCAACCTGGGTGTCATTGGCAGTATCTGCAATGTGGTTGCGCTGGGTAAGTCACTCACTCCGGTCGCAAAGTCACTGCTGACGGTCTACAGCATGGAGTGTTCTGGCCATTCCTCTGTTCTGTATGCCCACGTACAAGGTCGTCACCCTCGAGACCATGAATTACGCCTGTGTCGTCTTCGTCGGGTTCACCGCCATTGCCGGGCTCTGGTACTTGGTCTGGGGTTACCGCAACTATGCCGGTCCCCCCAAGGAGGGTATCGATGGAGTGGAGGCCGATTTTGCCGATGTGCCCGCAAAGACTGGGTAAGTCGTGGTAGAATTGTATTGTATATACTGCATTTCAGACGTGTATAGGACACCTCTGCACAAATTCACAATTGCATACCACAGTTGAATCTGGTCAAAGACTCTGACAGTGATTATAGCAGCTCAGAGCCCATCGTCACCGGGAAGGACACCCCCGCGGCTGCGCACTTTTGACGCTGTAGCTCTCTGATATAAGTTCATGTCATCATGTATATAGTAGTCATACATGTAGTTATTGCAGCTCCATATCAGAGGAATATCCGTATTTTCACTTCACGGAGTCCGCTGGATCCTCGAAAGCCACTACGAGCTCTTCCACGTCAGACTAAACACCTCATCTCCCCCCCGGGACAACGCCACCTCCACGCTCCCAACCTCACTCTTCACACTCTCAGGAATGACCTCCCCCTTCCGCTCCAGCACAATCCGCTCCTTCGCCTCGGGCAACTTGTAAAACCGGCGTCCATACACACTGAGAAAATTCGCCAGCTTCTCCTGCGTGATATCCTCGTTGGCGATGACCCCCCGCTCGACGCCCTCCTCCAGCGCCAGAAGCACATACTGCACAACGCAGGGCTGCGTAAAAACACCCGCAGGCGGTTTGGCCGTTCCCTCGGCGCCGCCTTGCTTGGCGATCCGCGGGTGGGGGGCGCTGTCACTTCCACTGGACGACGTCAGCAGTGCATTGAAATAAAGAAGGGGTGCATAGGGCATACAAGAAGAACTTAGGGTCGCCGCTGCAGACCGCGCGGAGCAGCGCATCGCGGTCCTTGGAGGTCTTGGGGAGGGGCTTGCAGAAGGCCAGGGGGTTCTCGCAGCTGTGGTGTGTGAGGTACAGGTGGTGCGCGGTGATGGTTGCTGTATGTCGTCAGTAGCCAGCATATAATACAATACGAAAGACAGAAGCATACCCGCAACAGAAGAAGAGCAGGAGCGGACAGCCTCCAGGGCCGCCTCGGTACTGCAGTGCTCGAGGATGATGCGCAGCTTGGGAAACCTCTCATTGAGCATCTTGAGGGTGGGGAGGAATTTTTCTTCCGCGTTCATGTCGGTAATGTCCGAGCCGGGCGAGCCGGGGACCTCGCCGTGCAGGTTCAGGACCATGTCGTGCTTTTCCATCTCCGCGAACACGGGGAAGAACTCGTCGTAGTCGCGCACGCCGGCCGCGGAGTTGGTGGTGACGCCTGCACTCGTCAACAAGTCTGCCTGTAAGAGTGGCGGTCGACCTACCCTGAGGATACACCTTGACACCGGTGATCCCGGCCGCGGCGGCTTCTCTGATGGTCTCGGGGGTAACGGATTGGTAAGGACCAGTCAGCAAGGCTTCTCACTGCAAGAGAGACGAGAGACGTATATTCAAATACAGCGACATGAGATAGTTCACATTCGGCTCAATGGCCTGCAACTGCGCCTTGTACTCCAGCGCCTGGGCGACGCTGGTAACGGGAGGGACCAGGTTGGGCTGGTCGCGTCAGCAGTCAACCACGATGTCCAAGCCTACAGAAATAGGCAGGACTAACCATAACAAAGACGGTATCGACGCCTCCTTTACGAATCTGCGGCACAACCAATTCCATCATCTTGCCTTGGCGAAGGTGGACGTGCATGTCGGCCGCCGCCGGCAGCTCCAGCCGGGTCGTCTCTTTAAGGATCATTCTGTGCAGGACGTCGCGATACAATTCTTCCAGCTGGATTCGTTAAGATGATCCTCTCGTCGCAGTGAATGCTCGCCGTCAAGCTGCATGAGCCTTGAGCGCTCTCGTCATGCAAATCTCCAATAAGCGAGGCTCCCGCACATTGTCACGTGACTGCTGCCCCTCGCTGCGGGGCCTCCGCATTGGCTTAGGACAGATTATACGGATTCTGAGCCTTGTGAAGAATTCTACAGCTTGCATCTGGGACAGATTCTTATAAGTTATTCTCCCACTGGAAATGACGGATTAGCTTCTGTGCTCGGCCTGAAGCAAAGAGAAATTTCGGAGGAGATGTGTCACGTGATGACTCACTAAACTCGAATAAACAATTTGATGCCTAAGGTTGCCAATGTGGATTCTTCGGTGTTCCTCACTCCTCAGCTTCGACGTGCTAACCTTGCAGGTTCTCTGTTGTGTTCTTCATCTTGCAAATTGATGATCTGAGGTCACCCTCGTTATTATGTTCATGCTCATGAGACATATTTTCGTGTTAACTACCACCAAGATTGAGGCGAAGCGACGTTGATGACAAGATATATATTCTCCATGACAAACAAGGACTTAGTTCAGCAAAGACTTACAATATGAGGAAGTTCTCAGTTATAGATGTTCCGGCGACTCATAACAAGCTCTTATATGCTACATTTGTCAATAAAGTCATTTCGTGCATGTCAATTTCTACCTTGTCCTAGGATTCATTGGTGCGGAACCAAGGTCCGAAGGAGTCTACGAGGCTTCATCAACTCAACTCAATTCCTCGCATCGAGAAACGTTCAAAGACCACGGGAAGACTCATATTGTCGCGAGATGTCTTGTCATGACTGCTTGCGCGCCAAGACATTGTCCCGACATGTTCTTCGATGCATCGTCAGGTTACAGACTGCGTGATCCTCTACTGACCCCATGGTGATGTGAGTGCCTGACGTCAGGAATGCGATTGTTCTCTCCATCGTACCATATCATACGTCCAGGAGCACGTTTGATCTTCTTCTCATGTCACCACCTGCTCGCTGGGGTCATTGATCCCAGTATAATAAGCCGCCGGACCCCAAACTACCCTCTGTTCACACTGCATCGAACCAGAATGAAGATAGCAATCACTGGAGCCCGCGGAGGCGTAGGACGCGTCTCCGTCAAGGTGTGCGCGGACGCAGGACACGCCACTGTGCAGGTCAACCGGACCAAGCAGCCCCCCACTGGCGACATCCCCAACACCGAGATGCGCACGGCGGATGTGGCCATGAACTACCAGCAAACCGTCGACGCCTTCCGCGGCTGCGACGCAGTCATCCACCTGGCCGCCATCCCCAATCCGGTCAACAAGGAGGACTACGTCGTGCACAACAACAACGTCGACTCGGCGTTCAACGGCCTCCGCGCCGCCGCAGAGGTCGGGATCAAGCGGTTCTGCTACGCCTCGTCGGTCAACGCCATCGGGCTCGCCTTTTCCAACCAACCGCTACACTTCGACTACTTCCCTCTAGACGAAGAGGCACCCCGGCATCCCACGGACTCGTACGCCCTGGCAAAACGCGAAGCAGAGATCCAGGCTCAAGCGTTCGCCGAGTGGTTCCCCGGGATGAAGATCGCGTGTCTGCGGATCCACGAGGTGTCACCGCTGGAACGGGTACAACAGCTCCACGAGAAGGACTGGGAGAATGCCGGAGTGAAGCAGCTCTGGGGGTGGGTGAATCCCGTGGCGACCGCGCGGGCGTGCTTGCTGGCCGTGGAGAAGTGCGACAATTGGGAGGGATGTGAGATTTTCAACATTGTTGCTCCCACGACTACGCAGGATATACCGTCAGAGGAGCTGGCGCGAAAGTACTTTCCTGATGCGGAGATTCGGGCTGATATGTCGGGTAATCAGGGCTTCTGGACAACGGAGAAGGCGAAGCGACTGATGGGATGGGAGCATTATGAGACGGGATAGATCAATCTATAGACCCAGCCATTACCGTGGATGATCCTATTTGAATCATGATGGTGTTCCAACGTAAATTGAAGCAGTCCAGCAGTGTCTTTAGGGATCGAACCTTCCACCACCATAATAGATTAGTAGAAGTAGAGAATGTGTCGGTTATCGGCAAAATAGACCTTTAGAATGTGAGCATTAAAATACCATGATCTCTTCGAGACAAGTCAGCTGTCAACAGTGGTAACAACAGGCAGACATCAACAGTCACCGATGCGTCTTCGGCTGATAAAACGATTGTCACACATCTCATATTTAGGCTAGCGAGGAAAAGACTCCACAAGGACGGCTTGTCTTGGCCCTGAACGCTGTCGTAGGTGGCGTCTTTAGCTGCCGGCCGTGAAATTGAGCGACATCTCGACCGAGTTGCGGATCGTCCCGATGCTGCTGGTTCCGAGATGTCGCGTTATACTCTGTACTTGAGTCGAAATGATGTCGAGTCTGAGTGGGAAAGTAGAACGAAAGCATAAAGTACCAACTATCAAGGCCAATGGCCGGCAAGGGGCTCACTACCCCGGATAAAAGCGTTTGATACTGATACTATGACACAATATCTCGGTTCGTTGATGTTGTGACGCAGCATCAACTTTTTCCTTCAACATGACTCGTGTTCATGTCGCATGAGGTGAGTGAATGTGCTTGAGAGACAACCCTTTAGTCGGCTAAATTCCCCAGCCAAGGGATAAAGAGGGAAAAACCCCGTTGTCGAAATAACCGACTGGATGATCACAAGTAGTGACTCCACCGGTGACGCACTTCGGCCTCGCTTTCTCCCTGTCCCCAAAGCCGATCATTTGTCCGTTCGGTACTCTCCAAGTCTCCAGGCCCTATCCCCGGACTCCTCCATTCCCGGCTTCCCATGGATTGGCCGATCGTTACTTCTTGCGGGGTGTTTTACTCTCGGCTGCGCTGCAATTCTGGCACCATCCCCGGACTTGGTGGGGAACCCGGCCTGGAGATGCCGTCGTCAAGGTCTGGCGGGACTTGTATATAACCTGCCAGTGCACTCGGAGCCGATGTCACTTCCACGGCTTCACCAGGTCAGTGCAGACTCACTTCTGGCACGATGTATCGGATCTCCAACATATACGGTACGCCCGCTGACTCGACATTGACGCTCAACTACTGACAGATGACAGTCCTGGCCGCCTTTGGCACTATCGGCGGTGCTCTATTCGGGTTCGATGTCAGGTAAGTCTCAGATGTGCTGTCCTATGCTCTGCATTGGCATTAGCTGATTCTCAATAGCTCCATGAGCGCGTGGATAGGCACACACCAGTACCTCGACTACTTTAACTCTCCCGACTCGAACTTACAAGGAGGCGTATGTCGAGTCCATCCGCTTCTCGGCCAAACTGACAGACTCGCGACATAGATCACTGCCTCCATGTCTGCTGGATCATTCGCCGGTGCCATTGCAGCTGGTTTCATCTCCGATCGCATTGGACGTCGCCGAGCCCTTCTCGTAGCCTCGATCATTTGGATCATCGGGGCTGTCATCCAATGTAGCGCACAGAATGTGGCACACCTAGTCGCCGGTCGTGTAATCAGCGGACTTTCAGGTATTCTCCCGCATGTCACCAAATACGACTCGACATGAACTCACCGGACCGTAGTGGGTATCACCTCGTCTCAGGTCTGCGTCTACCTCGCCGAACTGGCTCCCGCCCGTATCCGTGGCCGAATCGTCGGCATCCAGCAGTGGGCCATCGAATGGGGTATACTGATTATGTACCTGGTCTCCTACGGTTGCTCCGAGGGCGTACACTCCCCTGCTGCTTTCCGCATTGCCTGGGGTGTCCAAGCCGTTCCGGGGCTTATCCTGGCGGTTGCCCTGCTCTTCTTCCCCGAATCGCCCCGCTGGTTGGCCGGCAAGGAGCGCTGGGAAGAAAGTCTGGATACACTGGCCTTGCTACATGGGAAAGGCGACCGCAACCATCCCGAGGTGCAGGTCGAATGGGAGGAAGTCCAGGAAGCAGTGCGGATCGCACGGGAGGCTAAAGACGTTTCCTTCTTTGCGCTGTTTGGCCCGCGGGTTTGGAAACGGACGATGTGCGGTGTTAGCGTCCAGGTGTGGCAGCAGCTTCTTGGTGGAAACGTGGCCATGTACTATGTGGTCTATATCTTCCAGATGGCCAATATGGTAATTCCCCTTGCCCCTCGACGTTAATATAGGGGAGAGATCCGCTGACAGACTTAGCCCGGTGACACCGTCCTCTACTCGTCGGCCATCCAGTATGTCATCTTCCTCGTCACCACCGGCGCCATTCTGCCATACATTGACCGTATCGGTCGTCGACTGCTGCTCCTCTCCGGCTCTATCATCTGCATGGCACTACATTATGCCATTGCCGGTATCATGGCCACCTACGGCAACCCGGTCGACGAGATTGATGGCAACAAGAACCTACGCTGGCAGATCAAGGGCGCACCAGGAAAGGGCGTCATTGCCTGTTCCTATATCTTTGTCGGTGTGTATGGTCTGACCTGGGTGAGTCTCTTCTCTTGACCTGAACGGACCCATACTAACGAAGCAGGCTCCTGCCGCCTGGATCTACGCGTCCGAAGTCTTCCAGCTCAAATACCGAGCCAAGGGCGTCGGTCTCTCCGCGGCCGGCAACTGGATCTTCAACTTTGCGCTCGCCTATTTCGTTGCCCCCGCCTTCACCAACATCAAGTGGAAGACGTACATCATCTTCGGCGTTTTCTGCACGGTCATGACCTTCCATGTGTTCTTCATGTACCCCGAGACAGCGCGGCAATCCCTGGAAGAGATTGATATGATGTTTGATTCGAATATCAAGGCGTGGCAGTCGCACAAGGTTCACGATAAGTTTGGCGAGGAGATTGAGAAGCATCGCCAGCAGAGTGTGGCCGAGGCTGAGAAGCCTGCGGATACCCCTGTGCATGCTGAGGTAGTTTAGACTGCTGTGTTTATTGGCCACGATATAACTAACCCTGGAGACTTGATTTGCACTGGAGCTCTCAACTTTATGATACAAGGCATGCTATTGCTGATCCTCACGCACTGCATTGATCAGCATAGCCTCTGGATAAAAAGTAGTGGGCTATACTGGGCCCTTGAATAGTGTCAGGTTCACCTCTATTGATTAGAGAGGAAATATAGAATATTATACCCTATACCATTCGCACCTGCACATTAATCCCACTTGACGAATGATATTCGCTCCGGCGCGTAGCCCACACCGTCTTCGAGACAGATTACACGACCTTTCTGTTGAAAATCATCAAACTCGATAATGTTGTCAGGCCAAAGCATGAGGCGGATACAAGTGACTGAGTGTGATGGCCAAACCATGGTGCATATATATGCTTACCACTCCGTGGACCCCAGGCTTCACTTGACGTCTGGCGCGTGGTACATCAACTATAGTAACAAGGACGGGAATGCAGCCTTTACATTACGTCTTAGGATATTTTCAGGGTTCAGGCAAGTTCCTTTTCAGTCAAGGCGCTTATGTTGTCCTTGAATGTGACGAGGGACGCAACCTTTCATAAACTAGCGCAGGGATCCTCTGGCCACAGACTTGCAATAATAAGATTAAGGAGTCAGTCACAGTTACAGGCTAAATATGAGTACCTGACGAGGTGATGGATGACCTGCAGGATAGCAGTATGATGCATCAACTGAATGCAGGAGGTGTCACAAAGAAAGGGAGCAAAAGCTGCGAGGGGATGTAGTCATGCATTCTAAGTTTCTGACTAGAGACTCTGGGCTAGGCTGTCGGTCCTTGGATTCCTTTGTCTTGCATAGGTCAAAGAGTCGACAAGCGAGTCCGCATTAGTTTTGTAGAGATGCAAATGAAGCGACGAGAAAAGCGCCGTGGCGGAGATTTTGTTTCAGCTCCAGAAATTGCCCGGTGTTAGCGCTGACGTTCGGCCCAATCCATGGCAGCCGTTGATGGTCCACTGCTCCTTGGGTCTAGAATTGATTTTAGATCCAGATCGTCAAAGGCCTCGAATCTATGGATTCACCAGTATATATGGAAGCTGCCGGCCCTGGTGAATGATGAAGGTCAACTCATCAGCTTCTGGCAAGCGTCCTTCCTTTTTTCAATTCTCAGTCATTCCTTTGTACTAGCTTCAGTCATTCCTTTACTTCTCTTCAATCATCATGTTCCAGGTGAACTTTTCTCGTGTTTTGGTTGGCTTGATGGGATGCATGGCCCTTGTCCAGCAAGGGTACAGCGCATGCATCCCTTCCTATCGTCTCCATGAGGTTCACAAGCACTCGGCTGATAGAGGCTGGCGGCATTCGCGCACTTCTGTGAGCCAGGTTACTAAAAGCACCTACAGTGCTGGGGCTGCCTATAGCACAAGCGCTTACGCTTCAGCATCTACCGAGCCTGCCTCGGTTGGCATTCCGACTGCAACACCCACTGCTTCTGCAACGGCCGCCTCTGGAACCAGCGCGTCGAAAGGAAACATCATGATCCCCTGGTACTTGTACCCAACCGAGGGAGCCTGGACACCTATGGAAGAATTGTACGTTCTTTCATTTCCTCGCGTCGGAGCCAAATTTTAACCTGTCTGTTCAATAGGATTAGCTCCAACCCCGACGTCCAGTTCACCATCATCATCAATCCTGACAATGGTCCCGGCTCTACCACGCTGCCTGACGAGAACTTCCTGGCCGCAGTCCCCAGACTCACAGCCTACCGCAACGCGTTGGTGATCGGATATGTCCGTACTGGCAAGGGAACCCGCGATATCGCGGATGTGACAAAGGAAATCAACACCTATGCCGGATGGCCGTCTGCCAGCGGAAACTCCTCGTTTGCGGTGCACGGCATCTTCCTGGACGAGGCACCCTCAAAGTATGATGCCGCCGCAGTCACCTATTACAAGCAACTGGCGTCAGTCATCCGAGGAAGCAAAGGACTCGGTCCGAATAACCTCGTAAGACAGCTGCCGACAGCTCTGAGTCCGACATGCTAACCATTGGATAGGTCGTCATGAATCCAGGAACTGTTCCGGATGCCGCCTACCTCAGCATTCCCGATGTTACGGTCATCTTTGAGTCGCCGTACAGTGAGTTTGTGCGAGCCCTTTCATCCGATCAGTTCCAGAAAATCAAGGGCCAGGATATCAGTCGCTTTGCATGCATGGTCTACGATGTTCCTGCCACCGTGGATCTCTCAACCTTGCTCTCTCAGCTGCGTGCCATCTCCAGCCAGACCTACCTCAGCAATTTAAACACCTATCAGGCTTTCGATTCGATCTGGACCAAGGCGGTGTCTCTCCTGTCTACCTAAGAATATTGTTCCGAATGCTCTTCTAGACATGCCCTGGCGGTTGTCATTGCCCTTACAGCTGTCTGATTGTTGTCGCTTTTTGAGACTTCACTGGTATGCTTCGTACGATGTCATGATTGAAATGATTTTATCCTATGCCCCCCGGCATGAATAGAAATGGTTACGGACGTACTAGCTTTCGTTGACACCAACGTCAGGCGTTCAATAGAATATGATTCAATAGCAGTACTGCCACCAGACTCATAGGATGTAGCAGCTAAAACAGGACAAAACCTAGACACATATTTAGAAACAAATCTATCAATTCGCTGGATCAATGTATTCCTCCCTCTGTGACCGTCTAATTCATAGTGACCGTGGGCCGTCATTCATTGCTTCGCACTGTTCTTGTAGATTGTTCGGATGTGATCAGCCAGCTGCTTGGCTTCGTGTCTCACCCACGGCATAGCGTGATGATAGTCCACCTCGTAGAGCGTCGCGGTTTTCGGATCATAACAGTCTTCCAACTGCTGCCTACCCAGCATCAAGAACGGATCTCTGAGCCCATGGACATGCAACGTCGGCAGACTGATCCGGCTAAGCGATTCATCCGGCTTCGTCATATCTAACCCGGTAAGCACTGAGAACGCACCAAAAGCAAAGGAAGCATACACTCAGCCGCATCCGACTCCATCGGGGCCCCTGCTCCATTACACATCACCCCGAAGAGCAGCTCGATATGCGTCTTCTTCGGAATTCCCAACGCAGCCCGCCGCTGCTGATCCAGCAATAAGCCCCCCGCCACGCGCGAACCCTGGCTGAATCCCATCGCGCCCACCCACTCCCCGCCCGAGCCTTCGTCCTCCATCAGCCTCCACACGCGTTCGACCCCATCGTTGCCGGACGCGTCGTACCCGCTCCCATCGGCCCGTTCCCCGCGCTCATCCTGCGTAAACCACGACTTGAAGGGCCCGTAGTCAGCGAAGACGGGCAGAACGCCTGGTCCGGCGCTACGCTCAAAGGGGCCATCGAAGTAGACCAGCTGGAAGTCGTTCTGGAGGAGATGAGCGAGCTGCTCGCATTGGATCTTGAAGATGGCGGCTGTTGAGCCCCCGCCGTGGAAGCAGGCGATGCGGGGGAGGTTGTTGACCGTCATTTTATCCTCTATTTTAGATAGTGGTGTACTTGCCGTAGTAGTGGGCAGTAACTTTGATTGAGATAGTAATTGAAGTCCCGTTGGAATAATTGAAGCAAAGAGAGGGGTAAGCACTAAGCAAGTCCGCCGGCGCTCTAGGTGTATTTCGACTACGCACCGAGGCTTGACTTGTCCTGCGGCTTAGCCTCGGCGCAGATTTACATGCCCAGAACGATCGCCATTGGGTGTAGACTAATCATTGATTTGTGGGACAAGTTGCAATGCCGAGATTCGACGGTGTCCTTGCCACCTTGGCGATATCCTTGGCCGGCTGGTGATGTATTCTTCCAGCATCTAAGCGAAGAATTCACGTAATCCTCAGTTTGGGTCGATTTTTGAGAGGTCAAGCTTTATTTATGTCAAATCCCGAATTGTAACCATAGACGAAAAGCTAACCCCGTATGGTCTCAATACCGTCTGCGTTGTTCTTGACTGAGCCTGTAGATAAGCCATTCAAACCGGGTTCGCCTGCAGAGAGACACGTAGACGACATAACGTGGACAACCCAATCTCGGACATCCAATTATACAGTTGAAATAGGGCAAAGGATCGTGCTATTTGTTCAAAAATAGCTGCTCGAGACCTGTACATGCATTGTTCCGCAATAGTGGCTACGACAGACCGCTCTTTTGACAATCCAGCAAGGATCACCAGTTCGCCTTGGAACGCGTCTCTCTGCATCTTCGCTTGTTTAATTACTACGAGAAAGAGATGATAAAGACCAGGCAATGTTCTTGCCTATGCCAACATGCCCTTCCTACCGCTGCTGGTGCTGTTGGCTGGCATTACATTGCTGATTTCCCGTCGTCGATACAGGGCAATCGCCGACAGAGAAAGTTCTAGAGTGATTGTTGGAGGCCATACATACTCCGAGAGTGTTGGAAATGGACAGTCTTCGGTGCGCGAGGGAAAGGTTGAATCCATCCACAGTGCTTGTATCATCGGTGCTGGACCTGTCGGTTAGTTGCCTCTAGAAACCACGCAAGGCCGCGCCTGACACAATATAGGAGCATTGACGGCAGTTGTTCTCGCGTCGCAGAATCTACATGTCCGATTCCATGTTGTCGATGACGATCCGCGTCTGATCACGGCGTGGAATTCGGATCGCCTGCCAGTCTGTGAACCTGGTCTAGATGAGCTTGCTTTTGAGGACCACGCCGTAGCGTCGGAAAGACCAAAGAAGCAAGCTGGTCAACAGGTTGAAATGCATGAACCAGTTCTGTGTCAACCGCGAATACGAAAACTGCGAAATATCACTTTCTCAACATCCATGCCGGAATAGCAGCATCGGATCTCATCTTTCTCTGTGTGGATCCTCCTCTGGACAACGTAAGCTTTCCCACCCTCAATCAGCAAAGCAATTTATACTAATTTTCAGTCATCCGGTGACGAGACTCCCGGCCTCGACCTAACAAACCTGAAAGCCGCCATCCGCGCCATCGCCCAAGTCTCAGCCGGACACAAGATCATCGTCCACCGGGGCACAGGGCCAAGCGGTATTGTCCCCCGAATCAAGAAAATGGTACGTGGCCAATTCAGTTCGATCGACAAGATAAAGAGCTTACAATAGCACAGCTCAAAAAAACCGCCTCCCCATCCGCCTCCTTCGAAGTTCTCTCCAACCCCGAGTTTCTGGTCCCAGGAACCGCCATCCGTGACCTTCTCTATCCAGTCCGAATCATCATCGGCCACATCTTTTCCGAGGATATGTCACCAGAGGCACTAACCGCTCTGAAAGGCCTGTATGCCTGGGTTCCCGAGGACCGCATCATCACCATGGACGCCTGGTCGTCGGAGCTGGGTAAGATCGCTGCGAGCGCAATGCTAGCGCAGCAGACAAGCAGCATCCAGTCTCTGCGCGCGCTCTGCGAGTCCACGAATGCAAATATCACGCATATCGAGCAGATTGTGGGGGCGCTGTCTGCGATTAGGCATGGGGCCGGTGGATCGAGCCTGCTCAGGGACGTCGGGTGTCTGGTGTATTTGGCACGGGAGCTGGGGCTACCGGAGGTGGCCGAGTACTGGAGGGAAGTACTGAAGATGGAAGCGTATCAGGTACGGCGCCTTGCACAACGCATCAGCGGTAGTCTAACCAGGGGGGAGGAGAGGAGGGATGTCGCCGTCCTTGGATTCGCGAGCAAGTGGAACACGATCGAGATTGGACATACGAGCGTGGCGCGACTAGTGCGTGAACTGACATGTTCCGGCGTCAAAGTGGACATCTACGATTCGCATGTGTCAAAGGAGCAGATTGAGAGAGCGCTAGGCCTGGTCAGCGGCCATCTGGATGCCGTCACGGTCGTGGAGGATTTGCACGCAGCCTGTTCCGGCTGCAGTGCGGTCGTCCTGCACACCGACTGGGACGAGTTCAAAGAGAATCGGCTAGACTGGGAGAAGGTTGCGGGAGAGATGGAGTCTCCAAAGGTGCTTTGTGGCCCTCATGGCATGCTTGATCGGCAGAGGATGGAGAAGCTGGGGTTCAAAGTGCTTTGACCGGAGCCAATTGTGACAACAGATTTTAAAGATGATGTACGATTATGGACAAGCATGTATCAACTCGACTAGCTAAACATACCCCGACATGACCTTCTTAAGCACTAAGCTTAGCGACAAGGCGATCACCCAAGGCCTTGATACTCTCCTCAAAAGTCGACGTGTCGCCAGCAGTCCAGGCAGCGCTTGCACCAGGGACAGCATCCTGTCCCATAAAACCAATGTAGAGCACATCCTCCGCCCCATGACCATTGTCACCGGTAAGACCGTCGTTGGGAAAGCACAGCTTAGCCAGCGAGATGGACGCCTCCCCGGTAGAGACTCCACCGTTGGTATCACCCCAGACACCATAGAACTAACCTGTCAGTTTCACCCCGTATCAACAAGTTGATAGCAACATACCAGTTGGTTATTGCACACCACAGCCATCACGCTCAACGGCTCCATTCCATATTGCTGAGGATCAAATGTCGGCGAGCTGCCCGAGTTACCAAACACCACGTACGGGTGGATGTTGGCGTCCAGATCCGGGATGCCGTATTGCTTCACCGTATCCATGAACGCCGTCATGCTCTGGCCGGAAGGATCATTGGCACAGTCGCCGGCGCTGTTGTTCGCTCCGTCGCAGTCGACGTCCATGTTATCGTACTGGCCGCCGTTCGCGGAGCTGTGAAGGAAGATGGCCCCATTGATGTCGCCGCAGTAGGCGAAGGTGTTGGAGCCGCTGATGCCATCGGTAAACCCGCCTTGCAGCGTGTTATGGCATGTTCCAGACTTCACAACGTTAGCAGACTGCAATAGAGAAGGAGAGAAGAGGTTACCTTGTGTTTGTTGTAGATTTGCTGTAGGTTGGCTGGGACACTATAGGCCGAGGCCAGGCCTGCTCCGGCCAAAATGGCAGCATTTGAAAGATAGCGCATTGTGAAGATTGCTGTTCTCTAGAGAAGATAATCGAGTGATGGTTATTGACGTCTAGATGGACCCTGCCGGGAGAGGCGAAGCTTTATGTTGCTTCTGGACCTAGTCTCCAGTGTTTCAGCGCACAAGCTAAATGACCCTGAAACTGTAGCACCGGCAAAGTCACCGGCAAAGGACCCCGATGAAACACCCTGCAATACTACCCTCCGCAGCTTATCAGCCCATGATCACAGCTGTAGACTAAAGGGAATTGGTTAGTTGGGGAAATGGGGCCAAAACCGGACCTTGTGTCTGTGATCGTCCCGTTGTGGCTGATCACCCCTATCGAAGGGTTGCATTGGCTAGTGCACGAAGCTGAGACGGGAGGACAGTTTAGGATAGGATCTTCACAATCAGCAGGGACATACTCCAGTGTCGGCAAGTAGAGTAGGAGATTGGTTTCTGCCTCATGAGGGACCTGGTCCTTGAACGGATTTCCAGTGTCGCACACATAGAGTCACATACAGGTGGCTTCCATTAGTTACATGGTCACGATCAATACTTGAAGGCTTCATCAATTTTTATCTGTTATAAAGAATTAGGCTGACTATTGTTGTAAAATATATGCGGGAAAGGAATGGGTTAGACGTCCTAATGGTATAAACCTCTATACTACATTGTGAAAACTATCTTCATCGGATGAGTGGAATTTCTCTATCTTCACATCTCGCAATATCCAACTTCAATAGTTCGTCTTCCCCTCCTCTTCCCCTTTCAGCTTGTCCTCTTTAGGCTTGCCAACGTTCTTCCAGCCCATTCCCCAGGCAAAGAAGAACTGCACCACACTCAGCGCAGCGAGCAGGTAGAAAACATGTCCAATGCTCTTTGAATAAGCGAGCAAAACACCGGGGAGACTCGCCTCAGACACAATGCTCCGGAAACCAGTCGCACCAGCAGCAATCACTGTCTCGGGGTCGACGGTAGGGGCGTACTGCGGGATAGTACGTCTCAAACCGTGAGAGAAGAGGACTTGTGCGGCCGCAAGAAATATTGCAGCGCCAATGGTCTGGCTGAAGGTTAAGATGGCCATGGCAGTTGACATCTCGTCGGGCAAGACGGCGTTCTGGACGGCTATCATGGGCTATTTCTTCATCAGACACATCCGACAGTGCGATGTACGAAATGATTGGACTTACCATCTGCATTCCTGCTCCTCGACCAAATCCTATTAGAGCTTGATAGCCGGCCCATTCGCGTGTAGGAGTGGTGGGAGATAGGGTCGACAGAAGGCCACACCCGACAGCGTTGAGGATTCCGCTGAGAATCGCAAATGGTAGATAGTAGCCTATTCTTCCAGCTATGTCAAGAGACTATTAGCACGAATGACGACAAACAATAAACGGCTGACATACTGAGAGCCCCCGAGACCACAGCCATGACAAGCTGGCACAGCACACTCGGCAACAAATCAACACCACTAACCAGCGCCGTCTTGTCTCTCACTGCCTGGAAGTATATCGGCAGATAGTACGACGCAGTGAGTGTAATTCCGAACAAGGTCATGCTCACCACACAGTTGTAGGAGACGATCCGTTTGCGAACCACGTGGAATGGAATCATAGCATCCTTCCCCATGTGGTGCTCCCATCCCAGAAAGACGATGAACATTGCACCTGCACCGCAGAACAGGCCGATGACAGTGGCGCTGTCCCATGCATATTGATTACCTCCGTATTGAAGGGCCAGCAGCAGTTGGGTTGCAGCAGGAGCAAAGAGGACGAACCCGATGATATCGAACGTCTTGAAGAATGTCGGTAGAACTTCAACGGCTCGACCCTTTTCTCGTTGTTCGGGAATGCGCGTGAAGACTAAAAGGGCGGCAACTAGTGCTCCAATGGGTAGATTGATGTAGAAGCCTGTTAATTCTGGACGTCAGACCTAGTTCAATCCGAGACGGGACCCAGTCATCTTACACCAGCGCCATGTCGTATATGTGGTCAACGCACCACCGACCAGAGGGCCTAAAACCAGTCCAATCTGTGACACTGTTCTGTTTCCTGTGTTCTGACAAGGCTGTACATACGTCCCATCATGATGCCAACCAAAACTTCTCAACATGTCAGCTTCCATTGATCAACTTCTCCTAAAACAACCCATACCTGGCCTTCTATGCATCGGAACGGCACCAGCAACAATCGTCAGAGCGCCGTTGGCCATGCCCGCGGATCCCATTCCCGCAATAGCCCGGCCGACAATGAGCATTTTCGACGAGGTAGCGACGCCGCATATTAAGGAGCCCAGTTCGAAGACTGTGAAGAAGCCCAGAAATACCCACTTCACGGGGAATCGGCCGTCCATTGCGAAGCGTGTAGAAGGTGAACTACCTTGACGGGGAAATAAGTGTAAAACTTCCCTGTGAGAGGCTGAAGGGCCGAGCTGTCAGAGCAGTTTGGATCAGAGCTCTGGGGTTTCATTCCTCAACATAAGATATTTGACCTACCTCGCCAACGTGTAAGCACTGCCGTACCAAGCTATATCCTCGAGAGAGTGGAATTGGTTGGTAATCTGCGGTATGGCCTATTGATTCGAGATTAGAGAAAAGTTCAGCACTTTCAACTGGAACGACAGACTGTAGACAGGATTGACATGTCCAGCATCATTAGGAATATGACCAAAGTAATCCCCGAGGTAATCTTATCTCTATAAAATAGCTTTAATATATTCTTTAGAAGGGTTAATAAGAAGCTTAGTTATATATTATTTAAGAATAAAAAGAAAGTAAAGAAGTATTAACTAATCTATAATAGTTAAGTCCTCTTCTAGCTTAGTATAAAGATATATTTAGAGAAGAGTTAGTTATAGGAATACCTCTAGTTTAACTATTAGAATATTATATTAATATAGGAGATTTACTATTAATTAATATTAACTCTTACCCTTAGTTACTAGAGAAATTTAATAAGATAAAAAGGTAAGTTAAAGAGCTTTTAAAGAAAGTAGTTATTTATCTATTAGCTAGTACTTAGGGCTTTCCTATTATAATTATCCTAAAGCTAGATAGAAAGTAGTAATTTTATATTAACTACTACTTATTTAATAAGATAACTATAAAGAATACCTATCTACTACTAAGAATTTAAGAACTCCTAGATTAAGTAGGTTAAGCTAAGTATCTTTTAAAGCTTAATCTCCTCTCTAGTTATTAATAATTATAAATAGGTAAATTATTAATTCTAAAGATAGCTTTTAATATATTATTTAGTAAGTTTAAGTAGTTAATAATATTATTTAGACTTTATAATACTTCTATATTATTCTAGATAATAATAAATAGTATTATATAAGACCTTAACTTTATAGTAGTATATCTTAATAATATCTTAATCTTCTTAGACTTAGAAAAGGAATATTAGAAGTATATTTAATAAGTACTTAACTAACTCTAAGAATATTAGTTATATATAAAACTCTCTAAGTATATATTTACTAAGAGAGAAATATAATTTTATAGCTATATTATTAGTAATAGACTAGTTTAACTAATGCCTGCAAAGATTAAGGTTATAAAGATATAACTAAAACTAATAAATATTTATAAAGTTTAATAATTCTTAGGACTAGCTATATACTATTACTAATTTATATATAAGTTTATAAGAATTATAGCTCCTCTTTATAAACTTCTAAAGAAATTAGATACTTTATATTATAAGAAGAAGTTTTAACCTATAGTCTAGAATACTTAATATTAGTAAGTATTTATAATACTAAAGAATATAATAGTTTATATACCTATTCTTAAGATTACTAATCCCTTACTACTATATTAAATTAAGACTAATGCATCTAAATAGGCTCTTAGTATAGTACTATTATAATAAGATAAAAAGAGATAGTAGTATCCTATAGTATTTAATAGATAAAAGCTTAATAATACTAAAAAGAACTATCTTATATATAAGAAGGAACTTCTTATAATTAAAGAAGTACTCTAATAATAGTTAGCTTATTATAATTATAATAGATTATAAAAGCCTTTAATATCTTATCTATATAAAGATATATTAAAAATATCTTATATATTAGATTAAAGAGTTTTAAATATATAATCTAGTTATTAAGTATTATAAGGGAACTAAGGTAGTTATCCCTAATATAATAAGTTATTAACTAGACTTTATTAAAGAAGGTCTAGTAAATTAAGTATAAATACCTACTTTTAGTCTATCTATAATATAGTTATAGTAGATAACTAGTAAAGAATACCTTTATATATTATTATATCTCTGTAAACTAGAATAGTATCTATTAATAATCTTATTCCTAAAGGGTAAGGATCTAAATATATCTAATAATATTAAAATAAAGATTAAGATATTAGCACTAAACTTTTAACTTAAAGTAGAATTTATTAACTAATAACCTACTAATTAACTATATTATATTAATAAAGGTATTAAAACACTATATCTTAAAATTCTCTTTTAAAAGGACTTTATATTATAGCTTTATAACTAGTTTAGCTATCTAGCCTATCTAGCCTTACTTAGAGTAATTTATACCTATGCCTAGTAGCCTATAATATAAAAAGATATCTAAGATATTACTAGGAGCTATCTAAATTATTAAATAATAAAGCCTTTAAGACTAAATCTTAAATATAAAGCTACATAGCACTTAGTGAAGAAGGGTATTTATCTATTTAAATATTAGGGAATTAATCTTATTAGATATCTACCTATAATACTAAATAATAATTAATAGATTATTATAGCTATTAATTATATAACTAGTTAGGTTATAGTAAAAGCTATACCTAATATAAAAGAGGATATATTAGCCTATTTTCTCTATAAAGATATCTTTATTAATTATARAGTATTTAARGAACTAYTCTTAGATAATARTTTAAACCTTYTATYCTAAGTTATAGTAGCTTACCTTAAGATTCTTAWRGTAAAATATTATATAATAACTCTAAATYATCCTAGAACTAATAGTAAGAATAAAAACATAAATAGCTTACTAGGTAAGATATTAATAAAGTATCTTATAGATAAACTAATATATCTATAAGATAAATATCTACCTCTAGCTATCTTTATTACTTAAGTATATATCTATATCTAGATAAAGCTATTACTATTCTACCTTCTCTATAGTATATATCTATTACTATTTAGTTATTTATAAACTAATTAACTAACTGCCTAAGGTATTAAAACTTAATTATAATATATTAACTATATATAATCTCTAGCTAATAAGAAGCTATTAGTACATGTAATTAAATAGAACTTAATTTAAGATAGTAATATAAAGAAATCTTATCTTATAAAAGATTAATAGGTCCTTATTTAGAATAAATCCCCTTAGAAATTCTAATATAAATAGTTTAGCCTATATAAGATTAAATAATCATACCTACTTAGTATATATGCTATTTCAGAACCTAATAGATATATAGTAGAGAACTTAATTAATAGCTAATAATTAGTAGAAGCTAATTTTAATAGTAAGCTAGAGAAACTATAGATATTAGCTATACTAATATAATAACTATAGAAGGTAGGATTATTACTTTATATATTAATTAAAGTATATAGGGTACTTAAAGAGGTTGAAGAACCCTTATTCTTATATAATAAACTTTTAAAAATAATTTAAAAGGATTAGGAATCCACTAAATATTTAGAAGTATATTTAAAGTAGGTAGAGGAGGGTATCTTAATAAAGTAATATACTTAATAAATAAAGATTTAAGAATATATTAATAATATACTAATAGAAACTAGCTACCCTGTATACTATCTAAAGAAGTTAACTCTAGGAAGTAACTAGAGTAAAATTAACTTAACTTCTTTAGATAATAAGTTAAATAGGGGAATACTATATAATTTATTAAAAAATAATTAAATCTAATAGAATACTAATAGAAGAGATATAGACTTTAATAAACTATTTATAGTAGTAGTTCTAACTTATTAGAAGTAATTAGAGAAGGATAAGTTATCTAGTATTATAAGAATATTTAAATAGAAGAGAAAAGACCTATTTAATTAGAGTTAAAATTACTTAAAAATAATTAAATATAAAAAAAAATAATTAAATAAAGAGACCTTCTAGGCTTCCTTAACTTTATTAGCTTTTTTAATAGAAGTAATACTTAACTATCTTAGTCTCTACCTCTACCTTAAAGATTAGTAAGACTAGTAAATTACTTATCCTAATATATCTTATTCTTTAGATTAAGTTCTTTATTATTATTATTTACTTTATTAGGGTAAAGAGCTTCCTTAAGCTTTAAAATTTTTCTATTAATAAGTTTAGAGAAATAAATAAGATCTTTCTAAACTACTTAAAGTATAATAAGATCTTTAAAGTTAGATATTAATATAGACTAAAGGAGAATAGTACTATTAAAAGAATAATTAAAATAATATTTCTTAAAGAGAGTTAGAGATACTCTACTTAAAGTAAGATAATATTTACTCTTTAGATTACTAAAACTAGAAAAGATAGGGTTAGACTAAGATAGATTTAAGTAAGGATTAGTAGTAATAGCTTCTATAGTAGGACCTATATTAGAAATAAAGAGATTTATAGTACTTAAAGTTAGAGTAGTACCTAAGATTAGAGAACTACTATCTAGTATTAAGAAGATTAGAATATTAAAGTATACTATCTTTACTTAAGCTTTCTCTATAGTAGTATAGTAATAATAAATACTTAATATAGAAATAAGATTCTCTTTAGAACTACTTAATTAACTTAATCTAGTCTAATACTTTAGATTAGTATTAGGTGTAGGTAGAATAGCTTTACTTATAAAAAAAAAGGAGTAATAACTATAATAATTTAAGCTAGATTTAGTAGTAAGCTTAGGAGGGGTCTAATATAAAGTATTTAATTATTATTTAATAGATATATTAATAGTTTTACTTAGAGATATATCTTATAAGGTAAAACTATTATTCTAAATCTTTAGTAGACTACTAGCTTATAGAATTATTCTATATAAATAAGTAACTATTAGTAAAAACTTTAAAATAAGAAACTTATATATTATCTCTAGAATTCTATTACTTACTATAACTAAGGTAGAATTTATAATTTAAATCTTTTCTATATTATAGGTAGTTAGTGTAAGCACCTTAGAATAATATCTAAGTTATACTATTTAAATTATACTTAGGAGATATAATATATTTAAGAAATATACTAAAGTCTATATATTATTTATAACTAGGACCTATAGTAATACCTTATTAATAGAGAATAATAGCTAATTACTAAGATAGATTAATAATTAGCTTAGTTAATAATTTACTACTCTTACTATAAGACTATTTAATATTATATACTATATCTAGAAGGATAATATAGGATCTATTTTACTTTATTAATAAGAAAAAGCACTTCTCTATTACCTACTTAATAGTATTATAATAATTAGGAATAAGTATCTTTAAATTAGAAATAGGAGTATAATAACTAAGGAGTTAAAGAAGGTAAATATACTTTATAAAGAGGAGAGACTATAAAAGTCTATTAATTTAAATAAATAAAAGCTAAGCTAGGGGATCTAATATTAAGGCTTAGTTATAAAATATTTTATATATTAAGTAAGAAAAGTTAGAGGTATTTATATTTAAGCTATATATACTAGTAGTAAATACTTACTTATTTACCTATACTTATTAGTTAATTCTACCTTTATTAATTTAATTATTTATATATATATATAAATAATAATATTTATTATAATTCTTTATATAGTACTTAAGGATCACTAATTACTTTAGTAACTTACTTATTAATATTACTAAGTAAGGTGATCTAATTATACCTCTTATATATTAAATAAAGAATATACTTAGCCACTACTATAGTAATTTTAAAATAATAGTATAAAGAATAATTTAATTAATTCTATAGATTATTAATAAAGAATAATAATATCTAAATATTAGATTTAGAAATTAATATCTCTTAGTAATAGTTATATCTATATAGTTAGACTAATAGGTGCTAACTAAGAACTCTATAGATAAAGTTTAATTTAAGCAGGGGAGGATATAATATTAACTATAGGTATATAGCTTTAGAGAAGCTATATTAGGTATATAATAATATCTAGTAACTAATATCACTATTTATATAGTTAGTTAGACCTTATATTCATTCTTAGCTTAGGTTAAAATATAAAAGATAGCTAGAATCCCTTAAAGTAAAGGAGGTATATATAGGGTAGCTACTAGCCTACCCCCTACCCTTACACTCTTTAAAGACTCCACATCCTTAATAACAATGAATATCCCACTATTACTAAATAGTATCCTAGCACTAGCTCTTAGGATAGGGATGAGAGAAGAGAGAATAGACTATAAGACTAAGTACTAAGCTTATATTATTTTTTAGGTAGATAGTAGTAAATAAATAATAACTTATACTTTATATATAAATCTAATCTTTATTAGTCTGCCCGCCTGCTAATTTAGTTCCTAGGGGAATTATAAATTATACTTATAAGAAGTATCCTAGTATTAAAATAATATCTAGACTATTAAGTAACTAAAGGAGTACTTAGTAGATATAATTAATCTAGATAGTATTATTATTATTAATACTATAGGATATAGATATAAACTACTAGCTTATACTAATAGGAGAAAGAAAGATATTTTAATTATTAGATTTTAGGTAGAAGCTCCTATCTCTTATATTATTATACTCTCTAGACTAAATACTATATAATTAAAGTAAGTATAGGCTTAGCAGAATAAGAGTAAGATATTATTCTATACTAGGAAGTTACTTAGTATATATATTAGCTAGTATTATATTCTATAAAGCATCTTATTTAAGTAGAGATATCTCTAATATATAATTCTCTATAGGCTATATAATTCCCCTTACTACTTTTATTAAGGTAGGAATAATACTATTTTAGCCTATCTAGAAGACTAAAATTATATATAATTAAGGCCTCTTAGCTATTGAATAAGGGTATCTAATAAATTATATAGTTAGTCTAATATATTAGAGGATTTATTATATATCTTTTAAAATAAATACTCCTACCTTCTCTAAGTAGATATACCTCTTAAATATATTATAGATTCTTAGGGTCTATACCTCCTCTATCTTTATAACTATAAATATCCTATTATACTTATAGTATAATTAATTTTTATAGTAATGCTTTCTCTATTTCTAGTTATCTACTAAGTTTATTATCTTTATTATAGTATTTATAATATTTATAGTATATAGTGTATTCTAGAGATATATAGTAGAAGCTACTAGTTATCTATTAATAAAATCTCTTAAAGGATAACTTCCTCTATAGATTAGTACTATACTAACTATACTATATCTCTTATCTATCTATACCCTAATACTTATAGATTATCCTAGTCATCCTAACAGCCTTACATAAGTAAGGGGTTATATAAAGAAATAATAGTTTATAGATTACTATTCCCTAGTATTACTTCCCTAAGCTAATAAGCACCTCTGTAATAGACTAGTAGTAGGTATTAATTCTTAGGGTAAAATATTTAATATATTAATACTAGTTATCTTATATAAGTAATATAAACTAATTAGTCTCTATTACTAACTCTTTTCTTAGCAGCTATTACCTAGTTTTAGATTAATTAGGTTAATTCACTGCAGTAGCTATTTATAGCTAGTTTAGTTATCCTAACTAGTATAATAGCTTTACTCTATATTAGGACTTACCTTAGCCTCTAGATTGCCAGTCACCTGCTACAGGGTGTAGCCAACAGGGTGGTATAGACAGTGGGCTCTGCGCTCTTGCAAGAGACTGTGGGGGAAGAAGGACTTGGGCAAGCATTTGGCTACATTGGAATAGGGATGATTGTTGGGGGGATCGCCAGACCGCTGCTGGGCAGTGCGCTATACAAGCACGCCAGCTATTATGCAGTGTTTGGGCTGGTGTTTATGTTTCTTAGGCTCAACATGCTGTTCTGGATCATTCTGATTGAGATGAAGCCTGTAATGAATGGGCTTGAGTCCTGTAGCTAATCTCTGGATAAAGAGGCCAGCCCGCGCAGTATATAGGCTAATAAAATATCTATATTATAGATAATACTGCCCCTAGACTCTAAAGCTATCTTAGCTCTCTTAACTTACTCCTGCCTCTAGGTAGTTCTATGGGGCTACATAGTAACTACTATAATTATAATAGTATTTAATAGCATCCTGGTGCTCTTTATCTAGAAATAGTTTAGCTAGAACTAATTAGCCTAGGGACTGATATTTCTAGCCCTATTTATTCTATAATTGCTTAACCCTACTATTAGGATAATCTATAATAGGTATATATAGGCTAGCTACTATCTAGTAAGTAGGGTATTTACTATTAGCTACCTAGCCTTAATCCTTCTATACTTTATAGTAAATAACTCTATAGGATATAAAGTGCTTCTCTATATATTACTTACTTTTATTAGTCTCTATATTATATTCTTAATAACTCTATTATTTATAGAGATCTTAGACATAGTATATAATATAGGGAAAAAAGCTCTAGGGAGGCTAAACTAGATAGCTATAATAGTACTAGGATATAGACTTATAAACTTATTATAATTTATAGGAGCTCTTATTAGGCTATTTTTAGCTAGATTTATTAAAGATACAGCTAGATAGACTATAATAGCTTAGGTACTAGGACTAGTAGTTAATATATTAATAATTTTAGTCCTATTATTTATAAGAGAAAGCTGGTTATTACCTACCTATTAGTCTATAGAATTATACTAGAATAAAGTAATAGATAAGGGTTATACTTATAATTAGAGCTATTAGAAGTAAATAAAAAAAATACTATTTATTATAGTATAGTCTATATCTATAATATTAGTTAAAGAACCCTAATTACCTTTACTATATAAATACTTAATTTTTATAGTAGATTAGGTTAGCTAGCTTAAGATAGCCCTTAAATCTCTATAGAAATATTATAAGAGACTTCTTAAGTCTTATAGAAATAGACTAGGATATCCACCTTTAACCTAGTTATTTACCTTAAACTAGAGAGGGATGCATAATAATAGTAACTATCTAGTAAAAGAGTAAGTAGGTATTAGCTTAGAAAAATAGTTATAGTTATTCTATAAGTACCTCCTTAATCCTTTCATGTTACAAATATTATCTATGCTAAATGCCAGCCAGGAACTCCGCAGCTGTGGCGCAACATTCTGGAAGGCCAATTTCCTGGAACTCATAGCTGGTATCAATATGGTGCACACTGATATCCCCAAATCCATATTCCGTGCCATGCTAGAGAGGTATGAAGAGTACCTAGCAAGGACAGAGGTGTCTATTCTACACCTGGCAATGATGCTCAACTCTTATTATTCCACTTTGCCTGTCAGAATTTCCATCCCTGTAACCTCAAAAGTAGGCATTCTCAAAAGGATCCAGACGCAACTTGCTAAAGTTAGTTCTAATCCTGAATCCTGATGCAGAGATTGGCGCCCTGTCTTCCACCCCGGAGTTTGATTGGGTCAAAACGCCCTAAGATTCTGGGTGTGTTTACCAGCCAAGGAGCCTAATGGGCAGGCAATATGTAGCGCTGGTGTCTGACAAATAATTTTTTAAAATGATAAAATGTCAAATATTTTACTATTTTTTTTTATATCTGTAGATAAAAAGTATATAATAAAAGTAGATACCTACTACAGCTAATTAGAAGGCTAGTCTCCCTTATCTAATTAATTAGAATATATAGATTTTATAGTTATATAACTTTCTGCTAGAGCCTTAAAGATAATATAGTAATTAATATAGTAATACTAGTTAGTTATTAAAATATATATCTTTATTTAATATAATATAATATAATATAATATAGATAGATCTAGCTCTAGGAGGTATATACCTCTTAATTATTTAATTTAAAGTAACTTTAACTATAAGGTTATAGTTAGTAAGATAATTTTATATAGAGATCTATATCTTTAATAATATTCTAACTCTATAGACTTATATAACCTATAAGTATTATAGTAAGGAGGTATCTAGTTATTACTCTTATTAATAGAATTATCTTATTAATAAATATAAGCTATTTAATTAAGAAATAATAAGATATATATAAGGCTTTAGAGAATACTCTATCTATAAAGATGTAATGGATTGAGTATAGCTTCTGTGTTATTTTCCCTTGATCCATATTATGCTTGCAGATGGCTGCATTAAGTATACTATTTTTAATTACCTATTTTCATGCCTTAAGATGCTTGCAAAAGACTACTATAAATATAATATATTAGTAATAAAGATATATATAGACCCCCTTATCTAACAGGTTAGGAAGATAAGGATTAGTCTTATTATTAATAAATCTACTATTCTACTATATTATTCTAACTAAGTACCCTATCCTTTATTATTTCTAAGAGGCTTACCTAGTTAACAGGCTTATCTACCCTATCTAGTAGATTATCCTTATAATTTCTAATCCTTCTTCTTTAACTACCTAAGTATTAGTCATAATACCTACTAATATTAATATACTAAGGGAGGTTATTCCTGTATCTCTACCTTAACTATAGGAACCCCTTAGTAATATATTAACTAAATAATAGGAGAATATAGATAATATACCTCCTAAGAGAAGTAAATCCTCTTCTATAGCTACAAGGCCTTACTAGATATCTAATAAGGAAATCTAATAGCTATTCTAATATATTACTATACTTAAAAAGAACTAGTAGATACAGAAGTCTACTAATAAATCTAAATATAAACTAATTACCTACTAAAATAATACCTATATCTCCTTTAAGGATAAATAAGAGGTTAAATTTAAGAATCTCCCTACTTTTACCTTAAGGTATTCCTTCTAAAAGAGGGAAGAATAGATCTAGGATATAGAATATATATTTTAGGGAGCTCTAAAGAAGTATAGACCTAATAAATTTAAAATTATTATTATAATCTTATAAATAGAATTAACCTATAGGCAGAGATGGTATAGTAAAGTTAGGGAACTATTAATAGAGAACTACTAAAATACTAAGTATTCCTAGTAGTTTTTTTAAGAATAGATAATTAACTTAATCTAGGATTCTATAACTATTAAGTTAAAGATAATTATATAATTATATAATACTAATTAATACTTTAATAAAGACTTATAGGAATTTTATATCTATTTAGATATATTAGAATAGTATTTTTCTTAATATTCTAAAAAGTAATGGGCACTAAACTTCTTTAATTATCTTATAGTAGAGTTATATACCTATATATAAGAGCACCTAGATACACTACCTAATACTAGAGATAAAATAATATTATAAGTATCTAAATACTAGACCTTACTCTAACAGGGATAGAAATAAAAGAAGAAAGAATTAGGGAAACCCTAGAAAGAAAAGCCCTAAGAAAGTAACTTATCTAAATATTTTTATCCTAACTATAATAATAGATTAAAATCTTAATAAAACTAATTTAATAAAGATAGTAAACCTTTAAAGTACTATAAGTATAGGAGTAAAGAATACCTAGTAAATTAATATACTAAAAAGACTACTAAAGTTTAACTACTTATAGTAGAAAATAATAAGAGATTAGAGTAAAACCTATATCTTTAATCTCTTACCTAGAAGTAGGAATAACTTACTATTTTTATATTCTAATAAGCCTAGTAAATAGTCTTAAAATATATATAGACCTAGATAGTTATACTAAGGTTAATATTATTAATATTACTTTTATAAAGTCCTAGAAACTATAATAAGTAAAACTTATAGCCCCTATTATTAGAGCTATTAATAACTTTATTACTCCTACTTATAGGGTCTAGAAAGTCCCTATTATTACCTATAATTCTAGAGGGATAAAAAGAAGCTTTAAATAAGTATATATTATAATTAATTATAATCTATAACTAGAAGGAAGCCCTATTCTCCTTTCTATAACTATATTATATAACCTTTATATCTATCTTTTACTATAGAATTATTAGTAGTGGTTTAAGACTCCTACTTACTTAATCCTGACCCTATATAAGTTCACAAAGATGTGCTAGAACTATGCAACAGTATTTGCTGTTATAAAAATTATAAGGATAATCCACTAGACAGGGTAGATAAGCCTGTTGACTAGGTAAGCCTCTTGGAAATGATAAAGGATAGGGTACTTAGTTAGAATAGTATAGTAGAATAGTAGATTTATTAATAATAAGACTAATCCTTATCTTCCTAATCTATCAGATAAGGGGGTCTATATATATCTTTATTACTAATATATTATATTTATAGTAGTCTTTTATAAGCATCTTAAGGCATAAAAATAGGTAATTAAAAATAGTATACTTAATATAGCTATCTATAAGTATAATATAGATTAAGGGAAAATAATATAGAAGCTATACTTAATCTATTATAAATTATATCTCTTCTTACTATAATAACTATCTATAGTTATGTATAGCTTTAAGATTTCTTAAAATAGTAATAACTATTAGTATAGTATATCAAGGGTATAGTAATATTATAGAATTACTATTAATATAATATTATTATATTAGTATAAAGCCTTTATTATAGTGTGCTCTTTATTATATAGTTAATAATATTAATATAAATAATATAGTTATTATAAGTAACTAAAGTATATTACTTCTTTATTTTATATAGTAATCTAGTTCTTTATTTTCTTTTCTTCTCTTTTTTCCTTCTATATTTAGTACTTTATTTATCTTATACCTTTATTCTAGCCTTATTTCTTAAGATTTTTATCTTTATTTTATTAGATTTTATTACTCTTATAGTTATTTTATTAAGACTACTTATTAATATTATATTACTATATATTCTAGTATATACTATATATATAATACCTATAAAGCTACTATTTATATAGTGCCTAAAGTATTTATATATTATAGTAAATAATTTTAATATTAATAATAGAGAACTATTTAAGATTCCTTATACCCTTAATACTATTAAATTAGTACTATATAAGTAGTATTCTAAATATTATATAACTTATTTAATTATATATATCCCTTCCTTATATTTTATAAGTATACTAACTAGCTAGACTTTAGAGAGTATACTAGGAAATATATATAATTTTATTATAATTTTAGAGTAGTACTCTAGCTTCTTTAATCCTAATAAGGATTAGATAGATATAATATAGAGTAATCTCTCTTATACTATTATTACTTTTATCTCTATATTTAATTATATTAAGCTATACTATTATTATTATTATAGTTTAACTAGTAATAAGTAGACTATTATAATAGGTTCTTTATTATCTTAGTATTAATATTATAGTATATTACTAATAATAACCTAGGGTAATATACCTACTTATTAGACTTTTTATACTATTTATTAGAATAAGCTTAGTTTACTATAGGCCCCTAATCTTAATATTAGTAAGGTAGAGTAGAAATACTATTATAGCTAGTAATTACTATATTTAATTCTAGATAATAATAATTATATAATCTAGATTACTATCTAATATTATTTTTTTAATATAGTTTACTATATTATTACTTATTATTATAGTAATGATAATCCTAATAAAATTTCTTATTTAATAGATATTAAGAATACTTTTCCCCTTATCCTTAAAGAAATTTAAGAAGATTATTAGGTATTAGTAATACTCTTATACTTTAATAATAATCTTTTATTATACCTAGCTTTTCCTAATATAGCTATATTAAATAGAATAGATAATTTTACTTTATATCTTTTATACTTCTAAATAACTCCCTAGGTATTTATTATATTATTAGTATATATCTATTAATTATACTCTAATAGCTAATCTTTCTACTTTACTAAATAATAGAGTTTATTATTAATAAATTAATTATTTTTAACCTTTTTAACCTCCTACTTATTATTATCTTTAAGCTCTAGTATTAGTAGCATTTTATTATTCTTTAAATAATTCTATAGTTCTAAATATGATATATAAAAGATATTATAGATTTAATTATATTAGGTAGATAAAATAATTTAATATACTTATATATCTATAGTATTAAGTACCTAGAATAGTTTAATAAATATAGATACTAGTTTCTAACTTAGTACTTTTAACTTTAAGTTTTTTATTAATAGAGCTACTAAATCTCTCTTTTTAAAGATTATTTTTTTATAATATTTATTATAGTACTTTACTTAAGTTTTATTAGCTTTTTACTATTATTTTCTTAATCTTTCTTAAAGATCTAAGAGCTTTTATATTTATATTATTATAACTAAGATCTCTTCTTCCTTAGTACTATCCTTAGTATATATATAGAAGTTAGGATTATAATCTAATAATATTTTAAAGGGGCTTTTATTTAAAGTAATATTAATTTCTTTATTAATAATAAATTTAGTTTATTTTAAGAGAATTACCTAATTATTTTATTCTTTATTAATAAAATATTAGAGATATTATTTAAGGATTTAGTTTATTTATTTTATCTATCTATTAATCTATAGGTGAAATACTATTAATAATTATTATTTAATTTTTATTAGGTAATATAATTTACCCTAAAATTTACTTATAAAGATAGATTCTTAGTCTAAAATAATTCTATTTAGTAGTCTAAACTATAATTCTACTTTCTAATAAAATAGTTTAGCTAGTTCTAGTACTATAATTATATTAGAGATAAGAAAGAATAAGGACTACTTTAAAAATTAATTAATAATAACTAATATATTATTAACTATAATTATTTTATATAGTACTAGAGGTAGACCTATAATAAAGTCTATTAATAATTTATTAAATAAATAGAAGGGTAATAATAGTAATTTAAGCTTTTTATATAATTTATACCTTAGAATTATAGTTTCTTAATATATTATATATTCCTTAATATAAGATTTAATATCTTTTTATATATTAGTCTAATAAAATTTCTATTTTAATAGTGCTTTAGTTTTATTTTAACTAAAATACCCTATAAGAGGCTTATTATAGTATAAATTAATTAAATACTATTTTAATTACTTAATATTAGACATAAATAGCTTATCTTTAAAGTATAATAAGTTTTCTTAGTTAATAGCTTAATACTTTTATCTAGAGAGATCTTTATATATAGTAATAGTTTAGTTAAGTACCTTAGGATCCTTACTCTAGACTTAATTAATTAACTCTTTTAGATTTTTTATAATATTAATTAAATAGATATTCTTATTATAAGTAGCTACTTTAATAAAAGTATAAGAGGTTAATTAATTATTTATTAATCTCTTTAAATTATCTTAGTATATAATATCTTACTTAGATATATAATTTCTATAATTATAGAGCTCTAATAGTGCATTACTTAGCTCTAGTTTATAGTTTACTTAATATAATATCCTTAGGGACTATATACTAACTATTTACTAATAGATTAGTATAATAATATTAGTATCCTTTGGCTACACTGCTAGCTAACTATTATATTACCTTATAGGCACATCCACAGGGTTGGCCTTTCCCTTTTGATGCTTGATAATGAAAAAGTATGGCTCCCAGAAGAAGAAGAGTAGAGGCCTCCTAGTTCAAAGGTCAAAGAATTACCTCCTGAACTATGTGAGTATCTTAATATCTTTTCTTTAGAGAATTCTAAGATTATACCCTCTTATTCCTCTTGGGATCATACTATTAAACTTAAATCTAGTAAAATACTACTATTTAGCCCTATATACCTACTCTCTTAGTCAGAGTTATAAGAATTAAGGGGTTATATTAATAAGAATCTTAATTATAGAAGAATCTAGCTATCTAAAAGTTTAGCAGGAGCTCCTATCTTATTTATTCTAAAGAAAGATAGTAGACTTAGACTATATATAGATTACTAAGATCTTAATAAAGTAATATATAAGAATCAGTACCCCTTACCCCTTATATTAGAAATTCTTAATAGGCTATCTAGAGCTAAATATTTTAGTAAGATTAATATCTAAGATGCCTATTATTGCATCTGTATTAAGGAAGGTGATGAATAGAAGACTGTGTTTTAGAGCTATTATAGTTACTATAAGTATATAGTTATGCCTTTTAGACTTACCAATGCTCCTGCCACCTTCTAAAACTACATGAATATAGCTCTGCATAACATCTTAGATATCTTTTATGTTGCATATCTAGATGATATCCTTATCTTCTTAGTAACCAGAAAGGAACATACCCACTATATTTAACAGGTTCTACAAAGGTTATAAAAAGTAAAGCTATATGCTAAAGCTTCTAAATGTACCTTTTACTAAGATTATATTAAATTCCTTAGTTATATTATATCTGCCGATGGCACTTCAATGGATATGACTCATGTCAAAGTCATTATTAACTGGGAGGAACCCCGCAGTTGCCATGATGTTCAAGTTTTTCATACAATTTCATTATCAAGCATCAAAAGGGAAAGGCCAACCCTGCGGATGCGCCTACAAGGCGATATGATAGTCAGCTGGCAGTGCAGCCAAAGGACGCCTTCAATCTCCCACCCAGAAGTAGGGATAACTTGCCATTTTCATATTCTAATAAGCCTAGTGAACAGTCTTAAAACATATGCAGACCTAGATAGTTGTATTAAGGTTAATATTATTAGTATTACTTTTATAAAGTCCTAGAAACTATAATAAGCAAAACTTATAGCCTCTATTATTAGAGTTATTAATAACTTTATTACTCCTACTTATAGGGTCTAGAAAGTCCCTATTATCACCCATAATTCTAGAGGGATAAAAAGAAGCTTTAAATAAGTATATATTATAATTAATTATAATCTATAACTAGAAGGAAGCCCTATTCTTCTTTCTATAACTATATTATATAATCTTTATATCTATCTTTTACTATAGAATTATTAGTAGTGGTTTAAGACTCCTACTTACTTAATCCTAACCCTATATAAGTTTATAAAGATATACTAGAACTATATAATAATATTTACTATTATAAAGTTACCTAAGTAAGTATAGCTTCTAGAAGAAGAAGAGTAGAGGCCTCCTAGTTTAAAGATTAAAGAATTACCTCCTAAACTATATAAGTATCTTAATATCTTTTCTCTAGAGAATTCTAAGATTATACCCTCTTATTCCTCTTAGGATTATGCTATTAAACTTAAACCTAATAAAATACTACTATTTAGCCCTATATACCTACTCTCTTAGTTAGAGTTATAAGAATTAAGGGGTTATATTAATAAGAACCTTAATTATAGAAGAATCTAGCTATCTAAAAGTTTAGTAGGAGCTCCTATCTTATTTATTCTAAAGAAAGATAGTAGACTTAGACTATATATAGATTACTAAGGTCTTAATAAAGTAATATATAAGAATTAGTACCCCTTACCCCTTATATTAGAAATTCTTAATAGGCTATCTAGAGCTAAATATTTTAGTAAGATTAATATTTAAGATGCCTATTATCACATCTGTATTAAGGAAGGTGATGAATAGAAGACTATGTTTCAGAGCTATTATAGTCACTATAAGTACCATATAATTTCATTATTAAGTATCAAAAGGGAAAGGCCAACCCTGCAGATGCACCTATAAGGTGATATAATAGTTAGCTAGTAGTATAGCTAAAGGATGCTAATATTATTACACTAATCTATTAGTAAATAGTTAGTATATAGTCCCTAAGGATGTTATATTAAGTAGACTATAAACTAGAGCTAAGTAATATACTATTAGAGCTCTATAATTATAGAAATTATATATCTAAGTAAGATATTATATATTAGGATAATCTAAAGAGATTAATAAATAATTAATTAATCTCTTATACTCTTATTAAAGTAGCTACTTATAATAAGAATATCTATTTAATTAATATTATAAAAAATCTAAAAGAGTTAATTAGCTAAGTCTAGAGTAAGGACCCTAAGGTACTTAACTAAACTATTACTATATATAAAGATCTCTCTAGATAAAAGTATTAGGCTATTAAYTAAGAAAACTTATTATAYTTTAAAGATAAGCTATTTATATCTAATATTAAGTAATTAAAATAGTATTTAATTAGTTTATACTATAATAAGCCTCTTATAGGGTATTTTAGTTAAAATAAAACTAAAGTACTATTAAAATAGAAATTTTATTAGACTAATATATAAAAAGATATTAAATCTTATATTAAGGAATATATAATATATTAAGGAACTATAATTCTAAGATATAGATTATATAGAAAACTTAAATTACTACTATTACTCTTCTATCTATTTAGTAAATTATTAATAGACTTTATTATAGGTCTATCTCTAGTACTATATAAAATAACTATAGTTAATAGTATACTAGTTATTATTAATTAATTTTTAAAGTAGTTTTTATTCTTTTCTATCTCTAATATAATTATAGCACCAGAACTAGCTAAACTATTTTATTAGAAAGTAGAATTATAGTTTAGATTACTAAATAAAATTATTTTAGACTAAGGATCTATCTTTATAAGTAAATTCTAGGATAAATTATATTATTTAATAAAAATTAAATAATAATTATTAATAATATTTTATCTATAGACTAATAAATAGATAGAATAAATAAACTAAATCCTTAAATAATATCTCTAATATTTTATTAATAAAGAATAAAATAATTAGGTAATTCTCTTAAAATAAACTAAATTTACTATTAATAAGAAAGTTAATATTACTTTAAATAAAAGCTCCTTTAAAATACTATTAGATTATAATCCTAACTTCTATATATATACTAAGGATAATACTAAGAAAGAAGAGATTCTAGCTATAGTAATATAAGTATAAAAGCTCTTAGATCTTTAAGAAAGATTAAGGAAATAATAATAAAAAGCTAGTAAAACTTAAGTAAAGTACTATAATAAATATTATAAAGAAATAATCTTTAAAAAGAGAGATTTAGTAGCTCTATTAATAAAGAACTTAAAGTTAAAAGTACTAAGTTAGAAATTAGTATCTATATTTATTAGATTATTTTAGGTACTTAATATTATAGATATATAAATATATTAATTACTTTACCTACTTAATATAACTAAATCTATAATATCTTTTATATATTATATTTAGAACTATAGAATTATTTAAAGAATAATAAAATACTACTAATACTAGAGCTTAAAGATAATAATAAGTAGGAGGTTAAAGAGGTTAAAGATAATTAATTTATTAATAATAAACTTTATTATTTAGTAAAGTAGAAAGATTAGCTATTAGAGTATAACTAATAGATATATACTAATAATATAATAAATATCTAGGGAGTTATTTAGAAGTATAAGAGATATAAAGTAAAATTATTTATTCTATCTAATATAGCTATATTAGGAAAAGCTAGGTATAATAAAAGATTATTATTAAAATATAAAGATATTACTAACACCTAATAATCTTCTAAATTTCTTTAAGAATAAGGGGAAAAGTATTTTTAATATCTACTAAATAAGAAATTCTATTAGAATTATTATTACTATAATAGTAAGTAATAATATAGTAAACTATATTAAAAAAATAATATTAGATAGTAATCTAGGTTATATAACTATTATTACCTAGGATTAAATATAGTAACTACTAGCTATAATAGTATTTCTACTCTATCTTACTAGTATTAAGACTAAGGGCCTATAGTAAACTAAGCTTACTCTAATAAGTAGTATAAAAAGTCTAATAAGTAGATATATTACTCTAGGTTATTATTAGTAATATACTATAATATTAATACTAAGATAATAAAGAACCTACTATAATAGTCTACTTATTACTAGTTAAACTATAATAATAGTAATAGTATAGCTTAATATAGTTAAATATAGAGATAAGAGTAATAATAATATAGGAGAGATTACTCTATATTATATCTATCTAATCCTTATTAGGATTAAAGAAGCTAGAGTACTACTCTAGAATTATAATAAAATTATATATATTTCCTAGTATACTCTCTAAAGTCTAGCTAGTTAGTATACTTATAAAATATAAGGAAGGGATATATATAATTAAGTAAGTTATATAATATTTAGAATACTACTTATATAGTATTAACTTAATAGTATTAAGGGTGTAAGGAATCTTAAATAGTTCTTTATTATTAATATTAAAATTATTTATTATAATATATAAATACTTTAGGCACTATATAAATAGTAGCTTTATAGATATTATATATATAGTATATACTAGAATATATAGTAGTATAATATTAATAAGTAGTCTTAATAAAATAACTATAAGAGTAATAAAATCTAATAAAATAAAGATAAAAACCTTAAGAAATAAGGCTAGAATAAAGGTATAAGATAAATAAAGTATTAAATATAGAAGGAAAAGAGAGAAAAAAAGAAAATAAAAAATTAGATTACTATATAAAATAAAGAAGTAATATACTTTAGTTACTTATAATAATTATATTATTTATATTAATATTATTAACTATATAATAAAGAGCATACTATAATAAAGGCTTTATACTAATATAATAATATTATATTAATAGTAATTCTATAACATTACTATACCCTTAATATACTATACTAATAGTTATTACTATTTTAAGAAATCTTAAAGCTATACATGACTGTAGATAGTTATTATAGTAAGAAGGGGTATAATTTATAATAGATTAAGTATAGCTTCTATATTATTTTCCCTTAATCTATATTATACTTATAGATAGCTATATTAAGTATACTATTTTTAATTACCTATTTTTATATCTTAAGATGCTTATGAAAGACTACTATAAATATAATATATTAGTAATAAAGATATATATAGACCCCCTTATCTGATAGGTTAGGAAGATAAGGATTAGTCTTATTATTAATAAATCTACTATTCTACTATACTATTCTAACTAAGTACCCTATCCTTTATTATTTCCAAGAGGCTTACCTAGTCAACAGGCTTATCTACCCTGTCTAGTGGATTATCCTTATAAAAGAATACTAAGAAAGGTTAGAAGAAGCTCTTATTTTAATAAGCTAATATATTAAAAATAAATAAGTATATTAGTATAGTAATTTTTGGGATATTTATAGTTATTAAGGATGTGGAGTCTTTAAAGAGTATAAGAGTAGGGGTAGGCTAGTAGCTACCCTATATATATCTTATTAACTTTAAGGGATTCTAGTCTTCTTTTATATTTTAACCTAAGTTAAGAATAAATATAAGGTCTAACTAACTATATAAATAGTAATAATAATTACTAGATATTATTATATATCTAATATAGCTTCTCTAAAGCTATATACCTATTATTAATATTATATCCTCCCCTACTTAAACTAAACTCTATCTATAGAGTTCTTAGTCAGCACCTATTAACATAATTATATAGATATAATAGTTACTAAGATATATAGATTTCTAAATCTAGTATTAGATATTATTATTTCTTTATTAATAATCTATAGAATTAACTAAATTATTCTTTATACTATTATTTTAAAATTACTATAGTAGTGGCTAAGTATACTCTTTATTTAATATATAAGAGGTATAATTAGATTACCTTACTTAGTAATATTAATAAGTAAGTTATCTAAGTAATTAGTAATCTTTAAGTACTATATAAAGAATTATAGTAAATATTATTATTTATATATATATATAAATAATTAAATTAATAAAGGTAAAATTAACTAATAAGTATAGATAAACTAGTAAGTATTTACTACTAGTATATATTATCTAGGTATAAATATTCTTAACTTTTCTTACTTAATATATAAGATATTTTATAATTAAGCTACTAGCCAGAACTCTCTATAGATATTTAATAATTTATATAAAACTATAATAAGTGTAGTGCTAACTATGTATAGTATAAATAGTATTAGAGATTACTTAAGCTATTACTAATCCTAGATTATAAGTAGTATAAGATAGCTATTAACTTTATTATAAAGCTACCTACTTCTAATAGCTATAAGGATATTATAATAATTAGTAATAGGCTTAGGAGGGGTATAATCTTAGTGCTCTATAAGTAAATAGATTCTAAGATAGTTATCTAACTACTAATTAATTAGTTTATTAGTTATTATAGTATTTCTAGTATAATTATATTAGACTGTGGTCCATAGTTTATTAGTTAGTTCTAGGAGTATTTTTATAAATAACTAGGCATCTAATAATACCTCTTAATAGCCTTCTACCTATAAATAGACAGGTAGATTAAATAAATAAATATAATATTAAAGGCCTATCTTAGGAACTTCTATAACTATATATAGACTAATTAGAAGTTATTACTACTAATAGCCTAACTAGTAATTAATAGCTAGGATATAGTAAGCATAGGGATTAGCCTATTCTTTCTAGATTATAGATATAATATTAAACTATTAGAGATTAAGAAGCTAGACTATAAGGTAGCTACTACCTATATAGTCTATTTACTAAAGGTTAAAGCTAAAGTAATTATAATAAAGATAAGGGAAGCTACTAATATAGTATAATTAGAACTAGCTATAGCCTAGTAGTACTAAGAGAAGTATTTAAACTACTCCTACTTAGTAGCCCTATAATATACTATTAAATTAAAAGTATAGTTAGACTTATAGAATATTTAAATAGATTGCCTAAGCAGGAAGCTTAATATATAGTATATAAAGTTTATAGTACTTAAAGCTATTAGGTTATATACTTACTAATTAGACATACTACTAGGTATGCATAATATATTCTATATTAGTCTACTATATCCTACTACTAGTAATCTATTCCTAAGCTAGTTAAATAGTGATTACTAGCTGCTAGTAGTCCTAGTTAATAGTAAAGCAGAATATACTATTAAGGAGATCTTATAGAAGTATAAGAAATATATTAGATAGGGCTATTAAATAGAGTATTTTATTAAGTAGGTAGGCTATAAGCAGCCTACTTAAGAGCTAGCTATAAACCTTATTAATATAGTAGTACTTACTATATGGGAGGCATGCTAGCCTTAATTTAAAGGGGGGGATAGTATAGTAGGTAAGGCCTACTAAATACTTAAGCCTACTAGGTACTTATAATCTGCCTTAGGTACTAATAAACTCTTATCTAGCAGGGATACCAGCAGTTATATAACTCTTATAGTAATTAATATAGTAATTAATCTTATTATATGATCTTACCTACCATTTGCACACTCCTTTACATATTTAGCCATCATAGCCCTAGTTAGATCCTTTCAGCGATTTCTTACTGTCCAAATCTAGGTCATAGATTTATAAGGCTTCTAGCCCGTGACAATTATAGACCCTTAGAGAGAGTTCTTACTATCCTAGACCCCTCTACTTAATAAGATATCTAACTAGTCTGCCCTTCTCCTACTTATATAGTAACTCTAGTAAGAACTCTAAAACTAGTATAATAAAATTTAGTTACTTTATGCAGATCTTAATACCTTCTATATTAATATATAGTAACTCTAGATATATCTTCTAACTTAAATACTAAGATCCCACCTACCAGACCTATCCTATTTTAATAGTAAATTATATACCCTATATACCTGGCTTCCTTCTATCTAAGTAAAACTCTAATTAGATAACCTCTCAGGAGCTAATGCTTTTAATTATATATAGGATTAACTAGAGTAACTATAATAGGCCTTAGTCCTTTATCTATACTAATTAGTAGAAGAAACCTAGTCCTAGAATATTAAAGCTATCTTCTTATTCTTCTAGTATCTTTACTATAACCCTAGAGAATACTAGGAAGCCATGCAGTACTTTACTAATATATAGTAATAGGAAGATAAGTCCCTTATTACCTTTCTTACCTACTTTAAGTGCCTTATATACAAGGCTAGAGTAACTATATAGCTAGATAGTTTATATCTATTAATCCTGTATAGAGGGCTTTATCCCTCCCTTTACTAGACCCTAGAAGATATAAATAACTCCCTCTTTAGCCTTATATATAATAAATATATAGAGCTTATTATCTAGCTTATTAACTAATATACTTATTACACCTAGCCTACTAAGAATACTGCCTTAAAACCAGCTCCTGTCTAGATTTATAATAACCCTATGGATACAGACCTAGTTTAGATCTCTTATATTCATGCTATTAAATCTATCCTATATATACTATCTACTTTATCTGCTTAATTACCTACCTCTAAATACTATTTTTACTAACTAGAACATAACCTCTGCTTATACTATAGCTCTGATAACTATTAGATTAAAGAATATAATTAGTACTTATATCACTCTAGCTTACCTACTATATCTTAGCCTAGTTTACCTGCACCTGCCCCTGCTAAGCCCTATACTAGGATAATAGTCTAAAGTTCTACTATAGATGCCCTCTTCAGTTAACAGCCCCTAGAGGTAGCCTTAAAGGAGGGGGTATTATTATAAGCTACCCCTATAATACATACTGCCTTATATATATAGCTATATAATTATATAACTAGTAACTAGTATCTAGTCTAGACACCACCTAATTAGTTATATGATAAGAACTAATTATATTAATTAGTATATTACCTGCCTATACCTAGTTTCTTCCTTTGCTAGCAATTCCACTCCATACCTTCAAGGCCTATTAGGATGGCTAGAGTAAAGCCTCAGACTGAGATATTCTAGCCCATGACAATAAGAGGTCTTAAAGAAGTAGTTATTTTAAAATATAGAGGATTTAAAGGAGATTAATAATATCTTTCTTAATTAAGATTTCTAGCTTAGAATTAATAATTTATATACTCTTCTTAAGCTAATCTATAAAGCTTAGCTAATATTAGAGAGCTAAAGATTAAATATTATAATTATAAGTTATCTTATATCCTAATATCTTTATTTACTAAGAAATAAGATAGTAAAATAATAGATAGGAATCTAGAATTATTTAGAATAGTAGCTCTCTACCTCTAGCTTTTAATAAGATATCTATTCCTTTCTTTATAGTAAGAATAATACCTAGATTAAATACTTTAAGTACTAAATATCTCCTCTCTACTAGATTACCTACTATCTTTATCTATAGAATACCTTTATTAATACCTCTCTCCCCTTAGCTTTAATTCTAAAGATAAAAGAGATAATTAAATAATATAATAGTAAGAAAGTAATAAATTAATTCTTTTATTTTTAGAGTAAATAGAAAGAGTTCTAAAGACCTTCTCTTTAGAATAAAGAGAAGGAGTATAGTCTATTAGACTTCTAGCTTTAAGTAGTTAGTTCTACTATCTTATACTATTTTATATAGAATTAATTAAAAGTCTACTCCTTCTAGGAATAAATAACTATAGCTAGAGATCTCACCTATTTTATAATTTAATTATATTATATTATTACTAATTCTATTATCTCTAAATAATTATTTTCTATAATAGATCTATAGTATATAAAGACTTATAACTCTCTTAGTATAATCTAAATAAATAAAATAATATATATCTATATAAATAGCAGGGTATTAGATTATCTAGATAAGTAGAATACTCTAGATTATAACCTATTAGATAAGATAGATATTAAATCTACTAGTAAAGCTATCTAAGATAAGGCAGTAAGGCTATTCTAGAAGCTAATTTATAGCTAGAAGATAAAAAAATTCTATATATAAAGATCTTCAAGATAATCTACACCTAAATATTAATAATAAGGGTGATTCTAGAGAGAAATTAGCTAATTAGCTAACACTATAGCTAGTACTTAGAAAATAGCCTTAGGAGGCATAAAATCAGATTCTATACCTATAATTTAATAGTATTCTATTTTTTTACATGTTAAATAGCTTTATATTTAAAATTTTTTCTTATATTTTAGGAGGGGGGGAGCCCTGTTACTAGATTTCCCTAGATTACTAGTAAATTACTAGTAAAAAAGTAGGGTAAAAAGATAACTTTTTTATAATAAGAAAATCTTCCAAAATTCCTTAACATTTATGATATTTTGACATTTTGAATACCAGTGCTAGACCCATGTGGTCTCTGAAAGAGGAGGTAATGAAGCGCCCAAAAGCATCACAGCTAGGTGAAGCTGAGATTTCCCTACCTGTCTGTGCCGCACTTTATGACTTAAATCCTCCCCTGTAGCTAATTTTCCCCCATTCTAATTAATAACCTGCTGGCCTTGCTCCTGCTGGAGTAAGGACTCCGGCTCTAGCAGAGCAAATTACTTGCGTGATTTTTGCCATTCGCTGCTAGGTTGGCTCACTGGTGCTGGGCATAGCCCGTGACAGATCCCTTGCTAGCGAGATGGGTTATAGTTCAGCAATGTCTGGGGGAAGTTCGACAAGGTCTCGGGGGATGTAGGGCAACCTTAAGGTGACTACCCTACAGGTCAAGGTCGGCTGACCTGTATCCTGAACCTTAAGACCTTATTAAATGTTTCTGATATATTAGCTCAGCAAGGTCTCAAATTCGATCTATATTACACCTAGTCTATAGATTGTAAGCGGGTGTTAAATACAAAACCCAATAAAAGTTTAACAAGGTCTTAAATCCTATGAGATCCATATAGATGAACTTTCTCTTGGCGATAATTTAAGCCCTTATTAAACTATCCTAAGACCTTGCTGAACTGCATGCCCCTAGTGAGATAGGGAAGGATGTAGTAATTTAATTTTTTAAATTAGCTTTAACTTCAATTCTATAAAAGCTACTGCATTCCCCCCTTTAAAATAATATTTAACTACTTCATCTGTATTAACTAACTGATAATAAGACTTTTTAGTTTCTTTTAACCTACACTATGCACTTTATTAATTTGCTAATCCTTGCTTTAAGCTACTTTGCTCTTGAAGTTGTTGCAGGTGGCTATAAAGACAGTTGCACAGATATTAGACTTGATATGAATCCTCTTGCCATTGTTGCCAGTTGCACAAAGATTTCTGGAGACCCCAGCATAGGTGCCGGACTCAATCCGGATTATTGTTTTGCTGATGATCATGGTAACCTCATTGGCTGGGAAAAGTAAGGTCTTTCCTTTATGTTACCTACTTCTTCTTTTATTATATTTCTTAACTTAATCTCTCTTACTAACACATATCTACAGTGGTTTTTTTAGTCGGAGCTGTAAGGACTTAAAGCTTGATGGCACTACCCTCTCTGCCACTTGTAGTGGCCAACCTACTTCCATTGATACAGGTTAGTCTCTATATCAATCACCAGTACTAGTATGGCTATTGACAATAGTGAACAGATCATATCATCGGAAATAATAATGGGAGACTGCAATGTTTTGATACGGTTGGAACCAAATAAGCAGTCTTTGGTATGCAACTGTCTTCTTCCCAAGACTTTTATGGAATATAACAGGAAAATGAAGACTAACTATGTATATAGAGATAGCCTGACTTGCAGTATCTCCCTTTTGAAATCATCATCCTGCAGTTATGACTGTTGTGCCTTCCTGTTATAAAGTCCTTAGGCATAACACTCTAATGCTGGGGAAGGATCCGCAGTAGAAGCCTGGTATACGGAGGCGTGCACCAAAAGTTTTGACCGCCGCTAGTAAGCTTGGCTGTATCCTGCTGACGCAGCCCCCTAGTAATTTATATGGCAACGCGTCCAGAAGGAAAAATATTCATAAGCTAGAATTTCAGATGATTTCTCCCTTCCATTGCGGTCCTTAGATACAGATTCAATAATGGCTTTCTCCTTCTCAGGTGTTATCTCCTTAGGCCAGCCAGATCATTTAGCATCCTCAGCATATTCCATTTAAACATGTTCGCATCTTCCAGGGCTGAATCCACAGTCTTTTGCATGTTGTATCATCTTCTAAATAGATTAAGCAGGGACCTCTAGATTAGTAGCAATATCCTGGATGTCAATACCCCAGGCTACTAGCCCGAGAATCTGAATGCGCAATTCAATTGGATGGAAACCGTTTTTAGGCATGGTAAGGAAGGGATGCTAACCACCAAAAATCAAGAGATTTAATGAAAATAGTGAGTTTGAATAGTATCAAAAAGTTGAATGTTAGAATGTAAACAAAGATTTCTTCTGGACGTGTTGCCATATAAATTACTAGGGGGCTGCGTCAGCAGGATACAGCCAAGCTTACTAGCGGCGGTCAAAACTTTTGGTGCACGCCTCCGTATATTACCCATAGATATTCTACTTACAGTAGCTAGTCAGCTATGTGTAATATATTGATCACCCTATCTTTAAACTATAAAGCAAAGACATTATAGTGTTAACTATAGCAAGAGAAAAGACCCCATATCTACTAAGCTAGGGAACCCAGGAGGATGACTAGGAAGATAAGAAAGATAAATAAATCTAGGAGCTGCAGAAACTTGTCTATAAACTTAAGGCAACCTGGGTATCCTAGGAGAACACTGCAACTAACACAGCACTAGTGTCAAGGACTACTTAGAGCAACTCCATGCTCAAGTTGTTGCTTAGGCACCAGCATCCTCTATCGGTGATACCTTGGGTTCTTGGCGGGTTGGCGGGTAGCAGCCCATGGATACCCGGAAAATCGATATGGAGAGGATGTGAGCTATTTGTTAGCGCGGTTGGTGCAGGAAGCCCCTCATGAGTCACATAGATGAAGTTTGACAGATACTATGTGGGGTAAGCATATTTAGACATGGTGGGCGAGCCTTGATCAACAAAGCGCTCCTCACCTTAAGTGATCTTTGGAAACTCAAAAGGCGCCTAGACTTTAAGTCAGGCTTTGATAATATCTCCGGTGGTTTTTCTTACGGCGTGTGAGCAACAGAATATTTGAGGCTCGTCCCTAGTAGCAGGGGGAGACGAAAGGTAAAGTGGGGTCTTAATCAGGCATAAATATGGGGTTTAGTGTCTTACCACGAGTCCACAACTGAAGCACTGCGCATTTGAGAACTGCTGCCACCGGCCAGATTCGAATCACCCTTGCCTCGGAATCGCCCGTCTTGTTCCCCGATCGACGTCGAGAGACAGAGTTGGATCTGCTGCCGACCAGTGTCGACCGATTCTATGCGTCAATGGACGAGATTGGGCTGAGCTATAGCGGGCCCTTCAGGGCCATGACGTCCGTGTAAGGTAGCCCATGGCCGAGTGCAGAATATGTCCCTGGTGGCCAACAGGGAGAGGCCGAGCGACAGAAGCTAGAAGCTTAACTACTTCGTTATACGGCCCTCCCTGGATAATCACAATCTTCGAATTCGATCGACCCACTCTCTGTTTCAATGATAAAGCCGGATTCTCGCAGGAGCTGACACCAGCGCTCCTCGGATAGGAACAAATCATCGACAGAATTCCCCATCCACGGCTTATCTAGCATCCAAGCACAATCCCATGTGGGATCATAAGTCACCGTTTTCGGAACCAGAGAGCTACTGGGGGTCACTCCAAGAACCACATATCCCCCAACCTTGATCCACTGAGAGAAGCGCATAACCATGGAGCACATATCGCATGGCGACATTTGGAACAGAGATCGGATTGCAAAGACTGCATCAAACAATGTCGATGGCTGATACGTCTTCATATCACCCACTTGAAACTTGCCCGGAACTTGGGACTTTGCGATTTTCACCATCTCTTCCGATATATCAATCCCGTGAACTTCATGACCGGCAGAGGCAAGTATGTGAGACACAGGCTTGCCTGTTCCACAGCCGACGTCTAGTGTTCTGCTTCGAGGAGGGATGGTTTTTGCCACAAGCTCAATAAACCTCTGTAGCTCCTTGTCCATGCCAAAAGCGGCCTCATAACGGGCCCCCAAGCTGTTGAATAGGGTTTCTGCTTCTGTCGCCATGTTTGAGTGTTGTAATGTGTTGTAATGTTAAATATTCAATAAAAGGATCTAAGCAGATGGAGTAGAAAGAACTCTAAACCACATGCGTTTCAGAATTGTTATAAGCCCTTGCCCTTTGATGGAAGAGACGAGAATGGGATAGTCAATACGTAATCAGTCTTCTGCTTAGATGGCAATGTTACACCATTGTATGTCCTAGCATTCAGTTGTGCGACTTGCTGGTGAACACACACTGGGTGATTAAGTAGCTGCAGCTTGACAAGAGTCACAAGATGCAGGAAATCATCTTAGGTGACGTCCCCATGCAGAGACGCTCTGCAAGGTAGCATAGTGGTCTGATTATCTAATACCCTAATACTTGACAAGCAAGGGACATTGTTGACAAAGAATAATGCACACTGCGCCAATATTGTCTCATTTGATCTTCATCCGTTGTCCTGACTCAGTATTAGGCCGTGGCCACTTCAACTTGTCAGCATGGATCTGATCAAACTCTGGTCTTTAGCAATAGTCTCTGGTTGGATGAAGAGGCAGGTACTTTGGCAAGCTCTAATGGCTTTCAATGCGCTGTTAAGGAGTACTTCATACATTTTTACACTTGTACACCTAAAGTTCCATAACCCTTACCACAATGAAAAACATATATCTCTCTTGAAAACATTAATTCTTCTGCCAAACCATCTACATACTCATAAAATTATATGCAAAGCTATGATTCTATAGAAATGACTAAACAATTTGAAAACTATCGATAGAAAATCTACTATTTAGTATGGGTGATGATACATCGACAGCCCCAAGTGTTACAGTAACCCAATCAGGCAGGTGAGAGTCATGTGACTCAGCTAAGAAAGGAAAACAAATGCAGTTGCCATACAATTTGATGGTAGAATTCACAGTATCAACTCATTCAAATTCCACCTCCTAATTATATCTCACCTGATCATATCGTTCCGTTCGAGATTGAATGTTTCCCTCGGGGATAATCGGAACTCGCGAAATATCAATCAATCGAATCATTGAGGAACGCATTCCCATAGTGTTGGGTTTACCTAGAACGAGGCGCTGAGACAAGGACTGACCACACCGTCCAGACACGGAAGCTAGGAAACGTCAACTCCAGCTGGTCAGGAACTGGATTCTGATACGCCAATTCAAAGAGGATGTATCTGCGTGTATCCGTGCTCCAGACGCAAAATGATAACCACGTGACCGACGCGCTGGACGTGTCAATTGTGAATACAACTGGCATTGGGCAGGAATAATCCATTACGATTCACAGGATTGATTCCTGATCTCATCATTATCCCGACTGCGTTCTCCTCGAAATCTGAGCATTTCAAGAGACTGTAGTGGACACAGCTCGAAATTGCCTCCTCGGAGATCCCGTGCCCAAAATGGCACGCAGCTTGGATCAACTTCCACCGGAAATTTTGATGACGATATTGGACAAGATGCATATATCACAGCTTTCGACCATGATCCGGGTCAACCGACAGTTTTTCACTCTCGGCATTCCACGCCTCTGGCAAGCACAGGGAGGTACCTATCTCGCCAAAGTCCCAAAGGATCGCCGTGGGGTGTACATTCCTCTGATCCAGGAACTTGACCTGTCCGGATTTGCCAAAGACGTTTACGAGGAGTTTAAAGACTTTGTGTTCCATAATGTAAGAAAGCTCTCGGTCTCGCTGGAGGAGGATGACGAGCCTATCGCCTACTGCAGCTATCTCACACACCTCATAAACCCTGGTCTTCAACTGCTGGGCTTGGGGGGCGACATTTCACCTGACTTCCTTTTTGACGTGCAAACCAAATGTCCTAAGCTGCGGTCGGTCAGTATCTGGCGCTGCGGACCTTGCGTCACGCCGACCGATTTGCTTACATTTTTGAGGGGTCTCCCCTATTTGGAGAGCCTGCGCATCAGCATGGATCATCACGCCATGACAGATTCCAAGGTCATTGAATTTCTGGCCAGGTCTTCAACACTCGAGCAGTTGACTCTGGAACAAATTTACCCTGAGTTGTTATGGGATGCGTTGTCAGTTGAATCGCCTTTTCCAGCGCTGAGGAAATTGGACATTGAGATCTGTCAAGACGCACTCACGTCGATGGCTAAGCTTTTCGGCTCTGTCCTGCACCTCCGCGTGGAGCCGATGACCACAGAGTACTTGGATTCACGGGAAATAGAAGTCAGAATACGACCCCTCTCGGAACTGACGCAACTGCGAACCCTAGAGATCGGTTTCAACGGCAACTCTTTCTACGGCAACATGACCATTGTACCCGAAGACATCGTCTCTCTGAGGAGTCTCAGCAATCTGACAAGTTTGACGCTAGCTGGACTACGCAAGCCTCGCCCGGGGGACGCTGAGATTAGCGATGATGACTTCCACCGTCTGGTTAGTGGCCTACCGGATCTGGAGACACTGTCTCTTCACCCCCTTCCCAGTAAGGTCACCCCAGCTTCTCTCGCAGCGTTGGCGGAGTGCTGTCCACGGCTCGAATCCTGTTTTGTCGGTGGGGGATTACATGTACTAGACCTCCAGGATTACAAAGCGCCTTTGTTTCCAAGGCTTGGTTCATTTCGAGTTGGACGCTTCCTGGATCAACGACTCGCGGATCGTGTCGAACCGATTGAAAGGCGGGCACAGGAGCATGCCCAGCAGCTCGAACGGCATTTCCCCAAGGCAGACATCCGGGTTTTGCAAAATGGCTGGTTTTCCACCCCGTCGGCATTCGATTCTGAGGTGATGCGGTTATTAAGACCAAAAAATGAGCGGGATTTTGAACCTGACTCTTGACCTTTAGACACTTGCATCCTGTACCAGGACTACCCATTTGTATCTCTTTTATCTGTGACTTTACCAAATTCTTGTTCATAGATGCCGGAGTGCGTTAGCTGGGGAACATAACCTCTCGTCAAGAATATCAGAATGCCTCCATATTCCAACTATTGCCCAGTAATAAATAACCGGAACAGCAACTGTGCATAGGTTATATACAAAGCTTGTGCCATACATACTCCAAGTACAGATAATCGACAGAATCCGCCCCGAACCGATTCCAAAGAAAGGCATGACCGACATGACAAAAAGGAAATCTTGGTGTCCAATTGCAATTGGCTGGTATCCATCTATCGATAACGACGTCGCTATACAACACAACAGAAAAAAAGAAATATATACAGTGAACGGAGGGTGGCCAACAACGAAGGGGGCCGGCGAAGTATTATGACAGGAATTAATTGTAAACAGCGACCGTGTTCTTTTTGCGTCGAACCGTCAGCTTTACTGACAGAGGCGGTAATTGGAAGCGACCCCATCCTGCTCCTGTTAGCTTCGCATACTGAAGTGAATAAATAGCAAGCGACTTACTGTGGATTCTGGGACGGGTAGCAAAAGGTTTGATTTCGTATTTGAGGAGCATTTCGGCGATGAGAAGTTTGAAGATGTGTGCGAAGAGCCAGCGGCCGGGACATTGTCGGCGGCCGTGGCCAAAGACTAGGTATGTGTCGCTGGTGTTGGTCATGAGGTTCTGCCGTCGTTCCTCGGGCGTGGCGTCCTCCTTGTAGAAGCGATAGGGGTTGTATTCGTCGGGATTGGGGTAGAGGTCGCTGTCGCGGTGGACGGCGTACTGGGGGATACCGATTTTTGTTCCGTAGGGGAGGAAAACACCATTGGGGAGGATGGCGCCTTCTGGTGCGACGACCTGGGGTATCGGATTAGCGTGTCTCTTAGCGTGCAGATGAATAAAGAATACCTTTCTTGTAGGCGAGACGGCATTGACGCCGTTGAAGCGCAGAGACTCTTTGATGGCACTTTCTAACAGACTGGCTCGTTCCAGGTCAGCGGCAGACCATGAGCCGTCCGAGGTGGCGGCAATCTGCTCGATTTCCGCTTGCAGCATATCCATGAACCCTTCGTCGGAGGGATAGCTGAGGATGTCGAGCAAGGCGCTGGTGGCGGAGATACCGCTTGTATGTACACCGGGGAAGTTGATCATGAAGATTCGGTAGGCCAGCCACATGGTTTCGAGTTCCACAGGCCACTTGCTGCGCAGGCCAGCTTGGATGAGCAAGTCGAGAAGGCTCCCCTGGACGATGTCAGACATATCAAATGACGTCAGTTCTAAGAGAACGTACGTTCGTCCGGAGTCTTTCTTGCAGGGACACCGAGTTATAAGCCTCTTTCTGCTCCTTGATCTTGGCCTCGATGATAGGCTTCATACGGGCGTGGAACACTCGCTCTTGCCATCGGTTCACGAGTCCTACGATTGGACCGATAATGCTGTTTGCAATTAGAAGAAATGCTATCAACATTGAGGGCGCTGGACATACGGGTGAAGAAATGAAGGAAAGGCCTTGATGACGTTGGCCCCAAGGACAATGGCATTGGAGCAGTTAGTCATGGCGTTGAGTAGGCTGGTATCGTGGCTTCTGCCTGGCCCGATCGCCAGCACATTGACCATCCGGGCCGCGGCTTTCTCCATAAAAGAGTACAGGGGAACCTCGACCCAGTTGTCCGTGTCCTCGCCCCAGATATCCGAGAGGCAGGATCGCGCCTCCTCGGCGAGGGACTCGGCGACGGCTTTGGATCTCAGGGTGTCGGTTAGGTCTTTGCTGACCAACTTGACGAAGAACTCATATCTCTCGGCGAAAGCAAGAGGCCAACTGGTGTACTTGAGCTGGAAGAAGTCGCTAATGTGAGCCTTGAAGCTATAGTCGGATTCCTTGGCGAAGAGAACGGCGTTGGTGTGCTCTTTGGGAAGAATGACTTCATCGCCCTCATTGACACTAGGCATCACAAAGGGTTGTTGATTCTTGGAGTACTGCAGGCCACGAGGTCAGCAATCAACCCCCACTTCTGTATACATCCAGCGCCATAGCACGGCATGGAAATAGAAAACCCACCTGTTCATAACCCTCTTGAATGAAGCCGATGGGGTTGACGCCGAGGAAGCGCTCAGCAGCGCGGCCAAGGAAGCCCTTCTTACTCAGGACCCATGGGATGTCCTTGGGCACCGGTGAGGTCTCAAAGAGCTTGACAATGAAACACAAGAGCATGCACAGCACACCTGTGGCGGACACGGTGGAGGCGTTGATGTCGAGCAGCATGGTTGCTGTCACATATCCGGAAAAGGAAATAAACGATAGCTGGGGGAGGGGAAGATCTGTGAACGAATGTCGATCCCTGTCAAGGATGATCGTTCGCGGTTGGACGTGGGCCGTGGGAGGGCTCAAATACCCCGAGTAAACTTGATCATCATCGTGGAGAGATCGGATATCTGGTAGAATTTTGTGGACTTGGGCACCAACAACAAATGAACGACGACAGTCGAAGCAAAGGGAAGGAGTGGATGGATGCTATGATGGCTGGGGTGCAAGCAAGAATAATTCATTGCCATGAGGAGTAGATATGGTTCCTGGTTTAGTGCCGTTAGTTGATTAGGTATTATTCGGCAACGCCTGCTGGATATGTATGGCTGTTGCGGACAAAACGCTCCCAAGAGCCCGGAGAGAATCTCGACGGGGTAGATAGGCCAATCGGGGCCAGAGTTGTCGTCGACCAGCTGGGTCCGTGGGTGATTAAATGGGTTCGAGACAGGTCTACGTAACGATTATTAGATCGAGTGCGGTTCGGAAACAAGCGATGCCATCCCCCAGGAACGCCACGTTACATGGCAGGCGACAACCTTAAGAGTTTCAAGTACAGCTTGAGAGCTGTGCCCATTACTGCGCAGGATGGCTTGTGGGATGTTCAATTGATGCGCGCTTGTCGATGCGCTGTCGGAGAATTATTGTTTGGTGTGCAGATTGTCGATGTAGCAAGAACATTCGATAGAGACAACATAACCCCGGCACACTGGGGATCAACTCGACTGCATGAACTGGATTAATATCCAGGCTGCTGCAGAAAAATGGGTTGTGCAGATTGCAAGAATGGAGAATCATCCTTGTGGTGATTACTGATTACAGGGGAAGAACATTAAGCATTCCTGCATTATATGAAAAGGGTTTAGGGCGACAATTTCTCATTTCCACCTGTCCGGATTGGTCGTTTTAGTGCCCAATTTACAGTTCTGACCGGTCGATAGTGCCCACTAGTTCTTCTGGATCGCCACTTGGGCTGGTCCCGACAGCCAATCATGTCCTTCTGCAGACAAAGGGTGGCCAATCAACCGGCCTGCTGGGATTCCAAGGTTTTGGGCCGCGGCCTCAAAAAAGAGTCAAGGGATACGATAGGCTGAGAAGAAGTCTGAGAAGAATGCCATACGGACTTACGGAGAATGGAGGACTCACCCAAAATATCCATAGGCGAGACTCTACGCGCACTGAGCTAAGGCCGTCTGTCAGTCTGTCAGACAGACACTAAAACAAGGCCACGCGAGAGTGGGTTGAGGAAATCTCCGACCTGTCGATGACACTAGGATGGTTAAAAGACTGATCAGCATTGAAGATGCGATTGTACAATGATCATGTCGATTGGCTGATCCTCATCTTTGGCAGGACCCTGATGCAAGCATTCGATAACAGTCGTACAGTGGCAGTGTCCTGGTATTTGACAATGAGATAACAGGTCAGATCGATGACTAATCCGAGAGCATGATTGACTCAACTGCAGCGAACTCGTATCAGTCAAGCCACCCTCCTTGGCTTGGAGTGGGAGAATACCTATCCAACTGCTTCATACGTACGTACAGTGTCAGTGCTCAACCAGATGATCTGATTTCATTTCAGGCAGAGGCCATGACTCGTGAGCTTCCCTTGGCCTCCAGTAGAGAGTCATTTAGGATCATAGAATGTGTGAAGGAGCATATACAGAGTGAACCAGACTCGCGCCCTCCTTCGCTCACATTATTGAGTTTGGAGTTGAAACAGGGGTTTCTGACTGGTCATTGATGCACGTACAGGCGTATGTCTCCTGTACAGTTCTACATCCTTGGCTATCCATCTGGTCACGGAGTTTCGTTCAGTCTGACACATATAGAATCAATGGTCTCCTTCACTACTTCGTACTTCTCTCAATGCTGACGTCGACGTCAGAGAGGTTCAAGTCTTACCTTTCCTGACAAGCCCAGCTACTCAATATTCTTGCTAGGCTCATTGGCCAATCAGCGCCCCTCATTCTAGCCAAGATCTTTATAATCCGCATCAGGCTTAGTGTCCCTGCCTGCATTCACCAAATAGCCAATCATATCCAACTCCCTCAGACCTCTTGTCCTAAAATATGGCTCCCAGAATACAGAGACTGCATCAACCCCTATATACTCTGCTAGAAGTTGGTCGTTGCGACCTCCCACCTTGCCAAGTTAACCCTACTACGGAGTACTATCTACCTAATTGATTGAGTAGTAACAGTGCCTTCTGTGGGTCCCTTGGCATTATGCACATACTGTTGCTCCCTTCTATCTTGGTCAACCCACCCCCCTTCCATAGTGGGTTTGCCTTATTCCTGTCCCTTTGAGAGATCACACCTACCAAATCAGATGCCTGCTCGTCGCAGTCCTCGTCCACTCAATCTGATGCCCGGCCCAGACGCGAAATGGAAGCTATTTCACTTTCAGGAGATGATTGGCATCCTCGCAATCTGATCAATAATCATCAATTATTATTGTTGCATTTCCATGCCACTGCAGGCCCTGGTCCACGCGATGCTTTTGTTGGCCTGTTCTCCCCCAGTAGTTGCCTTTCCACTCTGCAGGCCCTTTCGCTCTTGCTACTTCATCTGTTCTTCTTAGTTGTAAGGCATGATCATCTTTAAGGTGGCTGCGGTGCCCGTTGAAAAGGCAGGCCGGGCTCTTTCAGGCCATTAGCCATTGGCACCCATCTTGCTATGCCCGTTCAGAGGCTACTCCGAAGGTCACCCCTCCAATGCTCTCAATGTAGTGAGCGACAGATGGAGGTATGTTGATGGCTTCATGTCCTATCACCTTGGGTCCTATCATGGCTGCTTACCACTCCTGCTCTCTAGTGCTCAAAGACTCGCCCTCCGTGCGACGGATGCAGGCGTCATCGCCTATCCTGTCGTTACCGTAACTCGGTTCCCTCGAAACAATGCCGACCAGCCTCCAAAGCGACCCCGTCCAAAGCGACCCCGTCCAAAGGGAAAGCTTCCTCTTCCTCCGACGACTCGTCCTCGTCCTCGTCGTCCTCGTACTCCTCACCTTCTCCTCCCGCCCAACAATATCCTCCTTCTGCCGACAGCCCCTCCACATCCCATTCCCCCGAGTCCAATATCTCCGAGGTCGATCAGGATGACAAGGTCAAGGTCTTGGAGGCTCAGGCTGGCAAACCGTCCGACGACCTGAACGCCGAAGATCAACGCCTATTGGACAACTGGTGCAACTCTACGGAACAATCCCTCGCGCACAGCAACAGCAAGGACCACCCATGGCAGGCCATCATCCGGCGCGAGGCATCCCAACACCCTGCCTTGAGGCATAGCACGCTGGCTCTGTCCGCCGTACAACTCGCATCTACCAGTGAGGCTGGTACTCCACAACGCGACGGTCACTTGCAGGCGGCCGAAAGTCACTACACACAGGCCACGGAGAAGCTCCCGAACATCCTACAAACCCCTACAGCATCCGGGCCCAACGCAGCATTCTCCGCTGCGAGCATTCTCTTCATGTGCGACCTTGCGTCCTCTGCGCTGGCCGGAGAGGGCTCCCAGTCCGTTCTCCCGTCGCTCGACAACCAGACACCCACCCCTCAAAAAGAGAGTCATGACACATCACCTTCTTCCTCTCCTTCCCTACAGAAGCTCCTCGACCTCTTCGATACCATCAGAGCCTTACTCCCCAGCCCAGAGACCCTGAAAAGCGTCGAAAATGGCGCCCTCAAAGACCTTTTCACCCAGGGAGATCCATACCACCAACTGCCCAGCACCTACACCCTCACCGTTCTCTCCATGAAGAACTTGAACTCCGTCAGCGCGAAAAAGGACCCAGCGCACGAGACGGCCGTCTACAACGACACCATCGCAAACCTGGACAACTCGCTCGAGATGCTCACCAAAGGCGGCGATCCGACGACGATCGCCCTGCGCTGGATGTTCCGCATCCCCAGCCGATATCTGGATCTCGTCCGAGAGGAGCAACCCCTAGCACTCATAATCTTCGCCCATTACTGCGCGGTTCTGCACCATCTCCGCGATCGGTGGTGGATGGGTGACTTGGGGGCTCGGTTGTTGAAAGAGATCTGTCGACTACTGGGGCCGGAGCGGATGGGCTCGATTTTATGGGCCACGGATATCGTAGGCATTCAGACATGATATTCAGGCATTTGCGGCAATTCTGTCCTCCTTATTAGCGATATGGTTTTGCGGCATGATTTATTCGCATGTCTAGAGGAAAATTCATCAGTTGCTTGTCGATGATACCCAGTAACAATGATCAGAATGTCATCTTTATCGTCATTTGTCATCTTCTATGGTAATCTGTGCTAGGCAATTAATCGTTTGCGTCGCATACGCAGCTGTATCCTGTGCCAGATAAATATGCTTTTATCTGGCTGAAAAGGGCAGAAGGACAGAAGGACAAACTTGAGCGGCGGAATATTCCACATATATCAACGTTAAGTAGTCTAGAAACTCTGATCCTGGGTGCGCGGTCTGCTTTGAAAGTATATAAAATAAATAAACCATAGGCCTTCTTCATGCAGAAGGGAGTCATTGAGCAGTCATAGTGTGGTCTTACCACAGATATGAATCTATATATATCTTTGCCATGGCTGACTTGGTATGGTAAACATATATCACTCTCTGTTTTACTCATGATTAATTTATCCACGTTCCTTTTAAAAATCACCTAGACAACGCTTTCATTAATCGTGATAGTTCCAGGATCACATTTTCTGAATGGCAATAGAATTAATCAGAATAACCTGGTGTGGATTATGCGGCTCCTATACTCTATCCATGTTTGGTTAGGTGGGCACAGCAAAAGCCTTGGGAGGGAACCAAGTTTCCTTTGATAATGCTTATGATCTGCTAGACTCTATAAGCCTATCAGCAGTTAATAATAGCCAAAAGTCAGATATGACTGTTGTGTCCAAACCTTTCCATCACCTGGCGAAGAAGCCGGAATCAAACTTGGTTGGCGAGAAAGCTTCTCAATCAATATGTCCCTGTGCAGTATGTTTGCTCAAGCAGTCTTAAGCGCCATCATCCCTCCAGTGAACACGCCTTTTATCCTCATAGGTTCCATAACTCTCCCGTGCGAAGACGCAAGAGCAAGCAACTTTTAATGTCAGACCTAAAGCTCTGAACTGAAAAGACATTACATTGCCATGGCAAGCGGTGGGCAACACGGCGATATACCAGACAGGCTATCACGGCCAGAGCAGTAGCTGGCATAACCGCTACCCCATATGGAGAGAGTTCTACCGCCTCTCATAGACCAGAATGTGCCTTGTATGAGAAAGACTCCATACTCCCATAAAAGAGGAACTACTCATGCGACAAATGCAAGGCTGGAACAAGATTGTAAGCCTGATCCGAGAAGCCTTTCTATAGTGGCACTGGTCGATCTCGAAGTCGATTTATGGCCTTTTATGGCTCAGCATGGTGGTGGTTTCGAGTCTTGCATGCTCAGGAAGTTCATGGGACATTGGCATAGGTGGTCCACCCTTGTTAAATGCTGCATCATTGCTGATTTGGTTGTCGAGCGCCCTCGAGCCTAGTCTTCATCTCCTGGAAGATGTGCTCACTTACGGGGACGAAAAGCCTGGCCACAGTGAGATCCTCATTTACTTCTGAAGGGTAGGAAAATATGCTTTTACTATCAGCCAAGGTCTCTGCAACTGATAATCCAAGGACCAACCACTTGAACCATGCACGAAATGACTGAAGCTTTTACTGAGTGGGCAAGGAAGCTGGATGTGAGAGTTACATCAAGTTAGACAAAGAAGTGAATGAAGTGTAAACAATCCTTCATCTTATATCTTACCTACCTGGTTTGTATTCACTTATGGGCTAACAAACACAACAGTCATTACATTCACTTATCATTCTCAGATCAACACTTTCTGGCAGAACTCGAAGCAATTCTTGACTACCATACTCTTCATCACATCTCAACTCTCGATCTCCTCATCTTAATGAAGCCTTTTACTACTCATCATCATCCTATTACATTACTTTAGTCTCATACCTGAGTTCGCTCCTCCCTCACATACCTCAAATCTACGTTGAAAGGGCGATAGCAGCATCGAGCCCAGACTCCATACATCGATCTTCTCCTGCCATAGCTGGACCTTCAACATAAGGCTTACTGCGGCAGTTCCAATCTCTCATCTTTAACTTCTCATCACCCATCTCATTGCTATTTTCCAGCCAGGAATCAATATGAACCTTCTTGATCTACCCACTGAGGTGCTCGCCATGATAGCAGGCGCCCTCCAGAACGCGAAGGACATCAACAGCCTCGCACGGACAAGCCGCGCTCTCTACTCTTGTATCAACTACGTCCTCTACAAGTCCGATGTGCAGAATGAAAGCGGAAAAGCTCTGATCTGGGCTGCACGACGCAACAAGCCGGCGACCGCCAGGATGTCCCTCCAGGCAGGCGTTAAAACACTGAAACAATGGCATCGGACGCCTCTAGTCTTCGCGTTAAAGCGCGGCCACGAAGCCATGATGCGACTGTTACTGGACGAAGGTGTTGATCCGGACGAGATTCTTTTTGAAGGCTCTCGAATGGAAACTACTGCTTTATACATGGCGGCTAGCAGTGGCTATGACGCTATTGTCAAGCTCTTGATCGACAAGGGTGCGAGCGTTAATCTCAAGAAGGCTCCTGGACACCCTTTGGTAATCGCTGCATCCAACAACAGGAAAACCGTGGTCAGACTTCTACTTGAGAATGGTGCAGATCCTAACGCCACCCGGCGATATGATAATACAACGGCTCTTAACATTGCAGTGATGAGGGGGAATAGTGAGATTGTAAGCATGCTACTACACAAGGGTGCGCATACAGAAATGGGCGATGACCACGGAACTACACCACTTCATGCAGCGATAAAGAAAAATCACTGCAAAATCACCCAGCTATTACTAGAAGGAGGAGCGGATGTGGGAGCCCGCGACAGTTCTGGATGCACTCCGTTGGACTCAGCCATGACATACGGCTCTCAGCGATCGCTGTCTCTGTTCCTGAAGCATGTGGAACTAAACGCTCAGAATTGCTGGCGTCTGCATACTGCCATAACTATGAACAAGACTGCTGCTGTCCGGTTGCTTCTCGCTCATGGTGCGGACATCAACCGCAAAGATTCAGAGGGCCAGACCCCTTTGCTCTATGCTATGCTCCAGGGATATGATCATCTCGTCGAACTTTTGTTGCTTTACGATGTCGACCCAGACGCCGAAAGACACGACGGACTCAGTCCGTTAAAGTTAGCAAATGAAATAAACAGGGAAGACTGGGCGCAAAAACTAAGAGAAAAGCGTGATGAACGCAAGTCCTCGCGCTCATAGTCAACATTTGATTCTCTTGGTATTGAGTCCGCTGGCCCCGAAGAAGGACAATTCTCCGTGCCCTTAACCAGGAGTGTCATCTATCGGACTTGCGGATTCTCTCTTTAAACTCTCTCAGGCGTCCCTCGCTGATATGCTTGTTATTTGTCAGGGAAGAATGGAAATTCGTGGATTCTCTCCACGGCCGAGAACTCTCCGATGCAGTGGGAAAGGAATTCAGTCATTTCATTGCTAGTCTAATACCGATTCGTTTGTAGTTCAAAGCACACTGACTATTAGATGAATCAAATGCATATGTCACTTGAATAAGAGTCGTCCAGAATTGAAGTAGATGGTCTGCATTGATAGTTTGTAGTCCGGTAGACTGAAAATGGTCTTGGATGTGAATAATGAGGGGTTTATAACGGCATTTTGGCTGCATTTGACGAATTGCCATCCCTGCCGAATGAGATACTTAGTCTACTAGTCGTACGTAGCAGTCCTGCATGTCACCATGTTCTGCTGAAAAGCACGCCATTCCGAAGGTTTGCCCGCAATCGAACGACAAGCCTGAGAGATAAATACCCCCATGTCCTTTCCCTCCACCTGGGCATGGAATCCAAGTTCAAGATCGTCCAGAAAGAAATAAACTGATTGAACTCCTAGAATGGCACAACCAAACGTCCCAGCAACAGACCCCGCAGTGTACGACGCCTACAAGGAGAAATGGGCTGCTCTCCCTGACTCCGCAGACGCATGGCTTGCACGAGCGCATGAAGTGGCTGAAATTCTTGGCCAGGATGCAGCTCAACGAGATCAAGACAACAAGTCACCTCGTGCAGAGGTCGCCTTACTGAAGCATTCCGGTCTGTTGAAGCTTCTGGGGCCGAAGAAGTATGGCGGCGGAGAACAGCCGTGGCATGTGGGCTACAAGGCGATCCGAGAAGTGGCCAAGGGGGACGGGTGCGTATCAATAATCGACATGCGAAAACTGGCTAAGTGAATTTCAGGTCCATTGGCATGCTTCTCGGATATCATCTCCTCTGGTCGACGACCGCCAATGTGGTTGGAACTGCCGAACAAGCCGATCGTCTACAGGAACTGATCATCACGAACAACTTTTTCGTCGGAGGAGCGGTTAATCCTCGGGACAATGACTTGAAGATAACTGCAGAAGGTGACTCGATCGTCTTCAACGGGTTCAAGCACTTCAATACTGGTGGTGTGGTTTCCGACCTTACGGTCCTTGAAGGCGTGCTGGACGGAACCCAGGACCATATATTTGCCATTGTGGAAACTAATCAGCCCGGCATTCAATTCGCACACAACTGGAAGAATATTGGTCTGCGGTTGACAGAATCTGGGAGCGTTAAGATCGAGAATGTGCGTGCATCTTGGACCGATGCATTAGGATGGGACGCAACGAGCAAAAGACCAGTCGCAGAGGTTCTCACCATTCCCTTTGCCTCTTTGTTTCTACCTACGTAAGTGCTGCATGACTGCTTCCGCACTGTCTGTACTGACTGTACTAGAATTCAACTGGTCTTCAGCAACTTCTACCTCGGAATCGCCATCGGCGCCCTCGAGTTCGCAGCCAAGTATACTGCCACGTCCACACGCCCCTGGCCCTATGGCGGGGACAACAAGGACGCCGCCACGGACGAGTTCTACATCCTCGAACGGTACGGGAACTTCTTTGCACATCTGCGTGCGGCAGAAGCACTTGCCGACAGAGCAGGCGATCAACTTTCAGCGCTGTACGAACGTCATTCAGGCGATCGGTCCAAGGTGACAGCTGAGGAACGAGGGGAAGTGGCTGAATGGATCGCAAGTGTGAAGGTGGTCACTACAGATGTCGGACTTCGAGTCACGTCCGGCATATTCGAGGTGACTGGCGCGCGAGCGACGTCGCTGAAGGTGGGGCTGGACAGGTTCTGGAGGGATATTAGGACGCACACCTTGCATGACCCCGTGGCGTACAAGAACCGGGAGCTCGGCAGATATGTGCTACTGCATGAGTACCCGGAGCCTACATGGTATACTTAGCTCGGGCTTTGATTCAAGCAATAATAGCTGGCTGGATATAGATCTATGCTAGTCTGAATGGCTCAACCCTGGACGCACCCGATAAGGATCTGACCATTTCGACCTGCTTTCCCTGTAAGATCAAATCGTGATGAAGATATGTATCACCAATGAGTAACCACTCTCTTCCCCACGGTCGTAAAATAAAAGGCAGACTTCCCCCAAATAGAACGACTACTTGGTCCCCTGGCTGCATCATTTGCGGACCAAGTCCGACAAGCCCTGATCTCGTTCGATACATCCGCCTGTTCCACGAATAGAGCCAAAGTGGATGCGTATATGCATTCTCATCTCCAGGGAGATCCGCTGATTGCCCCTCTGGTACTAGATCGGGGTAGGATAATCCCTGTGCGGGGGGATGTGCCTGCAGCCACGCCAAAATGTTACTCTTTACCTGCCGCGTCAAGGCGTCCCAAGCGTCAAGTCTTGAGTCCTTCCAGGAGACTTGCTGGCTGATGAACATGCCGATCACCCCCAGCATGCCAGCACCGATCGTTTGCAAGAAAGCAACATCTAGAGCCTCGCTTGTCCCTGTGTACTGGAAGCCTGGACGCGGAAACAACGGAAAGTTGAAGAGCTGAGACCATATCGTTTCTATTGGCGGCTTTTCCGTGTACTTGTAGTGAATAAGGTCGCTCACAGCGTCAACCAGATCAACACGATACCCGTCCAGCTGGAGCACATCTGGCTCGACTGATTTGCCATCAAGGGGAGAGTCGTGAAGCTCCGCGAAATACCGATAGTGGCCATGCATTGGAATACCAGCGAGAAACAGACCAGGCGGAAAGAGTGACACTGAGCGTTCTTCATGCAGCTTAGGAACCCAGGATGGCCAATAGTCCTGTACCGGATGTGTAGTATGCTGTACGAGTGATAACATGTCCAGCTTTCGTGGCTGCTGGCGCACACTGAACCTCGTAAAGTCTCGGTACACTTCCCGGACAGGCCTGGAATAGGTTGGTCTCAAGGCAGCAGGCCTGAGGAAATTGATATCTGGTCCGAGCGAGTTCACCTTCTCGGAAAGCCATATGACGCCGCGCTGCAAGAGCGACAAGGCCCTCGAGTTATGTGCACCTTCGACTTGGGTCAGTGCCAGAACGGGCTGCAATCCTTCGTCCGAGATCCCGAGAAGAGCAAAGATCCGATCGCGGGGATCAGTGCACTTGAAGTTGCGGATTCCTGCAAGTAAACTGAACATGCGGCCGATAGATCCCCCCACGTATTGCTGTTCTCTCCACACCAGTATTTTCCGTCTGGCGGCGACAACGATATTCCAAAAAGACACCGTACCATCCGGAAAATCAAAGCCCTGAGCATCCATGATAACCCCCCGGATGTTACAGACATATCTCAGCAGCGAGATCAAATCAAAGAAATCCATCTCGTGCTGTCCGCATTTTGCAATGCAGCGTTGCGAGGCGACAACCTCCTGTATACACCACACGCGCTCAAAGTACTGGCCCGCGAAAAGGCAAGCCAGTGCATCCGTCGCCCGTGGCTCTGCGGTGAGCGACTCCCACAGGATGGCGTCGGCTTCAGTCTTCATCGAGTAGAGTGTCCTCCCATCGGACGCAGTTGTCGCGGTTTGATTCATATCCTTCTGCAACTCGGACAATCTCCTCGCAAAATCGAATGCTTCTTTCGTTTCGGGCATACCGGGCCCAAGCCATGCGATGACTGCAACTGCATGCTTATATACAAGCCTCATGTAGCCGACCTGACGCTCTCGCTCCCTCAGATCATCCTGGTTAATGCAGACCGCATCGACCCAGAGTCTGCGATGAGCATGAGGGAGACGTAGATGGCGAAGCGCGATGTTGAGGTTCAGGGTTATGCTGAGTAGGCCATTGCCGCAGTAGAGGGGCACAGGCGCCCGTTCGCTGCCCCATACATACGACAGGGCTTCAGGAGGCCATGGACAGTGCTCAATATCAACAATGTCGAGGGTACAGTATAGTGGATCTTGCTCTGTGCCAGGATAGAGAGTCAAAACGCGTGTGAACGCGGGATTCTGGCCGACTTCGTCAATGGGTGGTAGGGGTATGTATTGGTACTGGGCCATTGCAGTCAAAATAAGAATGTCCTCATGAGGAACAGAGGAAGGATTAAAAGTTTGATCGCGAGAATGTGGGGTTGAGACTTGAGGCTGTCGAGGCCAAGATTGATCGGCTGATTCAATACGAGAATGCGCAGAGATCTTTTACGCCCGGGCTATCACGATGATTACTCTATTGGTCGAAATTGTAGCATTAGAGGTCAGTTAATGTGTTAGATACTATATTTGGCTGCTTGAAGGATAGGAACCATGTCGGAACAGCATTGATATATCAGTCGTTCCCTGTCTCTCTTAACATTAAGGCCAGCTCATCTCTTTCCAAGGCACTGGTTACGACTAAAGCACATTACAGCGCCTAGTTAATATTCGGCGACATTTGTCTCATATGGATAAATACACTCATTAGTCACTAACTGCATGTCTCACCTCAGCAAGCGCCTTGGTTAGCCTCTGTTAGCCACCTTAGCCTATCTTCTCCACGAATAAGGGACACGCCAAGGTCTGTTGGATGCGTCTAACAAGGCTGAGCTCCCAAGTTCCCTTGAAGGCTGAGTCTGTCCCGCAACGAGACAGACAGGGCTAATCCTCTTCACAGTCCTTTCCTCACTTTCTTCCTTACAAACCTGCGAGAGGGCGGTCATCACCAACATGCAAGTTAATAGCGCCGTTGCTCTTCGGCGACTGTCGCTGAGCACAGGATCTAACCCCAGCAACCAAGCACCAGAGTATTCCGAGAATGACCTCTCCCCGGACTCGGCCACGTCTCACAACGAGGAGCCGCCGGCATATTCGCATGCACCTCCAGCAGCCCAGGTTCCTGGATGAGGATACAGTACGACGCTTCATCGCTCGCCATATGTCTTGATCCCCACGCTTCTGTATGCAGCCCTGGCAATATATGCGTGGGCTGCGATTGTCTACCTTTCCTTTCGTCCCATGCGCGCCAAGTCGTGGGGGGCACTTCTGAAAAAAACATTATTCCTATCCCAAATCATTGGACTACGTGTCGAATGAAAGCATTTATCGCTCTGCCGTGGTGATCAGGACCCTTATCATCGTCGTCACTCTACCATGGCTTTCAGCCGTATGCGCGAGTGCGGCCGTCATCTATGTGCAGAATCAAAAGACGGCCAACAGCCTGCGAATGCGCCAAGTCACGAATCTGGCAGACCGTCGATGGTTGGATATTACCCTGTACAAGGCGCTTGTCTCGGGAGGATGGAAGAGGCATGGCAGTCCATTTTTGGTTCTTGCCATCATTCTTCATCTGATTGCCGGCTTGACATATCCCATCCAGTCAATCTTCCTCGAAACAAAGACGATCCGTGTCCCCGAGACCATGAACAGGGTGGCTACCATAGCCGATCTTCCCTTCCTTACATACCCTGGCACAGCTACTTCACTCCTAGGCAATGACATCTTGACGGCTCGCAGAGCTCTCAGCGACGCGGACTCCATCACCTTTCAGCCGTTTTTGTGGCAAAACACGTCTGGTATACAATTACATACCCTGGATGACATTCTATCCTTGAACGACTCGTTCTATGCTCAGCTCCCGACTGGATTCAACACGGGCGTACTGCGACAGTTTGCGCCTCGCGTGAACTCCACCGCCACGTACGAGAGTATGACTGCCAGTCAATTTCCGTCGAACTGCGACAGTGTCCCTGGGTCTTTTTATTCCAAGTACTATTCCGAGTACACAGGATACGCACGCCCTGAAAGCTGGGGAGTCACTGCCTGCATGCCTGCCAACCTGACCAAATCACCATGGCAGAAGACGCGAGATCGTCAGGAGTTCTCTGAAACGCTTTATTTGAATTTCACCAGCACACAGGGTTACTCCAGCGACACGCCGACTGGTGGCAAGCTGTACCGAATCACGGTCAACACCACCGCCGGATACTTCGAGTTGCCGAACTACATGAATGAGGGCCTGCCCGGCCCACTACTGGAGAAGGACCCCCTTAGCCTCTGCGGCGCAGACTGTCGCTATCAGACCGTTGATATGAGCACCGACCGGGTCCGTCGCGATAACATTACCACCACAGACACCCTCGACGCAGCGTCCTGGGACCCCATCTCAACAGTCAACAAAGGGCCCCTTCTCACGACGGAACTCGCAATGTTTGGTCCAGGTTCATTCCTAGATACATTCGCTGCAAAACTCTCGGCCATCAAGGCCAGCGTCAACACAGCCAACTTCACAGGCGATATCTGTCTCGACGTCCCTCCACTTCTCAACCTGATCCTAAATGAGTCCTACGGCCTCCTTCCCCGACGATACTGCCTAGATGCTCCCGTGGGGATTCGCTACGAGGGCAACAATGCCGACAGCCTCATCCAGCAATGGCTCGGCTACTTCCTCAAAGGCGAGGACCGATTCCCCCTGGTCTTTACAGCGGCAGCCTTCCTATCCAACAAGCAAATGCTCGAGTCCGTGTCTGGTCAGTGGTGGATATACCAGGATCTGGGAGCCGAGATGGATATTCCCACCATCTCTCTCGCAGGGATAATCGTCGGCTCGGTCCTGATGGCCCTATACATCATCCCGCTGGTGGGACTCTCATTCTACGCGGATTGGTATCCACGGTGGACGGAACGGTTAGACTCCTTCGCGATGCTGCGCTTCGGGGCCGCGATTGGCGATAAACTGCTCCCTCTGCGGGTGGCCCGGACAGTGGATCAGATTCCGGTATTGGATGAAATCCCAGGTGTTGTGAGGGATGTGTCTATTCCGGATGGAGATGAGGTTCTCCCGATGGGCACTCTGGGGCTTGGGGATGGACGGCCGTTGCAGAGATATCGTCGGTATGAGGCTTTTAAGGAGAGTGACGAGCCTTTGACGCAGGTAGAGCACAGAACGCTGCGGTTGGAATTAATGATGTTCCGATAGAGGGTTAATCAATGCGGAGGAAGTGCTTTATCTGGGAATATAACTAAATATAACTGTGTACATATAGATCCATGTGTGGGACACGTCCAATAGGCTGTGCTAGTTGATTTCTAGCTTTCCACGCTACCATGATTCCTCTGCCAATTCCATGAACGGTGCGAATTGCTATAAAGAAGAGACATGCTATCAAAGAGCTGATGGTGAAAAACAGGACTGATGCAAAAAGGGGCTAACGCTGGCCATAGATTTCTGACATAACAGCAATTAAACCATTCTCTTTAGGTTCCCCCTTCAGTGAATGGCTAGCACAACTCTCTGTTGTAATATCACGCAGGGGCAGCACGATCTCCACGAATACTAGGATAGACGATATCATATAGTATAGACACGGAGGGAATGCTGGGTCCTGTGGTCCTTTTCTTTCCTAAAACAGTTTACAGAATTGCCCTCTTCGACTCTTCAGCACGACTGAATGATGCAATGACAAGGAGTGGATGACCAACCACTATGGATTCGTGATTACAGACGACTTCGGACCCCTGCGTTTCGGGCAATCAAATGCCAGGACCGACGCTTAGCAGGGCAGCTAAGGGCTAAGGTGCATCAAGATCAGCTTTCTCCGACATCGCCACCTAAGAAAAAGGAGCTTATATATAGAATGATACGACACCGCACAGGTTTAATGTCAAAAGTTACATGTGTGCCAATTTTCTTATTGTTCATCATGGATTTCAAGTTCGCACTACTCATAACTGTCGTTTCAGCACCACTATCTGTCTTCTTGTACAGACAGATCCGTGCGTCGCTCGAGGACATCCAACACACGCCAGAAGAACGTACCTTTACTCCTGCGAGAACTGGACCGGCGGTGCCAGGAGGACAAACATTTCCTAAAGCAGTGTACCCCATCGATGCCTTCCCGGGAAGCAGACAGTTCAAGACTGTATATGGAACAATCCATGTGTTCGAATGGGGCCCTGAGGATGGGGAAAAGGTGTTGCTGTTGCACTGCCTGGGTACACCCTGTATCGCATTGGGTGATATGGCTAAAGAATTGGTACGCAAAGGCTACAGGGTCATGATATTTGGTAAGTTGTATCTGTTCTTGACCCTTTGACTCTGACTGACATCGACTTGTAGATCTGTTTGGGCGGGGCTACTCCGATGCGCCGAATGACCTCGTCTTTGATGCAAGACTCTACACCACCCAAATTTTGCTGGTACTCGCTTCCTCCCCGCTATCCTGGACTGGCACTTCTGCCTTCCACATCATTGGCTTTTCCCTCGGTGGCTCGATCGCCGTGGCTTTCGCCGCCTACCATGCCACTATGCTCCGCTCCGTAACTCTGGTTTGTCCTGGAGGCCTCATCCGCACGTCGCACTTGAAGCCCTTAGACAAAATTCTATCGGCCATACCAGCAGCAACCGTTGCGGCAGAGGTTCAGTCACTCGTATGGAGTCGGGTTGGAGCATTCGCTTCGTTGGGAGGTATAGTACAGGGCAAAGGCATGATACCGAAGACGAGGTCCGGCAAGACATTACGGCGTGTGCTTCGGGAGTTGGTGGAGAATGGGGTCTACGGGGACTTGGATCGGAGTGTTGAGGTCCCAAGCACAGTCGAGGATCCGACAGCTGTACAAGTCGCGAGAGCCAAGGTTCGAGAGTACTTTAACAGGAACAAGGGTAAGCACAAGGCGATTGAGGCAAGGGAGACGGCATGAAACTGCAATATGTAGATAAACTATCTTCAGTGCAAAACTAAGATCCTATATAATATGTGAAAAGAGCAAGCTCTTGTGCCAGAAAGGTGGGGGATTGTCAGAGACGGTTTCTAGCCCGGTAATAATCTCCGGAGTCTCATCGCTCGTTCCAATGACGATTGCTTCGGCCAATATGTGATGAAGCTCACGCACGGAGACAAGCATATAATCCAGACCTCTCAACGTAGAAACCACAGCCTCCGAACCTCCACTGCTGTCAATATTTTGGATGAAACCGAGCCCTATGACCGGGCCAAGGTTGATCACCGAGGCAGGCAGGTTGCGCGCTCGTCTCTGGGACACCAAGCCGGTCATAAACTACAAAGTGGTCAGCATGTCATGACTCGAATGGAACCGGAAGAAAATTACATTATTAGCAGCATCGTAGTTGGCTTGGAAGGGCTGCCCAACCACAGCCGAGATGGACGAGAACAACAGAAAAAAGTCAAGATCATCGCTAGAGAAGACCTCGTCGAGAACCACAGACCCGTCCACCTTGGGCCTCAGGACTTCCTGTAGAATGTCGTATGTCAGATCAGGGAAGAAACAATTGGACTGAAGCATTGCACTGTTTGCCACACCTCCGATGGGGGGCATAGTGCTAAGAATGTGGTTGCGGAGGTTGATCATGTCTTGCTTCTTGGTCACATCAGCTGCCTTGATCACAACATTGGCGCCTTGCTTTTCTAGCTCTTTTGTCCACAGTCGGTCCTTGTTGGGATTCCTACTACTGTTAGTAGCTATCCATATCACAGTCTTGTCTGTACAAACCGGCTTGTGATTACAATGTGGCGCCCACCACTCTGTACTATCCATCGGGTGATAGACTGACCCATCTGCCCGCTAAGGCCGATGAGAACATATGTCTTGTTCGGCGAGAAAAGACCGGAAGGATCAATAGGACGAACAAGTGTGCCGGACTGTTGCTCAACGGGGTCTCTGGCCGTTACCCCCGCCTTAAACAGTTGAGACGATCGTTGCGCTTCTTATCGAAAAGCACCCTCGGGATGAGAAGTCGCCTTCCTTGCACGGAGAGCTCCGGTTCGACCGTCCACAGCCTGTATGAGCTATGATCTCTCATCCTAACACCGCCAATAAGCCGAAGGAAGCTCTCCGAGACACTTCTCTGGTTTCCATCAATATTGTCCAAGTCGAGGAGCTGCAGAACCTTCTCCGGGTTCTCAGCTTGGACGGCTCGCACAAGTCCAATTGTACCGCTTTGGTACGGATGTAGATTTCCAGCGCTATGAGTGACCCACAGGGCTATCTTGGACTTGTTTAACAGTTGATGTAGGCCGTGAAAGGTATCATGATTGAGGCATTCCAGCACTGACTGATCCAACTCGGTCAGACTAAGCACAGCTTCCACTTGGTCAAGGTCTTCGCTCTTCAAGTCGGTCAGGGACCTAATTACAATAACCTCCCCATCCCAGACACCTCTCAGTGTATCCTGGATTGTCTCGATAAATTGTTTAATCTCTTGCGAGATGCCACCTATAACAAGAAGCGTTCCTCTTGTAGTAAATGGCGGCGTCGAGTCAAGCGGACTTTTGAGAAAGCGGACTTGATCATCGACGGCCTGTGACAAGATGACAAAAGGCGAATCCCCTTCTGGGTTCTTTTGCAATAAATCAATTCCTGAAAACCCAACGCTCTGCAACATGTCGTGTATCTCTTTGCGGGCAGAGTCTGTTGCTTCCAGCGGAATGGCCTCTGTTACCGTCATCGTCTTCAGTAGAAAACCCCCTGGCTTTAAGAGACATCGGATGGATTTCAATGTAGCAGACTCCTCTGTGGAGGCCTTTAGAAGAATTATCAAGTCGAAAGAGCTCAGGTTGATTGAGCTGTTGGGGGTTGTTTCGTCCAACGTTCCAACGCCCCGTGGGATGTCGACGACTGCGAACTTGATATCTAGGTCGTCCGATATCAACCCCTGCCTCATATCCTCTATAGCCCGGTCCGATTCATCCGCAATCGTGTATGAGCCCATGGAATTTCCCAGCTCGTGACATAAAGCTTGTACCAAGTTGATGGAAGAGATTCCAACCTGGAGAATGTTTAACTTTGCGTAGCGATGTGAGATCAGTCTGGTTGCCGCCAGTAGGTACTTGTGAGCCTGCGACGGGCCCAAGCGCTCGTAACAGGCGATATGATCGTCATGCTCGAGCACTGCCCCCGAGAGAATGTCTGGTCGCCAGATCTTTTTCAAGTACAGCCGTTTGTCTTGCCTCTCGGTAGAGGGACTTATGGGAGTCATGGTGAGACTTTCGAGGCGGAATTGTAACTGCCCAGTCTCTGAACTGTAGACGTTGACGTCTCCATTGATTCTTGGTAACTCCGATTCATACCCTGCAGTATATTTCTGTAGGTGCGCCTCGACAGTTACTGAGGCTGGTGTATCGAGGCCGAAACATGAATTCGGAAACAATGCCAGACGCCCGATCTTTGTAGGTGCGAACGTCGTCCATAATGAACCATCCCGAGGGGCGGCGAAGGCAAGTAAAAGTGTCTGGAAGCAAGCTTCCAGGATGGCTGGGTGAAGCAGAGCTGATATACTTGATGCTCCCCCGGTCATCGGCGCGACAACAGCGCATGCATAGTCCATACGCCTCTCAGCAGAAGTCAAAGCTCTGAAAGGTCCACTATAGCTCAGGCCTACTTCGCTTAGGGAATCATAAAATTGGTTGATGTTCACAGGCCTCAACCCGCACGGTTTGGGTTGTCTGGAGGAGGATAATAATGCTAACTCGTCGTCTGCGAAAGTCATGCGTAACCTTCCCGTGGCTACAGTGGCCATGTTTGGGTCCTGCGCGGCGCTCCTGTTGAGACTTAACTCTGCATGGATGGTGTCAATCCCATCATTACCAGAGTCGACAAGACTGCTTATTGAGAGCGAGGTCTCAATCTCCACTGAAGATGCTTCTAGTACAATCGGCCGTCCGATGGTAACGTCAGAGAGCTCGATGCTGTCTGCTTGTTTACCATTGCGGATATCCATGGCGGCCGCAAGGGCCATGACGCAAAACAGAGCTGTAGGGATAACGGCCTGATTCTGTATGTGGTGAGCTTCTAGCCATGGCAAGTCCTCTAACTTGAAGACGCGCCGCCATCTCGGCTCAAATCCCGTAGCACCAGGGACTCGGTTCCCCAACAGCTCGTTAGGCAATTCTAGCATGACTGGTTTGACTGAATGTATCGAAGAGGAGTACTCCCACCTCATGAGAAGTGTCGGGCCCAGTAAGTTGCAACTTCTGGAAACGGCAATATTCGAAAAGGTTCGGACGGGAGGAGCAAAGCTACCTGGGAACTCAACATTCGGACTAATTCGGTGGACATAGGGTCCTTCTACACTGAGGCCAGCAATCAATGCGACAATATTACGTTGGAAAGCTCACTTCAATCAGCTCCTACAGATTCATCCGCAGGTTAAACGATTCTTACGATTATATTCAGATCGCAAAACGGACTATTATTTCAAACTGCCTTAGTAAACTGTGATATATCCGCACGTGCACACTTTCTTCCTCCGTACATGACTCAAGCACTAACTGCCGTTGTATCCTTTTTCGAAGGGTACTTTTGAGCCATATAAGTCAGATCGCCCTTCACAACATACCCAATATGGCTCAGTGCGAGCAGTTCCTTCATCTGCGGGCTAAGCGTCTCTTGAAGCTCCTTTGGCAGCTTGGCTGACCAGTTTGTCAGGGGCCGCATGTGAGGCGCAGAGTAATAGGCAAAGAGAATGGCTCGATCCTCGTCCTTGGTAACGTTGGAACCGGAGGTGTGCCATAGGCGCCCATCAATGACAACAATGTCGCCTGCATCAGCTTCAAATGGGACCAGCAGATCCGGTGCGTTATCGGGCACATCCTCCCAGGTGATCCACTTGTTTGAGCCTTGGATATACAAGGTTGCACCGTTCTCCTTGGTCATCCTCGTCAGGCACCAAATCACGTTGACTGCCCAGATATCCAACCACGGCGCTGGAAGGACGATGCTCTGGTCCGAGTGCAGAGCCATGCTCTCCGCGCCAGGACGAGCAATGTTGGCAGAGAAGTTGCTGACCAGCAGCTGTTCGCCTAGCAAGGACTTGGCCAAGTCTAGGCCGGTCGGGTTGATGAGCATGTCTCGCCAGTATGCGTCCAACTCGGGGAGATAAAAGACGCGCACGTTCGCAGGGTTGGGATCCAAGATAGGCTGAAAAGTGTCCTCGCCACGAGCCTCAGAGGCAGCTTTCGCCTGCCAGAGACGATCGAGTGCATCTTTAGCTTCCTCTTTGGAGAGGACCGCAGGGATCTTGACCCAGCCATGCTCTTTTAGATGAGCCTTGGCGTCTACCATGTTTAGCGTCATGGTCTCGAAGAGGGTCACTAGATTGTTGGTGGTTCAGGGGTGCATTCTCGATCTTGAGCATAGGGACACTCACTGACTAGCTAATAGTGCCTTCATGGCTACTCGTTCTCGGCAAGTTACATGTTGTGTTCGGTAAATTCGGTCAGTCCCGAAAGGAAACAGGACCGAAGGCCTCCGAAGACGTTGCTCTAGAATATCACTGACACCTCTGCCGAGTAAAAGGATTTTGGAGGGGACAGTTGATTTGATTTGCATTGATTACTGTTTTAGACAGAAATAGATGGTGTCATAAGCTTGTATAACCCCCACCGCAATAGTACCAGGACTTGGTGCTTGAGAAGGTAATTAGTATATACTTAGCATTACAAGTAGAAAGCCGCACTAAGGGGCGTTCTTCTCTCGTGACTGTAATACCTGTTAGGCAGCAAAGCATCGGCCGTGAGGATACATATACTCTTCATCACTCACATTTGTGAATGCTAACTTCTCTCCAACTGCCTCAAACTTGACAATGGACCAGTCTATGAAGCCCCTTCTCCCGCCCACAGAACGACCACGTCGACATCTGACGGCTTCTGCCATCTCCGTAAGCCACTCAATGAATGGTTGAAAATCAGGATCTGAAAGTGAACTGCTAACGCCATCATCAACAGCTCGTTCTCCCAAATCAATTCAGTCTCAGCACGCTTCTTTGCATCGGGTCCCTTATGCAGATCATCCTCTGCGCCATCCTCCCCCTCCGCTACGCCGCCATCCCATGTACAACTGTCCTTCTCGTATCCATCCTCTCCACGATCCAAAGTTGCTTCCAGCCGAAAACGAATCCTTTCATGACCCATGTCGTTCCCGGAAGAACTACGGCGCAGATCCCAGGCAAAGATGGGAAATATGGCCCTGAGCCAGGCAAGGGCTCAGTGGTAGTGTTCCACCTCGGAATACAATACAACCACCCCCTGGGAATCTTTGCACCGCACACGCTCGAAATCTCGAACGCGTTTCTCGCCATGCAGCAGGATATACTCCGCCGTAAGGACGAGCTCGGCTTGCTGGCGGTTCAGAATTGGCGAGGCAGCGAGCGCAGCTCCAACAACACCACACTCATAAAGTATTTCTTCAAAGACGTGGAAAGTATTCATAAATTTGCCCACGAACCGCTACATAAGGAGATTTGGGCGTACTATAACCAGTATCACCCTGGCCATGTGGGTATCTTCCATGAGACGTTTATCACGAAAGACGGCGGATACGAGAGCATGTATGTAAATTGCCATCCAATTCTGCTTGGACGAGGTGAGGTGAAGGTCAATAGTCGCAAAGACGGCACAGAGGAGTGGATGGGGACGCTGGTCAGTGCTGACACACCAGGTTTGAAGTCTTTTAAAGCAAGATTGGGTAAAGATGATTAAGCTGGAGGCAAGGTCCTCCTCCAATGACAAAAGTTGCGCCGCTTCAGATACACGACTTACGTAGACCTGACAGGCGAACGACCCTTATCCAGTACCCCCTTTGACCCTCCACTCGCCTATATCCTTAGTTTTTTACTTCCCCATTTGCATCTCCATTTGCCTTTCCGTTGGCATTTCCGTTGGTAATATCCGGTATGGGGATTGGCCCGCCTGGAGAGTTCTCCAGTCTCGCCGTCAAAACCTCGACGCCTGTTTCCGTAACAAGCAGAGTATGTTCTATCAATGTTCAAATTAGTATCTAGAGCCTTCAACTGGCCTCGGAAATGTCCATACGCACCGAATTGTGCTGTCCGCTTGCCGTCGACGGTAACATTTGTCCAGTCATCTGGCCAATACTTTTCTCGGTTGCCGCCCAAAGCCAGGATCGGTTCAATCGTAAATGTCATCCCAGGTTTGCATGTGCCCACAGCCTTGTTCTTCGCGTAGTGGGGTATCCAAGGAGGAGGGTGGAATTCCGAGTTGATACCGTGGCCGCCCCAAGTCTTAATGACGACAAGGCCTCTCGAGGCTGCGTGCTTCTCAATGATCTTGCCAAACTCTCGGATCGGTACACCGGGTTTGACGATCTCAATAGCCATGTCCAAGGCCTCCCGCGTCGTTTCCACGAGTCTGACCGAGTCGGGATCCGCTTTGGCCTTGTCACCAACATAGTAGGTCTCGTTCAAGTCGGCGTGATATCCTCCGTTGTACAGAGAAACGTCCAGGTTGAGAATATCGCCATCAAGAAGAACTCGCTGATCAGGGATGCCGTGGCATACCACCTCATTGGGCGATGTACATATTGACTTGGGAAAGTGGTTGTAGTTGAGTGGAGAAGGATATGACTACCCCCCTGGTTTAGCGAACAGCTTGACATGTTTCACACAGGCGTGACCGTCACTTACATCTCGCTCGATGCAAGCATTGTGGCAGATTTCATCCAAGTAATCTGTGGTCACCCCGGGCTTCACTGCCGCGGCAGTGATGTCGAGTACTTCTCGAGCCAACCTGCACACTTTGCGCATGGCCTGCTGGCCCTTTGCATCCAAGAGGTCCCATTTTGACCTGCTCAAGCGCATCTCACGCCTTGGAATGCCCGTCTCGGCCCAGTCGGGACGCTTGATTGATTTGGGGACCAATCGTCGCGGGGAGAGTGGATATACGGGTCTGACCGAGCCAGTGAATGCGTATGTGGGAAAGGGGTTGTAAAGTCCGGTAGCTGTGGCGCGATTAGCGAACCAAGTTCTGAGTAGCGGGAGTGTGCCGCCTTGGAGGGGTGGTTACCATTTTGTGTTTTGTGCATCATCGCCTTGTGTGTGGTCTGGAGATAACCAATATTAGCTGCTCAGCGATGAGACGTCCGCGCGGATGTAACCTACCCAGTTCTTCTTAAAGCAGTCTCGAGAGCAGAAGTAACTGCCTTTGACGCCGAGCTTCAGACATGTCGGGCATTGTAAGGTCCCCGCTTCATTGTCACAATCGGTGCCGCAGCACTTTTTCTTGGGATCGGAGTCGGACATTTGCGCGGGGATCACGATCGTATGCTCTGACGAGTCGAAGAAGAAGATGGGAAGACCCTTTACTTTCAATTCGAATTTTTCGCGATGATGAGCGATGACAGCGAAGGAGGAGAGTTTGTTGAAAGTAGACTAGGTATGAGATGGTGGTGAAATGTAAGTTGTCACGTTACCGCTCGTTACAAAGAATGGTCAGATCCACTTCCACGTGACCATCTACACCCTGACCCACATGGCATCTTACATAAGCAGATCCGATTCGAAGGGATCGAAACAGGAGATGTACTAGTGCTGTACTGTAAAATTACTAGGTAGGTACTAGCGGGATACTGTCACGCCACATCTACTACCTTAGGTAAGGTTCTAAGGTAAGTTTCGGGTAACCAAAAGTGGGGCAGCCTAGGTACCCCATAAAAACAAATTTTAATTCCATTTTATTTCACGTTCTGTCGTAAGTTTCAAATTGTTACCTATCTGCCTTACTAACTCGTTACCTACAAGTGGTTGAAAATGTTGTCACTTGATACCTGTAAGTATCTCAAGGGTGATCAGACATCCATTAATATCTCAAGGCATGAATGGTCGCTGGTGTATTGAACTTGTTGACTAGTTCAGCATAGAAACAACCAAAAGACACATCACACATGCCAGACGCTGATAATGCAAACCAATACAGAGTACATACATGTATCGCTTATCCAAGACAGGAGGCAATCCATTGTAGCAGGTCAGCCCGACTCAGCGCCGAGGTTTCACGAAAGCCCCTCGGTGACAGTGACCAAGGTGGCGGCCAAGATGCAAAGAAAGGCTGGAACATTCACCAACAGTGTTCGTGCGCGGTGTTTGGGCAGCCATTCCTGGAGTGCGTCCTCATTTCTGACTCCGGCGGTCTTGACATCGCCAATGCGGCCAAGGATAGCAAACATGGTCGGCCCCCAGCAAAAGTGAGCGATACTGAACAGCGCGCCGGCGAAGTACAGGTTGCGAGCCTCGCTACTCTGACGGCTAAGACCATTGATAACACAAAGGACGGTGGCAGGAGGGTAGGTCAAGCCGATACCCCAGATCCCAGGACTCATGAAAGCGGGCAGGTATCGAGGGAGGAGTTTGCCACTCGGGTGGGCTGCGTCGTTGCGTAGGGACGGGTGTAAGAATCAATCAATCAATCAATCAATCAAGATTCTATTAACCTGATGTAGCCTATCTATTAAAGTGATTAGCTATGCAGGCACTTCGCCAATGAAGTAGGAATCTAGTATCTAAACACCTAAAGCCCATAATTAACCCATAAATGCAGAAGAGACATAGGAAATTAGTATATAGCTATATTAAAAGTAGATTATATAACTAAAGCAGCCTGCTATCTAGCTATATATCTCCCCTATACCACCTTAGTGTATTAAACACCTATCCTACCTTATTCTATATAGTCATTCTAAATATAGTATGATTCTATGCCTAGGAAGACCCTTCCTAGGCAGCTATTTAGTCTATTTAACTATTATCTTCTATATCTATTCTAGAGCCTTATAGGAGGCTTCTATATTCCTAGTCCTRCTCTATTAGTTCTACTRRTTCTATTATCTYAGTRTAGYAGAACTAGCTGAGCAGGCCTATTTAATATATAAATTTAGTAATATAGTAGATTACCTATAGRTTAGATATAAGTATATTATAATCTAATAGTTTCCCCTAGAGTCYCTCTATATTATATAGCTTAGCTATTATCTTCCTRYAGRTATCTATATRYAGTAAGYACTATAGRAGTATATACTTAGRGRTCTAAGACCCCTCTYTATAGCTATACTAGTYTAAGTTATAGGCCTTAATCTTAAAGAGGAAGTATTATAGACTAATCTATATAGTCTATATCTAAATAATAATTAATATATATAGCTTTAGTAGGCCCTTATAGAGTCCTAGATTCTTCTTATAAGGGGCCTTTATTAGCTACTATATTAGCTTAGCCCCTTTCTCTATCTTCTACTATTTCTTCTAGTATTACTAGATTTATTAGTAGATAGCTTACTTAGCTATTATAGTAAGCTAGATAATTAGTTATTTTAGCTGCTCTGCTAAGCTTAATTTAATCTTACTATCTTATATAGTAGCCTTCTTTACTACCTTATTTATAGTCTTATTCTCTACCACACCTATATAGGCAGGGATCTAGTATATCTTTATATTATCTAGAGGTAGCCTGCATACCCCTAGGGCCCTTACTTCCTTATATATATTATCTAAAATATATTAGCTAGAGGGGCAGCATGGGTTCTGTACTACCTAGATAGTAGCCTAGCTATTAGTAAAGATAGTAAGTAAGTATAGGCTTAATGCTCTAGTAGTAGTAGTATATAGTACTATATAGATTCTATCTAGTTTAGTAGTATAGATAGTTAAATCTATCTTTATACCTAGATAGTTCTAGTAAATCTATTAGTTATAGGGGTAGATAGCTAAGGCACCTATATAGCCCTAGTAGCTACTATTATTAGTATAGATAACTAAGTACTAATTATTAACCTTTTTATATATCTTATTATAGGTTATTAGTGTAGCTTTATAGTCTATAATTATATAATAGAGGGGTAGCTCCTATAGGGGGAGTATATATACTTTCTATATTTCTTATTCTTCTAGGTATCTTAGGGTAGGGTCTAGCAGGCTACCCCTCTTCCTAAGTATCTCTAGTAGAGTAAGGCTACTCTACTATATCTCCTTAGTTAGTTATAACTTCCCTATAAGTCCTTATAGGTATATAAAATATAGCTCTATTTAGATTTAAATAGTAGTTTCCTTAATGATTTATTATATCTGTAGGTGGATTAGTAATAGATATAATTCTATATTAAGTATAGCTATAGTGGTTCCCTAGAAGGCATTACTAATTAGTATAATAGTATATTTCTAGATCTTAGTAAATTTATTAATAATCTTAGTCTATTTCCCTGCTGGAATCAGCCTGCTAGTAGGGCTAAACCATGCTATAACTCTATATAGTAGCTATAGGATAACTATACTATAATAGATTATATATATAGCCTCTAATAAAGTACCCTAGGTTAATCTAGTAATGCTTTATAGTGCCTCTAGGCTACTATTTATATAGTTAATTACCTTAGTATAGTAGGTGTTAAAGAAAAGGGTTTTATTAAGCTAGATACTAAGGTATCTAGCTAATTTAGTAGGTTAAATAGTGGTTTCCTTATAGTAGATAGGTATTTAATCATAGCCTTTATATTTACCTGATTCCTAGATATTAATAGGGCCTATTAGGGTTAACTTATAGGGTTATTCTAGTTCTTTTAGGTTAGTGAAGTAGATTAGTTTAAACTTATTAGGGGTGAACTTAGTAGTATACTTACTAGCCTAGTAGTCTACTTTCTCTAGGTACTTCTCCAGGACTATAATATTCTAGGCATAGGTCTGACTAATAGTAAGTATATAGGAGTTATCTATCTAGCTAATAGATATAGTTTTTATATTATTAAGCTAGTAGACTAGTATTTAGATTAGTAGGGTATTAAAAATTAAGAAAAGGATGGGTAAGAGGGGGCTACCTTATAGAATCCCTATTATAGTTATAAATAGGTCACTGAGGAACCCAGGTAGCTATAGGTGGGTGTAATAATTTAATAGGAAGGATTATAGCTAGTTAGTAACCTAGCCTAGCTATATAGTTTAGAGATTATGTAGTAGGTATTAGAGGGAGATATTATTAAATATATTAGAGATATCTAGTAGTAGTATACTAACCTTCTATCTAGACCCCTAAGTATAATAGATTATATTAATAATTAGTTAGATAGTATAGTTAATAGAGACACCTTTCTAGCTACCTAAGTAATCTTTTAGGAGTAAGCTATATTCTTCTAGCACCTAGGAGATATAGAGTGTGATAATTAACTCTAGGATCTTATCTAGAATATTAAGTAGGGTAATAGGATAGTAGGACTTTAGAAGATAGAAATCTTAGGGGGCTGCCTTATAAAGAATAACTATAGTAGATACCTAGAAGTATTAGGAATTATAATTAATATAGATATAGGTATTAAATAGGGTCTTAGTTACCTAGATAAAAGTTAGGATGGCTATTAAGGCATGCTAGATCTTATTTAGGATAGTATCTAGTCCTAGTACCTTCTTAGGAGGTGCACACCTAATGGCTTTAGTAATTTCTTAATTATTAATTTTAGGGAAGATAATATTCTATAATTAGTTATATATTCTACTCTCTATATCTAAGAGGTCTGTAGCTAGTGGTACTAGGAAGAAGGTCTTATAGAGTAGGTTAGCTTTCTACTTAGCTATCTCTATAATATAATCTCTATAGTAGAGGGTAGGGATGATATCTATCTAGCTATCTCTTTAGTAATTCTAGGCCTACTTAGTAATGTACTATATGCCCTAGGGGCCTTAATTAACTATTTATTATATATATTTATAATAGCTATACTATAGGGATTAGGAGATGACCTTCCCTTTCTAGTTATAGGCCTTAGTATATATGGTCTAGTCATCATTAGTGTGTATGCTAGTGTAGATTTATTAGTAGAGATATACTAGCTTAATTATCTTAGTATATTTAGATATCTAGTTAGGGTTAGCCTACTTAGAGGGGTGGGCTTATAGTATAGAATAGGTAATAGCTTACTAGATAACTTTAATAAGGTAGTTAGTAGTATTATTAATCTAATAGGGGGTTTTAAGATTCCTAGTCTACCTATGTAGGTTAAGATTAGAGGATATAAATATACAGAGCTTCTATATATCTATAGCCTTCTAGTTATAATATTTAGGGGCCTGCAGTGGGGGCATTATAATATTAAGAAGTAGGTAAATTAGTAGATAGTTAGAATTAGTATAGATATTAGGGGCTACCTTACAGGCTATAAGGTAGGCTATTAGGTCTATAGATCTAAATATTAGGTTAATAGTTAACTAGTAGCCCTGCTTATTATAGATGGCAGTGCCTGATTCTATCCATAGATCTAGGAGCTAGGTGTTAGTTAGTTCTAATAGTTTATTAGACCTAGAGTTAGTATAGCAGATGTGGTTGCCGCCCCAGGCTAGGTAGTGGAGGTTAAAATCTTCTAGGAGTAGGTAGCTACTATCCTACTAGTCTAGGACCTGCTCTAAGAGGTTAAGGGTATTAGTTTAGGTATTAGTATCTAGGTATAGATTATAGATATTATATAGATAGAGTATTCTAGTATTATAGTATAGCTTAAGCTTCTAGTAGTCCTATAAGTGGGCTGTATACTTCTATTTAGTAGGGTCTATCTAATAAGAGATATAGAGGTAGACCTAGGTATAGCTACTAGTTTCTATTACCTTAGGGTAGAGCAGCTAGTAAGTTACTTAAGTAGGATAGTAGGTAGTATCTTAGTATAGGTTATCCTATAGTTCCTAGATGGTAATAATATCTACTTTTAGGACCTCTAGGTTATATAAAAACTAAGCTATTACTATATTCTTAGAGCAGTGCACATTATATTATAGTATTTAGAATATACTATTTATAGAAGGTATAGTATGGGGTGTTCTATATACTCTTTTAATAGCTATTAGTAAACTAGGGTATTCTAGCTTCTATAGAGAAGTTAATCTAAGGGTCCTTTTCTAGTTAGATAGGGCTATCTACCCCCTACTTCTACTTCTTCTTCTTACTACAGGTGCTAGAATTAGTATTAGTATCCTTATCTTATAGAATTAAGCTAGGCTACTAATTACTTTCTAGGGTATTAGGGAGCTTAGTATAGCTATTCTTATTATTAGTAGTAGTATTATTATCCTAGTATATATTAAGGTAGGTCCTGTGCGCAGTAGCTATCTATTAGTTTTATAATTATTTTAGAGGGTAGTCATCACCTTTATTAGTTAAGTCTAGTAGATTAATATTATTTAGGTAGTCTATGATTTAAGTAGAGTAGTAGGAGGTGGTAGAGCTAGTTTAATTAATTAAGCTAGTTTAGTTAGTTAGGCTAGTTTAATTAGTTAGGGCCTTCTTATTTATAGATATAGAAGAGGCTTTAGGGTATAGTGCTAGGAGGGTAAATAAGATATTATTAATACTCTAGTCTATTAATAATATTAGGGATAATATTATGGTAGGTGCCTGCCTATAGGGTGGCTACTTATAGGATAGCTCTAATCTTACTTTCTTAGACCTCTTAAATAGTCTAGTAGCCTTCTTTACTATAGTAGAGCTCTTAGTACCCTTAGTTGTGAAAAAGAAATAAGAATACTAGTGAGTTATATGTATGGAAATAACAAAGGAAATTCACTAGTATGAAGGGGAATAGATAGCTCAGTAGAATATTAGAAAGAATAATGTAAGATAAAATTAAAGAGTTGATTGGGATTAAGGATGTTAACTATAGAGAGGATATCAAGGGTATATTTATAGGTAATCCCTCCTAGGCCTAGACTATTCTATATTTTGAATAATCTTGC
>NW_025091227.1:25328-119076 GCF_018404265.1 Aspergillus viridinutans | reverse complement strand
TATAGGTAGTGGTCAACCATGGTAGGGATCTACCATAGTAAGTTAACCCATGGATATGACTAGGGATGAACCATAGTATAACTCCTTTTCCAACATTAGTGCCCCTAGGTCCCTTAATTTATATAGGTAAGCCCCTTACTAAGGCATCTATATCTATAGGGATAGATATTATAGTAGAGGTGCTTAGTATAATAATAGAATCTAAGCTACTACTCCTAGGATCCCTTTAGAAGTCTTATAGGTAGGGTAGGATATAGTAATATTACTAATAGTAGTAGGATATTATCTATACCTTATCTACCTTCTCTATATACTTCTTATATCTTTTAGACTAGGTAGTATATATATCCCTATAGTTAGTATACTTTTATAGCTCCTAGCTAGTAGTAGCCTCCTAGAGTAGGTAGTTATAGGTCTTATAGCTACCTATATAGAGGCTATATATAATTTTATTAGAATAGATACTTTCTATATAACTATATTACTAATAATTAAAGCACCAGTGGATGTGAGTAGACTAGTTATATAAGATTATAGTTAGGATAGTAGAATCCTAGATAGTTCCCTTATTAATAGCTTTATTAGTGGCTTAGGGGGTTAAAAACTTAATTATTAGGGTAGAAGACTTCTTATTAGTAGGCTAATTTATAAGCTAGGTAATATAGATAATTTTAGTCTCTCCCTAGGAGAAATAATTCTTAGCTAATAACTAGTTAGTAACTTACTTAGCCTCCTTAGGGTCTACTAGATTATTAATTAATTTAACCTAGATATTATAAACTACTATACCCTAAGTTAGTAGGCAGATAATAGCTCCCTAATAGAATAATTTAGTCTAGCTAGGGTAGTAGTATATAATCTCTATCTATTAAGTAGTCTATAGGCTAAGGCTTAAGTTACCTAACTTAAGCTAATAGATAGCTATAAACTTAATAGATATAAGGGTGGCTACTATAGCCTCCTTTAAGACCTTTATATAGGCCTTCTTAGCCCTATTCTTTATCTCTATTATCTTTAGATAGTAGAATATACTTACTATACTAATATCTAGTAGCTTAATAATAACCTTATAGTCCTTACTTAGTTCTAAGAGGGTGGCTCTAGGGCTACTTAATAAATTATAGGAGAAGACTATATAGTCTAGGGGTAGTATCCCTATAGTAGTAATTATATATAAGTAAATCTTAGTAGATATAGGAATAGATTAAGTAGTTAAGATATACTAGATAGAGGTGGTATTCTTCTTAATATTAAGAGTAATCTTATAGAGGTTAGTAACTACCTTTCTCTAGTTATTATCTAGGGGGTTTTTCAGGACCTCCTTAATAATAGTATATATATTAGTAATTAGCTTAATAAGAGGCTTTAGGATTCCTTAATTATAAACCTTTAAATAGTTTAAATAGATACTTGTATTATAGTGAAGGTCTAAGATATAGTTATATAGAGTTTTCTATAGCCCCTTTTTACTACTATAGGAGGCTATTAGGGGCAGCCACCCTAGCTTTAATAATAATATAGTAATTAAAACCCTATAAAATTAGGATTAATTAAAAGCAGTCGTCGTCATGAGAAATTAGGTAAATTTTAGGGTTAAAAGATATTAATTTAGGTAAGAGATTTCAAAAATTTGTTCTACGTCAAAGTTGTTGTTTTTTTTTCAACGGGTGTAAGAAAGCCCCAAGAGAGATGTCCTGTGACCAGCTAAACATCAAGGATGCGGACGATATGACCAGTGGGGAGATGTGGAGAAGGGCTGTTCCCAGCTGGGAGACTTCATTGTTTGAGCCGAATAAAGAGCTCATTGTAGGACTGTGGCGGGCTGTAACTCAGAATCTCTAATAGCGATTGAACTAATCTGACCCAACTCTTGACCATTCGACTTTAATACTAGCATATACTTAATTGTGCTACAATCATTACGCCGAGACTGTCGGGGGCGAACTCATCATGCAATGACTCTTCACGCCAGGCAGGACATCCAGTGTCTTGGGAGAGGATTCTTCTTGATAACGAGATAATCCTCCTGCCATAGAGACGGAGAGACCCACTGTTTGGCGATAACACTTGCTATAAGACTTTCATGCTGCGTGGCCTTGTCATCTTCGGTGATAATTCCGTATTGGGACCCGATTCGGCTTCCCCGACCTGAGGTTATACGATGTGCTCGGCCATGGCTGACACAGGTGGCATCGAGGAGACAATATTAGCTTCCTGTTCGGCGAAGGCGACACCGAGATACCCATCCATCTGAACAGTAAGCTGTACATGTAATTTCAAAGCTGAATCCGAGAGTGCGAATCATGCCAATGAATAGTGACGCCAGTCCATTTTGCGTTCTATCGCAACGCACTATACTCCGCTTCTCCCGCCTCGGATTCATCTTTCAGTGTTGCAACAAGCGTCCATTTCTTGACCATGACTAGAATAAGTCCAGACTATGATGCCATCGTCATTGGCGCAGGCTTCAGTGGTGTCCGATGTCTCTGGGAGCTCCAACGACTGGGCTTGACAGCAAGGTGCTTCGACGCCGGGTCAGATGTAGGGGGCACCTGGTGGTGGAACCGCTATCCTGGATGTCGTACTGATGGCGAGGCTTGGGTATACGCTTTAAAATTCCTGCCCGAGCTGTTGGAAGAATGGGACTTTACCGAGCGCTATCCCTCGCAGGAGGAGATCCAATGGTATCTAAGTCGTGTCCTTGACCGGTACGACCTCCGCAAGAACATCAAGTTCAACACAGAAGTCAAATCAGCCCACTACAGCGATCATGACAATCTCTGGACGATCACTACGGCGGATGGGAGTGTGGCCACCGCGCGATACTTCCTTCCTGCCACCGGTATCACGTCCATTCCCAAGGAGGCGCCATTTCCTGGGCTTCAGTCGTTCAAAGGGGAGATATATCAAACTTATACCTGGCCAGAGCACGAAATCGATTTTCAGAACAAGCGAATCGGTGTGATCGGCACTGGTTCGACAGGCATTCAAGTCATCACTAAGCTGGCCCCCGTTGCTGAACAGCTGACTGTTTTTCAATGGACACCAAATTATGTGATCCCGGCGCAAAACTATCCTCTTGACGAGCAAAAAAGGGAAGATATCAAGAAGACATTTGATGCGACCTGGGATATTGCCAAAATAAACCTGGCCGGCCACGCGGTGAAGCATTCGGGAAGAACGGTCGCGAGCGTTGGCGACCCAGAAGGGATTCAACGTGCCTTCGAAGATGGCTGGGCGCGCGGTTGTTACGATTTCCAGCTCGGGACATTCGATGATTCCTTCATGCATCCCGATGCTAATGCCGCCACGTCGGACTTTATTCGTGAGAAAATCCGCTCCATCGTTCGCGACCCTGGAACCGCCGAGGTTCTATGCCTAACCTACCCCTTTGGTGCAAGACGTCCTCCCTGTGCAGATGGATACTATAAGACATTCAATCGATCGAACGTCAAGCTAGTGGATATCAGCAAAGACGAGATCGAAGTTTACGAAAAGGGTATCAAAACTGCCTCCGGAGCGGAACATGGGCTCGACATGATCATCTTGGCACTGGGCTTCGATACAGGCACAGGAGCAATGAACAAGATCGACATCAGGGGGAGCCAGAACAAGTCACTGCGGGAGTCTTGGACGCAGAGACTCGAAACATTCGCTGGCGTCTTGGTCCATGGTTATCCAAACATGTTCGTCGTCTGTGGCCCTCATTTGCCCGCGGGGAACCAGCCTGTCAGTCTGGAAGCATTCGCAAGCTGGATCGGCAAGACCATCGAGCATATGGAAAATAACGGGCTCGCCAGCATCGACGTGTCGAATGAAGTCATGAATGCGTGGACGACGCACGTCGAGCAAGTATGGGCTGGTTCGTTCCTCGCCAAACATGCTCATGAGCAAGGCTCTTGGTTCGTCGGCACCAACATTCCCGGGAAGCCGTCCAGAATCATGTTCTACTTTGGTGGAATGGTGAACTTGGAGCCTTGGCTCATCAAGAAACTGGAAACTGGGTGGTCAAGCATGAGCTTTACGCCTCTTGACGGTGCTCAGAAGGCTACCAATGGTGTGTCAAAACAGCCCAGCACGGTTGGCGGGGTCCACGTCACACCAGAGATGCTGGAGTCTGTTCAAATACCTCTCGAAGCTGACAACGTGGGCATGACCCCGTCGGAGAAATCCAAGCTCGTCAATGCCGCTACCGTTGTTTACATAGACACGGCTGTCAAGGAAATGAGAATGCGCGGACTGGGTCCGAAGCAGGATTATCGCGTTCACCGGTGGAAAGTAATGCAAGACTTTGTTGATTCCGAGGAGGGGCAAAGGATCCTCCAGGAGACACCTTTAACCAATGAAGGACTCGAAAGGTTGGTCTCCAAATTAGGTATTGAAGGCGAAGTGATTGCAAGAATGAGCCCAGAGCTCGTGAACATCCTGACCGGCAAAACCCACGCCCTTGCGCATATTATGAGAGACGATCTGCTCTTCTGCGTGTATCTCTCGGACGAGGGTAGGCGGGCCAACCGCTACATGGCCGAATACGCCCGAATCCTCATCTCACAGCGGATAGATATCAGAATTCTGGAGATTGGCGCTGGAACAGGGGGCACCACTTCGGAAGTCCTTAACCTATGCAGCCCCAATGGAGAGACATTCTGTGCCAAATACATGTACACAGATCTCTCTCCGGGCTTCTTTAATGCTGCGAAGACATCGCTGAAGAAATGGGAGCCCCAGTTGACATTCAAGGTTCTCAACATCGAGGATGACCCTGCGACCCAAGGCTTCGAAGAGCACACATACGACCTGATCATTGCTGCCAACGTTATCCATGCCACGGCGCGTCTAATGAACACGTTGAGCAATGTACACAAGCTACTGAAGCCTGGCGGTGTCTTCGGTCTGGTAGAGCTCACCAGGTTAACACCTTTCTATAACCTTGCGTTTGGTCCGCTTTCTGGGTGGTGGGCTGGCGTTGACGAGGGGAGAACAGAGAGTCCCTTACAGTCTCCTCAGCAGTGGAATGATTTGCTCAAGCAGACTGGCTTCTCTGGCGTTGATCTGGCTGCGTATGATCTTCCTGGACCAGAGAGACATAGCTGTCTATTGCTGTCGACGGCACTGGCCAATTCTGCTACCAATGGGCATTGATATCGTTTAGTTAGACACATCAGGAATGTTTAAGGCTATCTTGAGTTTATCTCTGTACATATCAATCTTTTTCAACTGCATTTTACTCTACGGATATGGCGATTAGCCTTCAAACGTAGGCATACCCTGTTCAATTGATACCGCTGCCCCGAATTCCCGTGCTTTAGTCCATATTCAGTGCTCTGTAGCACGAGCATCCACCGATAGCGCGGCCGAGGAAGATCGGTGCACACATGAACTGCTAACTACAAGCAAGAGGCACCGAAAATTCCCACTGCTCGGTGTAATGCTTGGGATTAGAAAGACGACCGCCGAATAGTAACAATAGTAAACTTACCCCCCGTCGTGCTTAAGAATCTCTCGCGTAACCGAGATAAACACCATAGTTTCTTGCTATCTACGTGTGCAAAAAATTTATTAAATTGCATCCAATGGCCGAACCCCTCCAGAAGAAGCGCCTCCTGCGCATGACGGTGGCGCACTATCGCCAGCCTAACGTCAGTGAAGACGAGTTTTATCAATGGGTGACCGAACAGCATGCCGCCCGGGCGGCCAAGCTACATGCTAAGAATGGGATCGAGGGATTTTCTATCGTGAGTACACGGTTGAGCAGGAGATCACGCGTGAGTCGCAAATTAATAGTCGTTCCGCTAGTTCTTCGCCCCCAAGTCGTTTCGTGACTTCACATCAGAACTCAACAACGCGCGCGGGACCCCATGGCGGGTTCGAGACTTTGACGCGCAAGTCGAGTTCTTGTTCCGGGACATGGAAACGTTCTACAAGGGGGCAGCAGATGCGGATTTTCAGGCGCTACAGGCAGAGGAGGGGCCCTATATCAGCACCGAGGGTGCAGAAATCAGTCTTGGCTGGGTTGTGTAAAATTAATCAATAGGGAGCGGAAGATATGAAGATATTTGTTAAATTTGTTATATGTGTAAAATCTATATTTACTATCATATAGTGGAAGGAGCTATCTACTAAGTAAGATTATATAATTAGATCTCTGCCATACCAAGTATAGCCATACACCCCTAGATTTAATTAACAAGGTTGTAGCCACTTCCTAATTAGGCAGTTAATCTATAATTATAGTATTAAGCTAGTAATCTGCTATTTATAGTGCTCTGCTAGGCTAAACCTAGCGCCTTAAAGAATTAATTAAACTTTAGATAACTAAGTAGCTTTATCAAGAGGTCTGTAATTATCTTATTTATTAAGAGATACTATAGAAAGACCTGCTTCTTAACTATTACATCCCTAATCTAGTAATAATTAATATTAATATGCTTGCTGCGTGCATGGAATTAAGTATTATAAGCTAGGTCTATAGTAGGCTAGCTATTAGTATTTAATAGTATAGGGTAAACACCATCAAAGCTAATATCTTTAAGAAGATAGGTTAGCTAGATAGCTTCCTTTATAGTATAAATAATAGTAATATATTCTGCCTTACATGTTAATAAAGAGATAACTAATTATAGCTTAGATGTCTATAAGATAGGCTTATTACTAAATATAAAGATATATCTAGTAGTTAAATAGTGTATATTAATATAACCTATATAATCTATATTAATATAGCTAATAATAACACCTAGTTAGCTTATGACATCTCTAGTGTTATGAGGCTTGTAGATAATTCTAATATCCAGGGTCTAATAGAAATAGCATATAAGATGAATAAGATATTTAAAATATAATTTATTAAGATTTATAGTATATCTAGCTAGCTTCCTAATAGTAAATATAGTATCTAGCCTAGTCTAAAGTATTAGATATATAACTAAACTAACTCCTACTCTATATCTCTCTTTAAGTTTAAGATTATATCTAATAGGCTTATCTAATTTAACTAGCTAAGCACCCTCTTCTATAAGAGTAGCTATAGTTTTAACTAAATATAGATTAAATATATTAATAAGTTATTAAAGGTAAGTATACTATAAGAGCTTATATTATCTCTTTTTAATATCTAGGTCTATCTTTATACCTAGATAATAGCTAGCTAGACTAATAAGTAAAATATTAAATAGCTTACTAATAGCCTCACACACCCCCTTAGTAATCTACTTAGAAGGTCCAGTAATCTCTATATTATTTATATATAGAATAAGGAGCATGCTATAGGTATTAAAGAAGAGGTATTTATTAATCTTAGATAGCTATAATCTAATCTTAGTAATACTACTATAGAATACTAAATACTAGGCCTATATAAATTACTTTAATCTATATAAAGAAAGTAATAGTTAATATATATAGCTAGACTTATTATTAAAACCTTATAGCTATTTTATATAGATAACTTTACTATTAAAAAATTTACCCTATAGAAATACAAGCTTAATATCTGCCTTAATATAATAATAGCCTAAGATAACTATAAGTATAAAGAATAGGTGGATAGTAGCTAGCTTTATAGTAAGTAAAAATATTTAGTTAAAGTCTACTCTAGGTATCTAGATATAGCCTTTAGCAACCTATCTTACCTTAAATTAGATAATCTTATTATTAGTATTAATCTTAATCTTATAGACTTAACACCCCTTAATAGCCTTATAGCTAGAAGATAGGGCCTTAAGTACCTAGCTATCTTACTTAATAAGATTATCTACTTTAACTTTTATAGTATTCTACTAATCATCTACTTTAGGAGAGTTAATTACCTCTTAGAAGAAAGAAGACTTAATAATATTAATATAATTATTATTAATATATATATACCTAGTAATAATATAATTCTATATATACTTTTCTATAGCTTTAGTATTAATATACTACACCCCCTATTCTATAAGCTAAATTACTTCTAGCTAAGAGTATTCTAGAAGGTCCTTAACTAGCTTACTAAAGAGGCCTCTATATAGGAAGTTAGTATCCTTAGTAATACTAGGACCTACCTCTATATATATTTATAGTATAGGGATGCTATCCTCTAGTCTAGGTAGATTAGGTATAGCTAGATCCTAGCCTTTAATAATATCTTAATCTAAATTATTATTACTAATAACCTTATTTAGATTATAGTCAGTAGATGGAATAGCTAATAGATTAATAAATTTTCTATAATTATTATCTAGATCTCTATAGAGATCTAGATCACTTCCTTCTTTAAAAATAATATTATAGATATATTTAACTTTATTAGTTACTAGTATCTAAATAATATATTACTTACCTAGGCTAGTATAGCTAACTAAATAGTAGTAAATAGTATATAGATTAATCTTTATAACACCCTACTTAGATTTAATTTTATTAGTAATAGTAAGATATCTAATTAAACCTAAGATTCACAGAGAGCTAATATCTAGATATTTACTAAAGTATATTTTATATAGAGTTATATTCTTACCTTAAATAGATAAGATATTCTTAATTAGAATAACTCCCTTTATAATTTCACCCCAGAGTTTGCATGGAATGGTTTTATTATTAATAATAGTATAAACTTTTATTAATATTATATATATAAAATATTCTATAATAGGGTTCTAACTATAAATATATAGTACTATAAGTTCTTATTTAATAGATTTAGCTCTAGTCTATACTTAATTCTCTTTCTTAATAAATTCTTCTTTATTATTAGTATAAATAATTTATACCTTAATACCTACATGCTCTTCTTCTTTAATAAAGAGCTTAATAAGTAGCATTACTTAGTACTTATATTTAAGTAATTAGATAGTAACCTAGCTATTAAATTAATCTATAATAATTATCTAGTAGTAAGCTCTGGTAATATAGTTATCTAGTATATTATTATAGCTACTACTAATATTAATAAAGATATACTCCCTATATTACTTAATAAGAGATATAGTAATATGCCTCTTATAGACTATTATATTAGCTACTATATAAGATTTATAGGCATACTTAGGAATTAATAGTCCCTTAATATCTATTCTATTAACTATTTTAGATACATAGATGATATTAGGAATTAATAAATACATAAAATAATAGTGCTAAGTTATTAAATTAATCTTATCTTTCTTTAATATGTAAACACTAGTATAATTATTATATAGTAGATCTAAAATAAGTATATATTACTTACTCAGGACCTCTTATCTAGTCTAGATATAAGTTTTAATATTAGAATAAGATTTTACTAATTCTTACTTAGCTTACTTGCAATCTTCTTGCAGCATATAATCTTACTAAGAGAATAGTTTATTATTATCTCTCTTAGAGTAGTAAGGGAATACTATTAGCTATATCTTAAATAGTATATCTAGCTTAGTTAATTTAACTAGCTTATCAGCCTTAATTACAGCATTACTTCCTATAAGGTAAAGAATATAGGTATTCTAGAAAATATATCTCTATATCTAATAATTATTTTATCTAATAGGTAAGTAATAATAATACTATCTAGTAGAAGATTAACTCCCAGACCCTTATAGCCTAATCTAATAGTGCCTAAAAGGTTGATGGCCACCTCAGGGATGTAGAGAATATCAGTGATAATAATATATCTAGTATATCTATCTAGATATATAAGATATAAGATGATATCCCTAATTAAGTTAGAATATATAATTTACCCTATTACTATCTTAATTCCCTATTTATATAGCTTCCTTAAGCTATCTATAAAGTTCACAGGCATTATAATAAAGTATTTAGTAGCTCTAGAGTTAATTATCTAATTACTAGTGCTAGTGTGTAGGCACAGAGCTAGATTAATAGTAATAATTACTATCTATATATCTTTAATATCTTATTTAATTAATTAAGAGGTAAGGATGCCATTATTATTAATTAAATCATTATTATTAGTAGGGGTAAGGACTCTATTATTATTATTATTAATAGTATAGAAGGTAAGTATTATTTCTTTAAGTATTAAGGTAGTGTTACAACACTAACACCGCCAGGCGGATGTTAGGGGCAGAATCAGAAGGATAATGATAACCAACCAATCCTTAGCCACTAAGGTCTTATAAAAGATAAGTTATATTATAATAATACCTAATTTAGCTATAACTCTTATATAACTAGCTACTATATACCTAATCTTAGTAATAGTAGATAGTATATAACTACCATTATGACTACCCTATTATAGTAGTAAGAATAGTAGGTAAAGAAGGAATTATATAAGGATACTTATTATTATTATATCTAAAGATTTTAGTTTAGTTCTTTATATTTAATAAAGATAACTTACTTAAATATAAGTTTACTAGTCTAATTTATTAGTTACTCTCTTATTATTAAGAATATATCCTTAATAGGCCTTACTTCTATCTCTATTATTATTATTCTTATTATCCTTAATTTTAGATAAGATTATTATACCTTTAGATTATATTAGATCCTAGTTAGATTATTATATCATGTATTACTATATACCTAGGTTAGTATATAGTAGGCTACTATAGAGGGTAGGCCTTAAGTAAGTATTAGATATAGTCTAGGGACTATATCACTCTATTCCTAAAGTTATTAATTAGTAGAGAATAGCAGAGATAGATCCTAGGGTATAATAAATTAAATACTATATAGTATAAATTACTTTAGGAAGTTTAATTAACTCTTAATATTAAATATTATAGTAGGAAATGCACCATAAACCCTAACTAGCTTAAATATTAGAAGGGCTAGAGTATAGTAGTAAGTAGCTATATAGTCTTAAATTATAGTAGAAGATCTAAGAGACTAGATTAAATAGCTCTAGAAGTATATCTATTAATTAGAAGGTTGACTTATAGCTAAGTCTATTAAGATTAGATTACTAGAACTATTTAATAGAAGTTAATCTAAGTTATAAGTATTTCTTATATAGTTAGATATATATATCTAGATAAACTAAGAGAAACTTATTAATAAAGTAGATAAGGTCTTATTTACTATAACTTATCTAACTAGACTAGTATTTAATTAGTTTAAACCTTTTATTAGGGATTATCAGGAGCATGCTAATAATAACTAAGCTAATAAAATAGATAAAATATTTACTAGTTATAATATATTTAAGAAATAGTTAGAGAATACTTTTAGTAATATTAATAAAGAGTATAATACTAAGAGATAGCTATAGCAGCTTAAATAGATAGGATCTATAGGGGAATATATATTATAATTCTAATAGATTATATCCTATTTAAATTAGGATAAAGATATAAATATTATATAATTTAAAGAAGGCTTAAAGCTAGATATCTAAGAAAAGTTAATTTAGATAGAGTAACTAAGTAAGCTTAATAAGATAATTAAATAAGTAGTTAAAATTAATAATAAACTATAAGATTTTTATATATATAGGAAAAAATAAAATAATTAGAATACCTTTAGTAGTAGGTGTACTATAAGTTATTAACTAAATAATAAAAGGCTAGCTTAACCATAGAGCTAAGGATATATAGATCCTTATAGACTATATCTAATAGAGTTAGATGTAATATAATTAGTACTTTCTAGTAAGGAAAGAGAATAGTAAAGATATAATAAGTTATATTTTAGTTATAGGAAACTAGGATATATATTAAAAGACTATAAGTAATAACCTAGATAGGGTTAGTAGGATAAAATAAAATAGCTTAGGGTAATAGTAGAGTTCTATACTAATAGAGGAGCTTATAATATAACTAGTACTATTACTATTAAGAAAAGGAGTAATAAGTAGCTAAGAAAATTATATAAAGAATATATAATACTTAATAATAATAAAATTAAGTAGGAGCTTTAAGAGGAAGACTCTATTAATTATAGAAGTATATAAAGTAATTAGCCTACTAAAGATTCTAGTATACTTATAGCTACTAATTAAGATTTACTAATTAGTAATAGATATAGTCCTATTAAGTAGGAAAATATTATATCTAAAGAAGCTATTTATAGGTTAATAGTACTTACTAATAAAGATTAGATTATTAGTTTTAATAAAGAAAAGACTAACTATAAAGAGCTAGATTAAGTAGATTTTCCTATAATAAATTAGACTATAATTAATTAGCCTATTAATCTACTTAATAAAGAGTATAGAACTCAGTAGGTAAGCCTTAATCCTAATAAGGAGTAGTCCTATAAGACTTCTAAGATACCTTAAGATAATTCCCTAAAAGATAATTATAAAGTAGATTAATATGCTACATAGCTATAATAGCTAGATAAGAAGTAGTTAATAGAACTATAAGTATACTAGCTAAATATATAGATTCTTAAGAAAGTAAAATAAGGAGTAAAAGAATATATCTACTAGAATCTAAAATACTAGATCTAAGTAGAGTTATAGGATGAGTATATATCTAGATATAATAGATATCCTCTATAGTGTTAAAGATATAGATACTAGTTAAATAAATATTTCTATAAACTTAGAGAGGTATTAGAAAAGAGACTACTAGGATTATTTTATAGGAAATATAACTATATTTAGTATTTATATAAATATTTCTAAAGATACCTAAGATATTATAAGATACTCTAAATTACTTATTATAGTAATAACTATAATATCTATTATAATAATAAGTATATAGTAAAGTTTTAGCTAGAGGTACTAATAGTTATAAGAGAAAATATTACTTATCTATATTAGAGACTTAAATACTTCTGCAGGGGATATAGAAGATATCTAAACTATAATATAATATATTAGATAGTATATTTTAAAGACTAATATATAATATATTACTAAGGAAAGTTAGAGAGAGGATACTTCCTAATACTATTAAGGAATGATAGACTACTAAAATAGAGAGATAAAGGTCCTTATCTTATAGTAATAGAAGTATAATATAGAAAGTACTTAAAAATCTAAGCTTATATTCTAAATTAATTAATCTAAGTAATAGTTAATTTAGGAGTAATAGGGAATTATATAAATCTAGGATTTATAGAGAAGTAGGGCTTCTAGAAATTATAAAAGTAGTACTTAAACTAATTATAGATTTAAATAGAGAGAATTTAGGAACTCTCTTAATTATAATTAAGTTAGGGATTATACTAATAGTTATATTAGACTACTTTAAATAACTAAACTTTAATATTATACTAATAGGATAGTATAATATAGTATTAAGGATTCTATAACTTAGGAATTATAATCTAGTAATTAATTAGAAGATAGGAAGTCTATAATTTAACTATAAATATTTATAATAGGACTAGATTAAAGGGAAGACTAGGGCCTTATAGTATATTAGATTAAAGAAAAATAATAGTAGTACTAAGTAGTTAAGAGGTAAACTAAGAAAAATAATACTTAGCTAAAGTATAATAGTAGTATTAGTAGTAATTAAACTATTATAATATATAGTAATAATAGAATTACTAGGATGGGTACCTAAGGATAGTAAAGAATATATTAATATTATAATACTAGAGAGTAATACCTAGGAAAGTAAGAATAAAAAGATAAGGTTTAATTTAGAGACCTAGTAGATTTTAGTAGTGGCTAATTAAAGTATAGATAAGACTTATAATAATAATCCTAGAAGATACTAGGAGATAGCTATTAAGATAGCTCTACCTAAGGTATACTATAAGTTTAGGGACTTATTTAAGTAACCTAAATAGTATAAACTACTAAAATATAGAAAGTATAATTATAAGATTCTATTAATAGAAGGAAAATTACTAGTATGTAAGAGAATATATTAAATATTAGAAATAGAATTAGTAACCCTAAAGGAATATACTAATAAATAATTATAACTTAGGAAGATATAATTATTAAACTTACTAGTAGGATATAGTATACTCTTTATACCTAAGAAAGATAAAAGTTTATAACTCTATGTAGACTATAGACTACTAAATATAATAATAATTAAGGATTATTATCTACTTCTATTAATCTATAAAATCTAAGATTAAATTTAAGGAGCTAAGTAGTTTATAAAGTTAGATATTATAGATATATATAATTACCTTTAGATTATAGAAGGTAATAAATAGAAAATAATATTTAGAATAAAATATAGTTATTTTAAATATCTAGTAATACTATTTAGGCTTACTAATATACTACTATTATTTTAGAGATTTATTAATAAAGTACTATATAAGTACTAAGATCTCTTTATAATAGTCTATTTAGATAATATCTTAGTCTTTAATTAAGATGAGATAAAATATAAGAAATATATTAAGATAGTATTAAAGGAGCTCTAGGGAGCTAATATTAAGTTAAAACTAAAAAAATATAAATTTAATATCTAAGAGACTAAGTTCCTAGGATATTAGATATCTATAGAAGGGATCTATATAGACTAGAATAAAGTAAAGATAATTATAGATTAGCCTTAGCTAAAGAATATTAAGAAAGTCTAATAGTTTATTAGACTTATTAACTATTATTAATAATTTATTATAGAATATATATATATTATATATACACTCTTTATATTACTTAAAAAAGTAAAAGAGTTTAAATAGAGCAAGGATTATAATAAAGTATTTAGTAAAGTTAAGAATAGAATTATAAATATACTAATTCTAGTATAAAGTAACCTAGAAAAAAAGATAATAATTAAGACTAATATATTAAACTATATAGTTAGAATAAGAATAACTTAACTAGAAGAGGATGGAAAACTATAGCTAGTGATATTCTACTTATAAAAGTTAATTTAAATAGAACTTAACTATAATATCTATAATAAAGAACTACTAGCTATAGTAATAATATTTAAAGTTTAGAGAGTCTACCTAGAAGGAGTAAAGTATACTATTATTATAAAGATAGACTATAAGAATCTTATATTCTTTATAATAATAAAAGAACTAATATAATATTAAGCTAGATAGGCTAAGATACTTTTATAGTATAACTTTAGAATTATATACTATAAAGAAATAGAGAATAGATAAGTAGATATACTTAGTTAATAATTAGATTATAAGCTTTAAGAAAAAATAATTAAACTAGTAATATTAAAGTAGTAAGAAGATAGATTATTAATATATAATTACTATATATTTATAGTAACTATTAAGTTAAAGGAAGACCTATTAATTTAGAAAATTATTAAAGAAATAAAAAAAGATAGGATTATTTAAAAGATACTTAAGAATTCTATAGATAATAAATATCTTATAATAGATAAATAAGGATTAATCTACTTATAAGGACTTATCTATATACCTAAGTATATAAGAAGTAAGATTATTATAAAGTATTATAATAATCTAATATATAAATATATAGGAACTAAGAAGATAGCTAAAGCTATTTTAAGAAATTATTACTTTCTAAATATAAGATAGAAGGTACAGGGCTATATTTAGTAATATAAGACTTATATTAGAGATAAACTAGCTAGATATCAACCTTATAGTAAGATATAATTACTAGAGATACTAAAGAAGCTATAGAAATAGATTACTATAGATTTTATTAGATTACTACTAGAGTTAAAAGGGTATAATTACCTAATAATAGTTACTAATAGACTTATAAAATTTATCTATTTAATCCTAACTATAATAAATATAATAGTATTACAGCTTGTRAGCTTACTTATAGGATATATAATTATTARYTATAGAATGCTATAATATATTATATTAGATAGAGATAAGCTATTTATATTAAAGTTTTAGTAATTATTAATAGATTTAATAGGAATTAAGTAAAGACTTATGACTGTATATTATCTATAAGCTAATAGATAGATAGAATAAGTAAATTAGATAGTTAAGTAATACTTATAATATTATATAAATTACTAATAGGATGATTAGGTAGTTTACTTACTAATAGTATAGTTTATATATAATAATACTATTTACTTAATAACAGGAGAAATACTGTTCTTTACTAACTATAGGTATAATCCTATATTAATTAAAGAACTATAGAATAAAGCACCTATAGCAGAGGAAGCTATAAGATTAGTAGATATTATTAAATATTTAAGGACTTAACTCTTAAGAGATATTAAGTTTATAAACCTTAGAATAGTATTATATTATAATAAGAAGTATAGGAGTACTCTAGACTAGACTGGTTAAACCTAACCCAGGAACCCAAACCCAATCCAGCCCAAACCCAGGATGGGCTAGGTCTAGGCCTAGTATTACTAACCCATAGGCTAGTTAGGTTCTAAGAATAAGAACCTATATAGGTTTTAGGTTAAAAAATAGGTTAGGTTAGGTTAGGCTAGGTTCTAATTATAGGCTCCCTAAAACCTATATTATTATAATATAGGATTAATTATATATTATTAATAAGAAGAATTAAAAAGGTCTATAAAGATTATACTACTATAATCTAACTTAAGTTAGATTTTTATTTATAATTATATAAGTTATAATTAAATAAATTAAGAATTAAGATTATATTAATCTACTAACTAACATCTCTACCCTTATTTATAGCCTAATATTAACCTGGTTAATGCTGGTATTAAGTCAGTTAGGTAGGTTAGTATAAAACTAAGGGCTAATAGGAGGTTATTTAAAGTAATATTAGTAATAATAGAAGATAATTTTCTTATATATTATTATTAATAAGATCTAAAGAACTCTCTTCTATAATATTATTAATATCTTCCTTATTATTAATATAGTCTAGCTTATTTCTAAGCTTATTACTACCTTCTTCTTCTTCTTCTTAAATATCTTTATTATTATTATTAATATCATCTTAAATATGTGTATATTCTTCTTAAAGTTTAAAATTTTTAGTATATATCTAGATTATAATAGTTTAGATAGTATTTAGGAGAAGATAACTTTAATAATAGTAATAGATATCTTAAGATATATTAAAGAGTTACTTAACCCTAATCCTACTAATAGGCATAGCTAGGAAGTCTTAAGCTATTAATATAAGAATAGAAAAATATCTCTTATACTATTTCTAATACTTAAGTATATTTATACTAGATAGTATAAGACCTACTATTAGTTAGTAAATCTAACTTAAATTAGATTTATATAATATATCTTCTTATAAATAATTATTAATCTTACTTAAGTTATTATTAGGCTAGGTAGGTACTTAACTTTTATCTTTATATATATTAATAATAATTTAATTAAGTTTAGAAATACTATTTAATATATAATATATCTTTACTTTATTAGAAAAAACTATAATATAATAGGTATAGATATCCTCCAGGGCCTTAGTATATTTATTATATTAATTAATATTATTATTACTCTAAGTATCTTCCTAAAAGACCTTTAGTTTAAATTAAGGGGTAAGAATAGTTATAATAGTATAGATATAACTCTATATAAAGTATATTTTATTATAATACTATTATAGCTTTAGAATAGCCTTAGATAAGGTAGTCTATAGTTTCTTCTTCTAAGTTATATACTTTAATTATAGTAGTTATTAACTATCTTCTAAATATTAAAATAAGGAGTTATAGATATTAAAGGCTTTATATACTATAGGTTTATTAAACTAGGATAAGATAAGAGTAAAAGTAAAGAAAGAGTAAGTAAGCTAAAGTAGGTATTTAATATACTATTATTTAGTTTTTAAAAAAAGAAGATTAGTAATATTATCTCTATCCTACCTCTATAAAAACTTAGTAAGAGTAGAGTAAAGCTTAATAGTATATCTTAATATAATATATATTAAGTTCTATTAAGTCTTATAATCCTGTAAAAGTATAAGTAATTTAGGATTAGAATTAAGATAGTAAAATTTTTTATACTAGGTTAGGCTAGTATTAATAAAATAAATAAATTTTTAAACCTAGAGATAGATACTATTAGTATAAAATCTAACTTAGGTTAGATTTATATACCTTTTCTAGTATAGCTATAAACCTATCTAACTAAATATATTAGTTACTAGTATCTTAGACCCTCTTAATCTTATTATTAGGAGCTTTAATCTTAAGAAATATAAAAAGTTCCTTAATAGTAAGTTAAAAAATATAAGTAAGATAGGGAATATAAATCTATAAATTAATAATTTTAGTAATTAAAGAGTCCTAGAGTACTTTTATAAGTTAAGGAGTTTAAAGATTACTCTAAAACTTATAAGTAATAGTATCTATTATTATTAAATTATTTAAAGTATTATCTATTATAACTACTATAATTTACTACTATAGATTAACCCTCTTTAGTATAGAGATAACTATCTATATAAGATTATTACCTATATAATAAATATTTATTAGCTTAAACCCTAGAAGTACCTTATAATACTTCTAATTAGAGTTAAGAAAGTATCTAGTAATTATAAGAAAGAAGTTTTATACTAAGCTAGTCTAAGTATTAACTATTAGAGATATCTTAGACTAATAAGAGATTAGAGAAAGGATCTTAGCTTAAATCTTATCTAACTACTCTATTAACTAGTCCCTAATTTTATATTAATTTAGTAGATTAAGGGTATGTGTACTAGCTACTATTATAAATAGTCTCTAAAATTAAGTATATTTAATAGTTTAAAATAGAAGCTACCCTATAAAAATAAATTAAAGAATTTAATCCTTAAAGCCCTCTTCTATATAAATAATTAAAGGCTAGAGAGTTAGTATTAATCTAACTTAAGTTAGATTTAGTATATACCTAGTTAATAAGAAGACTACCTAGTTTTAGTTATAAAAAAGGTAATTTCCTAAATACTATATAGAATTTTTAGATATATTAACTTATAGTTAAATTACTATTACCCTAAGTAGGGTAGAGAAGAAGATAAGTATAATACTTATATTAGATTTTTAGCTTCTTATTAGGATAGGAAGCACCTTTATTAAAATCTATCTATATAGAAGATATTTAAGATTTCCCCTAGCTAATCTTTTACTTCTAAGAATATATAGCCTTAGCCTCTTTTATTTCCTACTACTATAATTAGAATATAGATTTATATTCCTTACTAAATAATATAAATCTCTCCTTTCCTTTTTTACTAAGTATTTTAAGACTAGGGGGGAGAACTAGCTAGATAATACTTATTTATAGAGTATTATCTAACTATAATAAAGAAAAGGCTAATATAGATAGACTAGGAGTATATTAAGAAATAGAATAACTAGAGATAGATAAGGGCCTTATAGTAGATAATAGAGAATTAACTATTATTATACTTAAAGTATAATTAGAAGAGAATAAAGATTAAGATATATTATTAAATAGATTAAGATAGCTCTACTCTCTACTCTAAAGTTTAATATTTACTATACTTAAATAATTTTTTTTACTATATAAAAGTAAATATAAGGCACTAGAGTTCTACTTAATTACTATAGAAATAAGATACCTAAATTACTATAGTAATTATAATCTAACTTAAGTTAGATTAGATATATTCTAAATTCTAAGCCTCTATAATTATATCTATTAATAATAGAATATTATATTACTTATACTTTAATCTCTTATATACCTAGCCATCATCATCCTTCCTTCCTCTCTTTTATCTAGTATTATTATTATTATAATCTAACTACTATTTATTATTATCTTTAATCTCTTCTAACTCTTCTTTATTTTTAGGCTCTTCTAACTTCTTTTTATTATTAGGCTCTTCTAACTTATACCTATCCTATAATTTATTTTATAAAGAGATAGTAAGTCCTAGAGAGTTCTTTTATATATATATAAGAAGCTTCTAGCTACTCTTAGTTATCTTTATAGAAGCTATACTCTTAGGTATTACTTTAGTAAATCTAGGATAGTTATTAATAACTCTTTAAGTATAATTATTAAGATTTAAGTTATAATTTAAAAGATCTTTATTATAATTATCTAAATCAGGACTCTACCTATTACTATAAAGAATTAGAGTATACTAATATAATTATACTATTATAGATTTCTACTTAGTCTAGATATAGTTAGAATATAATCTAACTTAAATTAGATTTATATAATATACCTTATTATAAAGTAACTAGTCTTTTATCTAAGTAATCTTACTTAGGAAGCCTTACTTAAGGGTATCTAGTATAATCTTTTTTAGATTATAATATCCCTAGATAGCCCTAAGAATATTAGCTTCTTCTATAAATAACTTCTTTATAGTATTAGTCTTAAGTATATATATATTAGTAATTATTAGATTTTACTACTAATTAATATTTATTAATAAATATTCTTAAGCTATCTAATTCACTAGGTTCTCCTACTAATAAATAGTTAGTAGTATAATAAATCTAACCTAAGTTAGATTATATACTAGTTTAGTAAGATTATTAAAGTAAGTTATCTTCCCTGCTAAAGCTAGACCTATATAATAAATAGTAATTTTAACTATCTTTACCTAATACTTTAGCTTAAAGTAGGCTAAATAGCTAATCTAGTTAGAGAAAGCCTTAGTATTTAGTTTCTAACTAGAAAGGATATTAAGCTAAGAATAAATTAGTTTAAATTTAACTTAAATTTAATTTAGTACTTACTTATTTAGCTAGCTCTATATCTCTCTATAAAGATTCAGCCTAGACTTCTTCCTAAATATCTTTAATTAGGGAATTTATAATATTAGTAGTATTATTATTAGGGGCATAGTCCTATATACTATTTATAGTAAGAGATAACTTCTTAAGAATAACTAACTTAACTTTATTAGTCTAAGTAAATATCTATAAGGTTTTTTAAGTAGTCTTAGAGTATCTCTATTCTAGATTAAACTAGAATATTATATACTTTAATACTTTAGTAGTTAGTTCCCTAAGCTTCTTATTTATAATAGTCTAGGACTACTATAATAGGTATTTTAGATCTAGATTATTCTAGAGGTTTATAAAAAGTTAATAATACTTAATATTAGATAGAACTAAAAAAAAGTCAGGGTGTTAGTAGTAGTATATAACTAAATTAACCCTAAATAGTACTATTTTAGGCAGGGTAAGAGTACCATTAGTATATACTATTAGTAATTAGAGAAGACTATAATTTAGTATACTATTAATAAAGTTATTATTAATTAGAAAGAAGAGTAGATAAAGAATACTATACTTTTAAAAGATAAAAAGTATTATTAGGTAGCCTTAGTTTATATCTAATACTTTAATTAAGAGTTTATTAAAGATAATCTTTTTAAATTTAAAAAACTCTTTAAAGTACTTAAGCTAAATCTAACTTAAGTTAGATTTCTAAATTATATATATATTAGAATACCTACCTAGTTAAGCTTACTAGAGATAATTTTATTAGTAGTAATAAAGTTAAAGTATAATACCCTATATAGAGTTATATAATAGTTCTTAAATAATCTCTTAAACTTAGAATATTTAAATATAGGAAGAATATACCTAACCTAATTAAGTTTAATACTAAGTATTTATATAAGCTACTACTTTAGTTTACTAGATAAGAGGAGTTACTTCTTCTCTTATAGATTCTTAGTCTTAAATATCTTAAGTATATAAATTAGAAAGATACTATTAGAATCTAGGTTATTTACCTCTTAATAGTTTAAGTATAGCACTATCTATATCTCTATAGTAAATATATTATTATAATATATATCTATAGCCTAGATATAATCCTATATATAGGTTAATAGATATAAATCTAACTTAGGTTAGATTTTACTTACCTTATCTATTAGTATTTTAATAGTAGGAGGTAGGGAGCTATTATTATTAGTAGTAGATAAAGAGGGCCTAGCTACTACTACTTATTAGTCTAAAAGTAGAGATTTAAGAGTAGCCTTTTAATACTAATCTATATTAAGGGTTATTAGTAGTAGCCTCTATAGCTAATTATAGATTATAATATCCTTACTTAGAGAAGGATTAGCTATAGAGTTCTATATAATCTTCTATAAGATTTAGATGCTTTACTTCTTAACTATCTTATCTTTATTTTTTAGTATAGGTATAATATTTATTACTATATATTTAGTAACTAGATAGTTTAGTAGTTAATTCTAATTATTCTAAGTTATATTAATCTTTATCCTAGTATCTATATTAAAGTACTAAACTCTAGATCCTATACTTTTATAGAGATTTTCTATATAGCTAGTATTAAGCTCTTAGTTCCTACTATTTAGCTACTTAGTATTTAAATAATAAATATTAATAATTATAGTACCTAGTAATATATCTCTAATTTTATTAGATAATTTATTATTTACTATTAATATTACTTTACTAAGACTCTTCTTCTTTTCCTTAGTGCTTATTATAAAATCTAACTTAAGTTAGATTAATATAAATAGGTTAAGACTCTAGAGATTAATTATAATTTATTCTATATAAAAAAAAAGAATATAGGAGGGCTCTATATATAAGTAGGGGCTCTATATATAGAGAGGAGTATTTATATATAAATAAAAATAAATAAGAAGAAGAGTTTAATTTAAGTATAAAGAATTAGGAGTTATTATTATATATATATACTTATCTATTATTTAATAACTACTATCTATTCATAACTTAAAGTAAATAGAACTAAATAGATTATAGATTATAATATATTCTTTATTTAATACTTTAACTTTAAGTCTTTAAGAAATATATATTTAATAAGTTAATATTTACTACTAAATATATACCCTCTAATAAAATTATTATAAACTTAAAATTATATACAGAAATCTAACCTAAGTTAGATTTTAATATATTATATATATTATATTAACTACTAGATACTTAATACTTAACATTTTACTTAATATTATAGTGAAATTAGTAATTCTATTATTATATATTTATTATCTTTATAGAATATTAGTATAGTTTTACCTATTTAAAATTACTTAGTAGGTTTATAGGCTGGACCTAGCCTATACTAATTAGATTAAGTAGGTAGAGAATACCCCCCCTAGTAGAACTAAACCTAGTAGGTTAAGCTACCTAGAACCTATAGGTCTATAGGTTAGTTTAGGCCTTAGGTTTCTAAGGCCCAAACCCAGCAGGTTAGGTTAGCTAAATATGAGAACCCAGCCTAACCTGTGAAAATAATAACACTACTCTAGACCTTAAAAAGAGAGAGAAAGTTTACCTACTTTATAGAAATATTAAAATAAAATAACTAAGTTAGAAACTAGATTATTAGAAAATTAGACCCTTTATTATTAAAGAATAGAAAGAGCTAGTTAATTATAAATTATAACTACTAAAAAGTATATTATATATTTATCTAGTATTTTATATCTTATTATTAGAACTAGCACTAAAAAATGTAAAAATTACTAAAAATATAGAAATTAATAATAATATAGAATAGGAATATAAAGTTGAATAAATCCTAGATTATAAATAAGTTAGTAGAAAACTATACTATCTTATAAAGTAGAAAGACTATAATACCTTAGAAAATATATAGGAACCTATTAAGAACCTAATAGGCTACTACTAACTTATTTAGTAATATTACTTACAGAAAAGTTAATATTTACCTAGATTAAAGGATTATTCTATAACTAGGACAGACTAGGGCCACCTAATATAGTAGTAAGAATGGTAGTATTATAGGTATCTATAAGCTAGTCTAACTCTTAGAAGTCTTCTAAGTTTAAAGGATCTTCTTTATTCAGATAATCTATTACTATAGTATTATAATCTAATATCTTTTTACTATAATTATCTAGAAATTTCTAATAAGTTTTAAGATTCTTTAATTTAGTAAAAAGAACCTTAATTTAATTTTTAGTCTTATTAATTTATATAGTTAAAGTATTATAATTATAATTTAGTTATTTCTATTCACTCTTGCTATAGAAGTGTTTCTTATATTTTTAATTATAATAAGTATATAAAGTATAATTATAACTTTTAGAATCTATAATATAAGGAAAACTATAATAAAGGTAGTATTTATATAGATTATTAATAGGAATACTATATCTCTTAATTTTATTAGTCAATCAATCAATCAATCAATCAATCAAGATTCTATTAACCTGATATAGCCTATCTATTGAAGTGATTAGCTATGCAGGTGCTTTACTAATAAAGCAGGAATCTAGTATCTAAATGCCTAAAGCCTATAATTAACCCATAAATATAGAAGAGACATAAGAAATTAGTGTATAGCCATATTAAAAGTAGAAAATAACTAAAGTAGCCTGCTACCAGGCTGCATGCCTCCCCTACACTATCTTAGTGTGTTAAATACCTATCCTACCTCATTCTATATAGTTGTTCTAAGCGTACTATGATTCTGTGCCTAGGAAGACCCTTCCTAGGCAGCTGCTTAGTGGTCTATCTAACCATTATCTTCCACATCTATCCTAGAGCCTTATAGGAGGCTTCTATGTTCCTAGTCCTGCTCTATTAGTTCTACTGGTTCTATTATCTCAGCATAGTGAAACTGGCTAAGCAGGCCTGTTTAATGCATAAATTTAGTGATGTAGTGGATTACCTGTAGATTAGATATAAGTATATTATAGTCTAATATATTCCCCCTGAATCCCTTATTAAAAAGCTTATTAATCATCTCCCTGCACACCTCTATATATAATAAATATTATAGGAGGATATGCTTAGGGGTCTAAGACCCCTCTCTACAGCTGCACCAGTCTGTATTATAGGCCTTGATCTTAAAAAGGAAGTGTTATAGACTAATCTATATAGTCTATATTTAGATAATAATTAATATATATAGCTTTAGTAAACCTTTATATAAGCCTAGGTTCTTCTTATAGGGGGCCTTAATTAGCTACTATATTAGCTTAGCCCCTCTCTCTATCTCCCACTATTTCTTTTAGTATTACTAGATTTATTAGTAAATAGCTTACTTAGCTACTATAGTAAGCTGGATAATTAGTTATTCTAGCCCTACTAAGCTTAATTAAACCTTACTACCTTATATAGTGGCCTTCTTTACTGCCTTATCTACAGCCTTATTCCCTGCTATACCCACATGGGTGGGGATCTAGTATATCTTAATATTCTCTAGAGGTAGCCTGTGTGCCCCTAGGGCCTGTATACTTCTATATATAGTGTGCAGAATGTATTAGCTAGAGGGGTGATATAGATTCTGGACTGCCTAGATAGCAGCCTGGCTATTAGTAAAGAGGGTAAGTAAGTAGGGGCTTAGTTCTATAGCTATATCTATTACTATATAGATTCCATCTAGCTTAGTAGTATATATAGTTAAGTCTGCCTCTGTGCCTAGGTGATTCTGGTGGATCTATTAGTTATAGAGGCAGACAGCTGAGATACCTATATAGCCCTAGTAGCTACTGCTATTAGTATAGATAACTAAGTGCTGGTTATCTTTCTTATATATCTTATTATAGGTCTTTAGTGTAGCTTCATAATCTTTAATTATATAGTGGAGGGGGAGCTCCTAGGGGGGGAGTATATATACTTTCTATATCTCTTATTCCTCTATATATCTTAGGGTAGGGGCTAGTAGGCCACCCCTCTTCCTAAGTACCTCTAGTAGAGTGAGGCCACTCTGCTGTGTTTCTCTAGTTAGTTATAGCTTCCCTGTGAGTCCTTAGGGGCAGGTAAACTATAGCCCTATCTAGATTTAAATAGCAGTTTCCTCAGTGATTTATTGCATCTATAGGTGGATTAGTAGTAGATATAGTTCTATATTTAGTGTGGCTGTAGCAGTCCCTTAGAAGGCACTACTAATTAGGATGGCTGTGTGCTTCTAGATCTTAGTGAATTTATTAATAACCTTAGTCTATTCCCCTGCTAGGATTAGCCTGCTAGCAGGGCTGAACCATGCTACTACCCTATATAGGAGCTATGGAATAACTACACTATAATAGATTACACGCATGGCCTCCAGGGAGGTACCCTAGGTTAATCTAGTGATGCTTTAGAGTACTTCCAGGCTGCTGTTTATGTAGTTAATTACCTTAGTATAGTGGGTATTAAAGGAGAGGGTTTTATTAAGCTAGATGCTGAGGTATCTAGCTAATTTAGTAGGTTGGATAGTGGTTTCCCTATAGTGGATAGATATTTAGTTATAGCCTTTGTATTTACCTGGTTCCCAGATATTAATAGGGCTTCTTAGAGCTAGCTTAGGAGAAGGTTCTAGTTCTGGTTCTAGTTCCTTAGGATTAGTGAAATAGATTAGTTTAAATTTATTAGGGGCAAATTTAGTAGCATGCCTGCCAGCCCAGTGGTCTGCCTTCTCTAGGTATTTCTCTAGAACTATAATATTCTAGGCATAGGTCTGGCTGATAGTAAGCATGTAGGAGTCATCTATCTAGCTAATTAATATTATTTTTATGCTGCTGAGCCCATGGACTAGTGTTTAAATTAGTGGGGTGTTAAAGATTAGGAAAAGGATTAGTAAGAGAGGGCTACCCTAGGGGATCCCTATAAGTATTATAAATAGCTTACTAAGGTATCTGGGTAGCTGCAGGCATGTGTAGTGATTAGATAGGAAGGATTATAGCTAGTTAGTGATCTAGCCTAGCTGCATGGTTTGGAGGTTATGTACTAGCTATTAGAGGGAGATGTTATTAAATATACCAGAGATATCTAGGAGAAGCATGCTGACTTTCTAGCTATACCTCTAGACATGGTGGATTATGTTAATAATTAGTTAAATAGCATAGTTAATAGAGACGCCCTTCCAGCTGCCTAGGTAGCTATTTAGGAGTAAGCTATATTCCTCTAGCGCCTAGGAGATGTAGAGTATAATTATTAACTCTAGGACCTTACCTAGGGTGTTAAGTAGGGTGATAGAATAGTAGGACTTTAGAAGGTAGAAATCCCAGGGGGCTGCCTTATGGAGGATAACTATAGTAGATATCTAGAAGTACTAGGGGTTATAGTTAATGCAGATACAGGCATTAAAGAGGGTTTTAAGTACCTGGATAAAGGCTAGGATGGTGGTTAGGGTGTGCTAGATCTTATTAGGGATAGTATTAGGCCTAGGTGCTTTATCAGGAGGCACCTATCTAATAGTATTAGTAATCTTATACTTATTAATTTCTAGGAAGGGAATATCCTATAATTAGTTATATTCTCTTCCTTTAATATCTGAGAGATCAGTGGCTAGGGGTGAGGGGAAGAAGGCCTCTTAGAGTAGGTTAGCCTTCTGCTCTACTATCTCTGTAATATAGCTCCTATATTAAAGGATAGGGATAAGGCCTGCTTAGCCCCTAGTATAATTATAGGCCTATTTAGAGATACACCACATACCACAGGGGCCTTAATCTATTATTTACTAGATATATTTATAGTGGCCCTGCTACAGGGATTAGGAGATGACCTTTCCTTTATAATTATAGGCCTTTATGTATGTGATCCAGTTATTATTAGTATATATATTAGTATAGATTTATTAGTAGAGGTGGGTTTATTTAACTATCTTAGTATATTTAGGTATCTAGTTAGGGTTAGCCCACTTAGAAGAGTGCGCCCATAGTGTAGAATAGGTAATAGCTTACTAGGTGGTTTTAAGAAGATAGTTAGTGATGTTCTTAATCTAATTAGGGGTTTTAAGGTCTCTGCACTATCTATAAGGGTTAGTATTCTTACTAATAAATTTATAGAGCTTCTGTATATCTATAGCCTTCTAGTTATAGTATTTCAGGGCTTATGGTGGTGGTGTTAAGATATTAAGAAGCAGGTGAATTAGTAGGTAGTTAGAATTAATATAGATATCAGGGGCTACCTTGCAGGCTATAAGATAGGCTATTAGGTCTATAGAGCTAAATATTAGATTAATAGTTAACTAGTAGCCTTGCTCATCATAGGTAATAGTGCCTGGCTCTGTCTAGAGGTCTAGAAGCCAGGTATTAGTTAGTTCTAGGAGCCTATCAGATCTAGGGTCAGTGTATTAGATATGATTACCTCCCTAGGCTAGGTAATAGAGGTTAAAATCTCCTAGGAGCAGGCAGCTACTATCCTACTAGTTTAGGGCCTGCTCTAGGAGGTTAAGGGTGTTAGTTTAGGTGTTAGTTTAGGTATTAATTTAGGTATTAGTATCTAGGTATAGGTTATATATATTATATAGTTAGAGTACCCCTATATCATGATATAGCTTAAGCTCCTAGCAGTCCTGTAAGTAGGCTATATATTTCTATTTAGTAGGGTTTATCTTATAGGAGATATAGAGGTAGATATAGGCCTAGCCTCTAGTCTCTATTACTTTAGGATATAGTAGTTAATAAGTTACTTAAGTAGGGTGATAGGTAGTATCCTAAAATAGATTATCCTATAGTTCTTATATAGTGATAATATCTACTCTTAGGACCTCTAGGTTATATAAGAACTAAGCTATCACTATATTCTTAGAATAGTATACATTATATTGTAGTATTTAGAATATTCTATCTATAGAAAGTGTAATATAGGGTGTTCTATATACTCTTTTAATAGCTACTAGTAAACTAGGGCATTCTAGTTTCTATAGAGAAGTTAACCTAGGGATCTTTCTCTAGTTATATAGCCCTCTCTAGTTATATAGGGGTATCCACTCCCTACTTCTATTTCTTCTTTTCAGCCTAGGTGCTACTAGAGTTAGTGTTAGTATTCTTATCTTATAGGATAAAGCTGGGCTACTAGTTACTCTTAGAGGTGTTAGGGAGCTTAGTATAGCTATTTTTATTATTAGTAGTAGTGTTATTATCCTGGTATATATTAAGGTAGGTCCCATGTGTGATGGCTATCTATTAGTTTTATAGTTGCTTAGGGGGGTGATTATTATCTTTATTAGTTAGGTCTGGTAGGTTAATATTACTTAGGTAATCCATGATTTAAGCAGAGTAGTGGGAGGTAATAGGGCTAGTTTAATTAGTAGATCTAGTTTAACTAGTAGAGCTGGTTTAGTTAGTTAAGGCCTTCTTCTTTATGGATGTGGAAGAGGCCTTAGGGTATGGTACTAGGGGGGTGAATAAGATATTATTAATATTCTAGTCTAATAGGGATATTAGAGAGGATATTAAGGTAGGCACCTAGCCATAGGGTAGCTGCTTATAAGATAGCTCTAATCTTACCTTCTTAGATCCCTTAGATAATCTAGTAGTCTTTTTTACTATAGTAGCATCCTTAATGCCCTCAGGTTCCTCTATTTATATAGGGGAGCCCTTTACTAAGGTGTCTAGGGTGGATACTAGGGAGGAGGTACTTAGTATAGTAGTGGAATCTAAGCTACTACTCTTAGGATCCCTTTAGAAGTCTTATAGGTAGGGTGGAATATAGTAATATTACTAGTAATAGTAGAAAGTTGCCTATACCTTATCTACCTCCTCTGTATACTTCTTATATCCTTTAGACTAGGTAGCATATATACCCCTATAGTTAGTGCACTTTCTTAACTCCTAGCTAGTGGCCTACTAGAGCAGGTAGTCATAGGTCTTATAACTGCCTATATAGAGGCTATAGATAGTTTTATTAGAATAGATACTTTCTATGTGGCTATATTACTGATAGTTAAAGTACTAATGGATGTGAGTAGACTGGTTATATAAGACTATAGTTAGGATAGTAGAATCCCAGATAGTTCCCTTATTAATAGCTTTATTAGTGGCCTGGGGAGTAGAAAACTTAATTACTAGGGTAGAAGACTTCTTATTAGCAGGCTGGTTTATAAGCTAGGTAATATAGATAATCTTTACTAAATTACCCTATATAAAATAGTTTATAGCTAGTAACTAGTTAGCAACTTGCTTAGCCTCCTTAGGGTCTGCTAGGTTACTAATTAATTTAACCTAGATATTATAAATTACCATGCCCTAAGTTAGCAGGCAGATGACGGCCCTCTAGTAGAATGATTTAGCCTAGCTAGGGTGGTAGTATATAATCTCTACTTACTAAGTAGTCTATAGGCTGAGGCTTAAGTTACCTAACTTAAGCTAGCAGATAGCTATAAACTTAATAGATATAAGAGTAGCTACTATAGCCTCCTTTAAGGCCTTTATATAGGCCTTCTTAGCCCTATTCTTTATCTTTACTGCCTTTAGGTGCTAGAATGTGCTTACTATGCTAGTGTCTAGTAGTTTAATAATAACCTTATAGTCCTTGCTTAGTTCTAAGGGGGTAGCCCTGGGGCTGCTTAAGGAGCTATAGAAGGAGATTATATAGCCTAGGGGGGATGCCCCTGTGGCAGTAGCTATATATAATTAAATCTTAGTAGATATAGTAATAGATTAAGTAGTTAGAATATACTAGGTAGAGGTGGTGTTCTTCTTAATATTAAGAGTAATCTTATAGAGGTTAGTAACTGCCTTCCTCTAGTTATTACCTAGGGGGTTTTTAAGGACCTCCTTAATGATAGTATATATATTAGTAATTAGCTTAATAAAAGGCTTTAGGATTCCTTAATTATAAATCTTTAGATAGTTTAAATAGATGCTTATATTATAGTGAAGGTCTAGGATATAATTATATAGAGTTTTTTATAGCCCCTTTTCACCACTGTGGGAGGCTATTAGGGGCGGCTACCCTGGCTTTAATAATAATATAGTAATTAAGACCCTATAAAATTAGGATTAATTAAAGGTAGTTATCATCACAAGAAATTAGGCAAATTTTAGGGTTGAAAGACATTAATTTAGGTAAGAAATTTCAAAAATTTGTTCTGCGTCGAAGTTGTTGTTCCTTAATTTTATTAGCCTGGATGCTAAACTTATAATAATAGTTATACTTAGGCATCATAAGAAGCAGTATAGATAAGGAATAAGGAAGAGAGACTTACTAGGATAGGGGAGTAATAGCCTTATAAGTAGTTTTGAGGATAAAATACTAGGAGGGGGGGGATGATGTTATAATACTAATACTACTAGGCAGATATTAGGGGTAGAATTAGAAGGATAATAATAACTAACTAATCCTTAGCTACTAAGGTCTTATAAAAGATAAGTTATATTATAATAATGCCTAATTTAGCTATAACTCTTATATCACTAGCTACTATATACCTAACCTTAGTAATAGTAGATAGTATATAACTACTATTATAACTACCCTATTATGATAGTAAGAATAGTAGGTAAAGAAGGAACTATATAAGGATACTTATTACTACTATATCTAGAGATCTTAGTTTAGTTCTTTATATTTAATAAAGATAACTTACTTAAGTATAAGTTTACTAGTCTAATTTATTAATTACTCTCTTATTATTAAAGATATATCCTTAATAGGCCTTACTTCTATCTTTATTATTATTATTATTATTATCCTTAATCTTAGATAAGATTATTATACCTTTAGATTATATTAGATCCTAATTAGATTATTATATCATGTATTACTATATACCTAGGTTAGTATATAGTAGGCTACTATAGAGGGTAGGCCTTAGGCAAGTATTAGATATAGTCTAGGGACTATATCACCCTATTCCCAAAGTCATTAACTAGCAGAGAACAGTAGAGACGGATCCCAGGGTGTGACAGGTAGTTAAATACTAGCTATTAGATATCTTATTATCTATGTCTATTATATAAGTATAATTATAATTATTAGATTAATTAGATAAAGACTTCTTATTAGGCTTCTTATCTAGATTTAACTCCTAGTAGTTAGGCTTCTTATAGCCTATTTTACTATAATAGTAGTACTTCTAGTTCTTCCTAGTTTCCTAGGGAACCTTGCTATTAGAATCTTTCTAGTTATTTAAATTAGAATTAGAATTAGACTAATTTAATTAATTTAATTAGTTTAATTTATCCTTAGAATTACTATTCTTCTAAGCTAGCTTCTTCCCTTTCTATACTTTTATAATATTTATAGATAATATATTAAACTTTATACATATCTCCTCTTAGATCAAAATCTATATAATACTATTAAATATTACAGTTTTCTTATTATAATAACTATTAAGATAAGATATAAGGAATGTCTCCTATATCTTACTAAGATTATAGAGTAAGAATTAGATCTTAGTAGATTTAGGAAGCTGCTTGCCTTTCTTAAGGCTATAATTAAATTTATTAAATATAAGAGATAGCTTTAATATATAATCTTAGACTCTATTATAGCTATTATATACTATATTAATAGCTATCTATAGCCCCTTAAAGGACTGGATGTCTGCTATTATATTATATTTCTTATTAAGATAATCCTAAATAGCTTTAGATAATTCTAGATTAATTACTTCATGCCTAATAATATAAAAGAGAGTAGAATAGATAATACTATAAGCCTTATTATCTATTTCCTCCTAATCTTAAATTATCTTTTTAATTCTCTCCTACTACTTAGAAAGCTTAGTATTATTAGATAATCTAGTCTAATAGCCTATTTCTTATAGCTCTAGCTTCTTATAAGTTCTATTAATAGTCTATTAGACCCTCTAGCTATATAGGTAAGTCTTTATAGCTTTAGACTATATTTAGTAGGAATCTACACCTATAAGTAATAGTAGCTTATTAAGATCTACTTAAGGCATCTTAAAGGAAGGTTTAAATAAAAGAATAAGATTTTAAATATATCTAAGAGTAATTACTAGACTTCTATACCTATAAGGATTCTTAAATATAAGAACCCTTGCAGGGCCCTATTAATTAAGGTAATAAAAGGATAGTTTCTATTTTAGGTAGAATATCTAGCCCTAGAATAAGTATCTTTAGTAGAATGTCCACTAAAAGATAAGGCTTTTAAAAGTAAAATAGTAAAATAGCTTAAGGAAAGAACTTAGGAATAAATCCCCAGAGCTCTCTAAGAGGCTCTAGGCTCATAACCTATAAAATTAATTGATAGGGAGCAGAAGATATGAAGATATTCATTAAATTTATTATATATATAAAATCTATATTTACTATCATACAGTGGAAGGAGCTATCTACTGAGCAAGATCACATGATCAGATCTCCACCATACCAGGTATGGCCACAGGTTGAAACGTACGTCAGTGACAGTAAAGTCGTCAACCTCGATGAGGCTGGTAAGCCTACTTTCCTGGCCTTTAAGGATATGAGTCAGGCGCCGTAAACGAGGATCGTTGCTATGATACATATAGAGCTTCACAGATTGAATGGACCGAAATGCTATGTCAAGTGTCAAGTCTTTGTATAACACACTCTGTTCATACATATTTCTGATTTATGCGGACGACCAAAGACCGCAAAGACAACCCCCGGCACTCCATGACCAGAGCATAACACGCTGGAGAGCTAATTTGGAAACAGTATGTACGAGCTGTAGTGTGGAATCCTCATTGGCTTCAATCGCCTGCAGGGTCACCTTTGCTACCGTAGAAAGCCCATCACCGGTATCTGCAACCCCAGTCATGGGGCGCTTCTCTGCAGCCGGAGGACCTGAAGCGGCAGTCTTTGACGCTGATCCGGTGGCAGGATTAGATACAGGTCTCATAATCTCGCTAATCAGAGAATGCATGTGCATCACGTTGGTCTCCATAATGCACGTCAGCACGAGGGATTGGACTGACGAGGTCTTGGGCAGCTCAAAGGAGCCAACCGCCAGGCTTGGCAATTGGGTCGGAAAGCAGAAGCTGCTCTGGTCGTCATCCGGAGTCGTAGCGCTACCTCTGACTCCCATCTTCAGCCGCACCTTTAACCAGGCCTCAATGTGCTGCAAGATCTTGTCGTAGGATGCGAGGAGGCACATGTAGCTAGACAGAACAAGCAACTGTGACGGTTGATCCAATGCGAGTTGTGCTAGTGTCTGAGAATCATTGCATGACCTGCATGACTCGAGTCGAGCGCAAATGCTAGTTAACAGTCCCGTGTATTGACTTGATAATTTAAACGTGCAGTCCACTGGTAGTTCTATAGGGCTCAGAGGGTATCCTGAACCACTCCCCTGCGTCCCCTGCCCAGTACAAACGACGGGTATTGACTGCATGTGCTGGTGAAGCTGCACGTTGGTGTCTGACAGTCTGCGGATCCAAGAAGTCATTGGAGTGATGCGCGTCAGGAATTGGATTTGAGGGCTCCTCCCGGTCTTGGGGATTGCCCCGCAGCTCCGAGTCTGAATCTGGCGCGTCCCCATAAGGCGACTGCAGTAGATCGGAAGGAGATAATTCATTACCATAGCCAGAATCTGGACGTGAACCTTTGCCATCGGCTCCTTTTAAGTTCTCTCCTGCTTGGTCAAAGTCCACCATCATGTCATCGTGCCCTTGCTGCTGTGCATGCTGAGGGGACATGTTTCCAGCCAGAGACACGCGATGTCTGTGATAGGTCGAGGGAAAGGAAGGCCGCATCGTGGCGGGTAATGAAAAGTCGTACAAGTCGTTAGAAGGTTCTTGATTGGGAGCATCACTCCAGCGTGTCTGTCCTGCTTGTTCAGCAGTTCTCAGATGAGACGCCGGTTGAGGAGGACATGACGGTTGACTCGCGTGAAGACTCCCTGCGGCACCATACGGAGCCGTCAATGCAGGATGGATGTCGGCCTGTAACGAGGAGGGATCCAATCCGAGATTCAAGTCGCTTGGCATATCCAGCAAGCTCGTCGGCAGGTAATTGAAGTGGTCTGAATGCTCGTCGTTCACATCATTCGGGCCTTCTTCTTGATTTACTGTGACTCCGAGTAAGCCTTGCATCATTCACCTGCGTCACTATCGTACATTGCACACTTACCATGATGTGGTCGAGTACTATCACCATTGGCATGAGGTTGTGACTGCTGCTGTTGCTGCTGCGTATTCTTGGTGGATTGGGCTCGAGACCGCAGTCTCATGGGCCGTGGAGTACATCGAACACCTGCCCTGGCGCAGCGCACACAAGTGTCGCTATTACTCTCTCGTCGACAACGTAACTTTTGGCCATGGCACCGATCACAGGCTCGATGAGAGAACCCCAAATCGTGAACAAGCATGTTCATTCCACGTTTCGGCTATCCACGAGACTCGGACTCTTGAGGTAGTGCACAGACGTCGGACTGAAGAAGGAAAAATAAAGAAGCACGAACAATATCCTACTGAACAAACCCTGGTCTTCGGTGATCGGTCTGACCGCGAGATTTGTATAATTCCTCACAGGCGAAGTCTTTGTTTCAGCCCCCACCACTGCCCATTTGTTTGGGTTTCCCACTAAGCTGAATGGCCATCCCACTCAACCTTTTGTCGCCATACAGCCCAGACGCTTACTGTTTGACGACAATTGTGCGAATGCTTCTACAGAAGCTAGTCAAAATTACGGTCTGGAGGTCTTCTTGTCATTGGCAGAAGCCTCACGCTTCAGGGCGGCAGATAGTGGAGAAGGATCGAGCCCAGTCAGATATTAGGTTACGGCTGATGCTGATCTCGAAGATAATCTTCTAGATATTTATATAGTGGCACGTCAAATGTTTGAAGCCAGGGTATTTACCGCTAGCCAGATAGATCCCTCAACAATTAGTAGTCATATCAGATACTATTTCTTAAGTTCCTCCCTAAAATCATCCTTTTATACTATATAAGATACTATATAAAAGCCTTCGAGAGGTACTCTGTAGAGGTGACTATAATTTACCACTTATATAACCCTGTATTAGCCTGTAAAAAATACTCTAAGAGTGGTCTAGGGTAGGCAGGCAGTGGTACGCACACATAAAAAAGTACCCTAATATAAGGAATTTTGTATGGGAGAGAGAATTTTTACTAGGAATATCTGCATATTGGAGTATGGGAACGACACCAAGATTAGTTGCTATATCCGAGGTTTTCCTTATCGGAGACTCGGAGTTACTTAAGGGTTTTACTGTAGTCCGAAGAGGCATATGATCTTCCTGCAGGACCAATTAACTTTCGCTAATCCACTGGGTCGATTGGTCTCCTGACTCGGCAGCTTCACTCTGAGGTTTTATCACCGGGTCTAAGCAGCTGGCTTACTCTCGTTTACCCATCAATGCTTCCACCCAAGGCGAGGGAAATTAGCCGTCGCAACAACCAGAGTCTGTCTCAACTGCATTAGCGCTACGTTTAGGTTAATTACATGATTATTGACAATTTGCAATCACTTCGTAAAGGTAGTATTTGGGGCGGCTCACTTTGCAGGCTGATGGGCTGATCTGACCAACGGGGGGGACAGCAGAAGCGATGCATTGGCCAAAGTGAAAGTTAGCTCACTAGATCCAACAGTAGAATTCGGCAGCATTGTTAGAGTAGTATAAAGTTGGCGCGCAATAAAGTATAGAATATTACTGCCTTGAGGCCAACAGCATTGTGCCGGGTAACAAAGAAGCAGAGCCGAGCATCAGCAAGCACCGCTCCAAATACTAGGTATCCAAGGCCACCTATATTGCATTATACCTACGTAAATATTGGCATCTAGGCTGGTCTAGGTATGAAGAACACGATATTCAAGTCTAAGACAGTTGTAATATTCATTTGCTGCGTTACGATGGATTACACCGCAATTTAGACGAATGGCGGAGAAATATATATCTCTGGGTTTCGTCCAAGGCGTGGCAAGCCCGGCGCAGTTGTCAAGATAGGAAGGCGCAATTTATGACCTCTACTATAATGTTCTAGCGCTATTGTCCTCCAATCTATTTAGATTTGGATAGATCCATCTGATGTTTTAACTGGACCACTGGTACTGGAGTGTGTTTCCTATCGGAGCTGCGCCTCGGCACATACTGTTATTCATGTAGTATTGCACACGAGGCATAGCCAACCCTGTCCACCTGCATTATCTTGTTTAGGAATGGTCTACATCTACAAGGATTTGGCCCCATAAGATACTATCAGATACACAGGCCCCTCCAAGTTGGGTTAGTGCACCTTACAAAAGAACTGTACTGTATCCGTGCCTAGGCTTACCCTCACCACTCTGTATTGAGGGTGAGCCACACCGAAACCACCAACCACAGCAAAACCACTATGTTATCTTTTATATAGTATTATTATATAAAAGGTACATACTTAGTATATACTCCCTAAGTCTAATATCTTAGGTGTTCACTAGGGGCAACTATAATTTCAATAGTAAAATTAAAATATTAAGAGGGAACATCTTATAATTAAAAGCCTTTTAAGAGTTTTAACTCTCTTTCTTAGGGAAAAAATAAAGAGAGATTATTTTATCTTAAATACTTATAATTTTCCTTTCTAATAATAAAGATAGTAATAAAAGATAGACACTTATATATCTAAATAATAATAAACTAGAAAAACCAAATGTGTACATACCTAGAGTGAATAATAAGTATATACCTTTTATATACGGAGTAGTGATGCTATATAAAAGGTACATAGTGGTTTTGCTGTAGTTAGTGGTTATACTATAGCACACCCCCACCAGGAACCAGTGTGGGTATGCTTAACACAGATCCCCCTCTACAGAGTACTCTGACTGAATAATATTTTCCATGTGAAATAATCAATCTGAGTTACGGATAGAGCCTAGAATAGACCCTATCTTAGGTATCCACCTCCTGCTGTGAATCTGTCACTGCTTCTTTGGTCTCGCCTCCTCCTGCCCCGCCTCCAGCAGTGCCCCACTACGCTCGCTGTCCAGGCAGTGTACGGAGTATTCCGTAGATATCTAGACTACCTACTCTGAAATCTTCGCTTTTCTTCAGTGTGGTTGTGCTTGGTCAAATTTACATACCATTTGCTCCCCCAGAGATATTCGCGAACCGTCCCCTGTCTCCTTGTTTCCTTCTTTGCTAGATATGACTATCGACCCACCAGAGCTTCTCGAGAAGCTGAAGATCAACGGTAAGAGTTTCATGATGTGATACTCGCCATGTATTCCGGCAGCAACACAGGCTAATACCTGCTTTTGACTGTCAGATGCTGGTGCAAACGGAACATCGAAGGAAGCAGAGGACTCGGACGACGATGTCGCCGAAAACACCCCAGCAGTAGCTGCCGAGGACGGCACTGCCAAGAAAAAGAAGAACAAAAAGAGAAAGCCCAAGAAGAAGCAACCGAAAGTCCAGACCGACCCGCCATCGATTCCCCTATCCCAGCTATTCCCGAACAACTCCTACCCCAAGGGCGAGGAGGTCGAATACAAGGACGAGAATCGATATCGCACCACCAGCGAGGAGAAACGACACCTCGACAACCTCAATAGCGACTTCCTCTCTGATTACCGTCAGGCCGCTGAGGCACACCGTCAGGTCCGTCAGTGGGCACAGAGAAGCATCAGGCCGGGTCAAACGCTCCTTGAGATTGCTAATGGCATCGAGGATTGTGCGCGACGTCTGGTGGGTCATGATGGTTTGACTGAAGGCGACTCTTTGATAGCCGGCATGGGATTTCCCACGGGTTTGAATATTGATAACGTTGTCGCCCATTACAGCCCTAACGCCGGCTGTAAGACCGTGCTCGCGCAGAACAATGTCCTCAAGGTTGATATTGGCATTCATGTAGGCGGTCGAATTGTTGACAGTGCCTTCACAATGGCGTTCGATCCTGTGTATGATAACCTACTCGCAGCTGTCAAGGATGCAACGAATACTGGGGTGCGTGAAGCGGGCATCGACGTGCGGGTGGGAGAATTAGGAGGCTACATTCAGGAGGCGATGGAAAGCTACGAGTGTGAAATCAACGGCAAGACTCACCCGATCAAAGCGATTCGCAACTTGTGCGGCCACACAATCCTTCCGTACTCTATTCATGGTACCAAGAGTGTCCCATTTATCAAGTCGAACGACATGACAAAGATGGAAGAAGGGGACGTCTTTGCGATCGAAACCTTTGGCAGTACCGGTAGTGGCCGATATGTCGAAGGAGGCGAGGTCTCCCATTACGCCCTGCGCGGCGACGCGAACAGAAAAGACTTGACTCTGTCTTCTGCCAGGTCCGTCTTGACAGCGATCAAGAAGAACTTTAGCACGATCCCTTTCTGCCGGCGCTACTTGGACAGGATTGGACAAGAGAAGTATCTCCTCGGTGTATGAACTTCCATTACGGATAGGTGATTCGAGCTCTTGACTAACAGGAAGATAGCTGAATTACCTAGTAAAATCCGGAATCGTGGAAGACTATCCCCCTCTGAATGAGAAGCAAGGAACTTATACGGCCCAGTTTGAACACGTAAGTCATGTGGAGTTTTTCTTAAGGAGAATAACTACTAATAGTGGATATAGACTATCCTGCTTCGACCAACCGTCAAAGAGGTCATCAGTCGTGGGGACGACTACTAGACGTATTCGAGTGTGATGTTTTTCATTTCGTAGGGTCATTGAACGGTTGCGGAAATGGATATCATGGTTCATAGATCGACACTCAGGGCATGAAGAATACACAAAAGTTCCTTGATGTCTTCCTCCGTTCCAGTCATCATATAACTTAACCCCGTAACCTGTAGTACCCCCAAATAGTGGAAGTGAACAATTTCGGCTATCTGAATCCTTGCGCATTTCCCGATATCTCGGGTGGATCGACCTTCGGTTTAGGGAAATTCTATTTTCGGTGTTACATACTGCTTACGTCCCGTCTAGCATGGAACAGAGCGATATGCGCCGGATCGGACTGCTATTGTACTTGTACGTCTGCTTATACTACTGGATGGGTCTTATATGCACGCAGCAGCCACTATCTTCCTTGCTGACGGTGGTGTGATCCAATATCTGGCTAGATTGGCAAGCATTGACATCTGTTTCAACCCTGTTTGTTCTTACACCAAACACCTCCTACCATGGCCGGCATTGCAGAACAGTTAATCGAAAAGCTGAACGCTGTTGAGGCGGGCATCTTCGAGGGCCAGGATGCCACCCGACAGAGGCTTGCTCTGGCCGCCCGCAAACTCTTCCACACGCTGGAAACAAAGGAAGAAAAGACCATGCGACTCGCTATAGAGGAACCAATTATGTTCTCCGTGCTCCAGGCCCTCATCGATATTGGTCTGTTTGAGGGCTGGGCTGCTGCCGGCGGTGGCGAGAAGGATGTGAGCGAGTTGGCTAGAATCTGCAAGAAAGATATGGAACCTGAGCTTCTATGTAAGTCTTCACTATGCCGCAGAGTGCCATCGCACATGATACTAATCAATCCACAGGCCATCAACTACGACTGATGGCTGCCAACCACATTATCCAGGAAACGGCAAACGACCGCTATGTCCCTACGCCCTATTCACTGGCCATCGGAGATAAGAGCACTCAGGTCGCCCCCGCTCTTCGCATCAGGTAAGCTGCAGCATTCGTGCACGGGGTAGTTATCGGACCCAGACGGACTAACGAGCAATGAACGGCTAGAACTGATCACGTCGCACCATGTGCCATGCACTGGCCCGATTTCCTGGCCAAGACCAACTACCGTAAGCCGCGGGACGACAAGGCTAGTTGTTACATTGATACCTTCCCTGAAAAGAAGAGCTTTTTCGAGCGTTGTAGCGCGAACCCCGTGCACCAGGAAAGTTTCTCATCCTTTATGGATGTGTGGGCCAAAGGAAAGAGACCTTGGCCGGAGTTCTACGATACCCAGGCATTGCTCGATGGCGCCGACCTAAGCAATGGTAGCCCTTTCGTTGTGGACGTTGGCGGACACCACGGCATCGATCTGATGCGCGTGGCGGCGAAGCACCCCGATCTTCCCGCTGGGTCACTTGTGCTCGAGGACCTACCAGAGGTTGTCGGCTCTGTCAGCCTTACTACGGACAAGATCGGGACTGTGGCGCATGATCTCTTTGAGGAGGGCGTTGAGCAGCCCATTAAAGGTAGGAAACTTGGTCTGCTGCGAGTTCAGTGCCCGAGGAGACTAACAGGAATATGCAGGAGCTCGAGCGTATTTCATGCATGCCGTCCTGCATGACTGGTCGGACGAGACCTCTGTCAAGATCCTTAAACAGATTGCCGCTGTCATGAAGCGCGGCTATTCGAAAGTGCTTATTAATGACATTGTGATCCCATCCACGGGTGCCAGTTGCTATCAAGCGGCCATGGACTGCCTTGTGTTGCAGGCTTCAGCTAATGAAAGAACCGAGACCGTGTGGAGCAAAGTAATCCAGGATGCTGGTCTCAAGCTAGTCAAGTATTACCCTGATGGTCGTGGGTATGAGAGCGTGATTGAGGCCGAATTGCCATAGCAGAGCTTTATTACTTACAATTGAGAGGATATCCAGCCCTTTCACGTCCCTGCCACGTGTACACTCTCAATCAGTATAGACACTATAGATTTGCCAATAGATTGCCTCCAGTGTTAAGACCATGACGGTGCCCTAAATTGTCATGGGATTCACGGTATACTTGCGCAAGGTGTATTGTTCGATATGTTGAATTGGATCTATCGAATATTTATAGTCTAAAAGTCGAGGTATTTCTTCATAAAGTCAAGCTGCCTTTGCAGAACTTCTCCTGCTCCCTCTCCGTTAATGACATCCATATGACCTCTACCAGCCACTAGATCGAACTCCTTTTTCGGCTCCGGGATCATGTCGAATACAGCCTTTTGATCTGCAGGGCTTGATATGGTGTCCTCGGCGGGAGTGACCATCATGACTGGCGTCCCTTTGATGAGGCGCATCGCCCCGTACGGCTGCCACGCCATCACATGGTAGTAGCTCTGCACTGTCGTCTGGTTGGTAAAGAACGAGGTATTCAGGAATGCTCGGAATTGCTCCATATTGTACTGGTTACCCCAACCAGCTGGGTTGTAGCCATCATCACCCACAAAGGGAATGTATACCGGGTCATTGCCTGCGATAGTGGAGACACGATCCTGCATTGCCAATGCCATGACCTTGTTCATTTCCTTCTCTCTGAAATCATAGTTGGCAATCGGTGTCACCGAGATCACCGCTCCAACACGGTGGTCGAGACCGGCCGCAACAAGCGCTGTCATGGCACTGAATGAATAGCCGTAGAGAGCGATCTTGTCCTCATCGACCATGGGATGACGGGCCATGAAGGTCAGAGCATCGTGAAAGTCCTCCACCAGCTTGGCGGGCTTGACATCATTGCGCGGTTCGCCATCACTGGCACCAATGCAACGATTATCATACAAGAGTACCGTTACTCCCTGTTGCTGGAACCAGACGGCAACATCTGGTAATAAGATCTCTTTTGGCGTGTTGAACTAGACAGATTCAGTCTACAAGTAAAGAGGCAGTCCAATCATACGTACTCCTTGATTCATGACAATAGCTGGCCCGCGGATTGTCCCTGGGTAAAGCCAGCCACGTAACGTCAACCCATCAAAGGTAGGAAACTCGACATCTTCGCGGTCCATTGTAGACAGTTGTGCCACAGCAGTATCCAACAAAGTGTTTAGAATGTACACAGAAATATGAAACAATGACAAACCAGTCAGTCACTTCATATCAACATCATACTGTAATCCGAACATAGCGGTAGTTTCGGTATTGGAATCGGTAACCGACCTGCCAGACACCATTGATGTAGGTAAGATTTCGGTGCCGAGTGATAGACCTATACGCCGATTCAACGGCACGGGGAACACATGACTTATCGGTAATAGGAAGTCCATACCCAGAATCCGTGTATAGTGTGGCTCATTAGGTCATACGAAGCCAAACCTACATTATGCATCGTCTAATGAGGCTATCGTCTACATCAGGTCGGCTTGGTGAGGTTCTACCGTTCTACTGCACTTTCCAGCCCCACATTCAGGGCAACATAGTGTCAGACCTAGGTAATGGTATCAAGATAGTCGAAAAGACCGGTAACCTATTCTCTGTTCGTTTTGTTCTCATCTTAACCATTCTTGAACCATTATCTCTTTTCCTCTCCGTTACTACAACACGAGATGACCATCACGAATGGCAATAAGCGCATCCTGGATGCTCCTGAACCCATCGCAATTGTTTCTGCAGCGTGTCGATTACCCGGGCATGTGGACAGCCCGCACAAGTTATGGGAGCTCCTTCAGTCGGGCGGCACTGCTGTTTCCAACCAGGTGCCCAAATCTCGCTTTAGCTCAGAGGGACATTTTGACGGGTCGGGCAGGCCTGGCACCATGAAAGCCCTGAGCGGCATGTTCATCGAGGATATAGATCCTGCCGCCTTCGATGCTTCCTTTTTCAACCTTACCCGGGCTGATGCTATTGCCATGGACCCCCAGCAACGTCAGCTCCTGGAAGTAGTATACGAGTGCTTCGAGAATGGTGGTGTACCAATCGAGAAAGTGAGTGGCAAACAGATAGGCTGCTATGTTGGCAGTCTGAACGGCGGTAAGAACCCTGTCGCTCTCTGTATAGAAACATAAATCGGGATTCTAATTGACTTAGATTACCACGACATGCAGATGCGAGACCCTGAGCAAAGAATGTCGGGCCACACGGTTGGCACGGGTGGTCGTGCCATGCTGAGTAACAGAATTAGCCACTTTTTCAACCTACGAGGATCCAGGTGAGTCTCCAAGACACTACGGGACGAGTCGATTGACCCTAACTGATATCGACTTCATTTTCATAGTTTCACAATTGATACAGCGTGTTCCAGTGGCCTTGTGGGAGTCGATGTAGCCTGCAAGAATCTACGCGCGGGCACACTGACCGGCGCAGTCGTGGCAGGCGTCAATTTGTGGCTATCGCCAGAACACACTGAAGAAACGGGTACCATGCGGGCAGCGTACTCGGCTACTGGCAAGTGTCACACCTTCGATGCTAAGGCTGATGGTTACTGCCGAGCTGAGGCGGTTAATGCTGTGTACCTGAAGCGTCTATCGGATGCTTTGAGGGACGGCGATCCTATCCGTGCATTGATTCGGGGGACAGCGAGTAATAGCGACGGGTGGACTCCGGGGATCAATAGCCCTAGCTCCGAAGCTCAAGCGGCGATGATTCGCGAAGCTTATAAAAATGCTGGTATCGACAGTAGCGAATACGCCGAGACGGGATAACTCGAGTGCCATGGCACTGGTACACCGGCGGGAGATCCTATTGAAGTCAAAGGCGCGGCGTCAGTGCTTGCTCACATGCGCCCACAAGCGAATCCCTTGATTATCGGATCGGTGAAAAGCAACATTGGGCACTCGGAGCCAGGGGCAGGTCTCTCGGGACTCATCAAGGCAATGTTGGCTGTCGAGGAGGGCAAAATTCCCGGAAATCCAACGTTCTTCAACCCAAATCCTGCCATCGATTTTGATAACCTCCGGGTACGTGCCACACGAGTAGGAGTTCCGTGGCCCAAAGAATCAAACCACTATAGACGTGCAAGCGTCAATTCTTTTGGCTTTGGAGGCTCCAATGCACATGCCATATTAGACAACGCGGATCACTACATTGCAAAATACCTGACACCACTCAAGATACCCAGACCTTACATTGGCTCTTATATCAACATGTCCGACATGTTGTCCTTGCTTGACGGACCGCGGTCATCTAAAACAGTCACACAGCGTCCCCAAGTCCTGGTTTTCTCGGCCAATGATGTTGATTCGTTAAAACGCCAAATAGCGACGGTTTCAGCCCATCTTCTCAATCCTCGAGTCAAAGTCAAGCTTTCAGATCTCAGCTATACACTCTCGGAGCGGCGATCCCGCCACTTTTTCCGTGCATTCTTGCTATGCTACCCAACAAAGAGTGGACATGCCAGTAAGATCGCAGTGGACGAGGCCCAGTTTTCCAAGACACCACAAGAGACAACAAGAATTGGCTTTGTGTTCACGGGCCAAGGTGCGCAGTGGTCGCAAATGGGGCTGGAGCTGGTCAGAACGTTCCCAGAGATAGCTAAGCCCGTCCTCGAGCAGTTGGACAGCGTGCTACAGGAATTGCCAGTAGGCGTCAAGCCAGAGGGGTCGCTGGTGGAAGAGCTAACGGAAGCCCGGTCCTCTCAGCACCTTAGCGAGCCAGAATTCTCCCAACCTCTTGTGACAGCGCTACAGCTGGCGCAACTAGCCGTACTGGAGTCCTGGAATGTGCGACCAGAAACAGTTATAGGTCACTCTTCTGGTGAAATAGCAGCTGCGTGTAGCGCAGGACTCATTACACCCAGGCAAGCCATTCTGAACGCGTATTTCCGTGGACTAGCAGGTAAAAGTGCTTTGGCAACTAGTCCGAAGGGCATGATGGCTGTTGGGCTGAGCGCAAAGGACGTCCAGCCGTACGTCGAGGCCCTCGAGACCGCCAGAAGAGATGTGGTAATCGCTTGCTACAACAGCCCTGCTAGTGTCACCCTCTCTGGATCTGCCTCCACATTAGCGGAGCTGGAAGCGACCATCAAGGCAGCTGGTCACTTTGCGCAAATGTTGCGAGTTGAAGTGGCGTACCACTCGCATCATATGACCCAGATAGCAAACCGCTACGAGGAGCTACTAAACGAGCACGGAGGGCTTGAAGATGGCGGCAAAGGAAGTACGAGCTCGAATCATATGATCTCAACTGTGACTGAGGGTGAGGTTACTGGAGCTCAAGTCTGTACCGCTGCATATTGGAAAGCGAACATGCTGTCACCTGTCCGATTTGATGGAGCTTGCAATAAGATGTTAACAACCAAGAAACCCGCTCCCAATTTCCTCATAGAACTAGGACCAAGCAACACGCTGGCAGGGCCAGTCGCCCAGATTGCCAAAGCAGCAAAGATCGACCACCTCATCTATACTGCAGCGAACAAGCGTGGCCAACAAGAAAGCTCCCGCGCGATTTTCGACGTTGCAGGCAACCTGTTCCTGCAGAATGCCGACTTCTCACTTGACAAGGTGAACATCCGCGACACTACACCGGATAAGGTGAAGCCCGCGGTGGTCGTCGACCTGCCCAACTATCAGTGGAAACATTCTACCCACTACTGGCACGAGAGTTTGGCTAGCAAAGACTGGAGATTCAAGAAATTTCCGGCCCATGACTTGCTCGGTAGCAAGGTTCTCGGCACCCTGTGGCAAAACCCTTCCTGGCACCGAATGCTGCGGCTGTCCGATGTGCCCTGGCTGCGGGATCACCGGATTGGATCAGAAATACTCTTTCCCGCTGCTGGCTATATTACTATGGCCATGGAGGCTGTTCGCCAAACCGCTTTGTCGACTGCGACAGGTCAAGATCTGGATGTCCTGAAGACGAGGAGTTACCGTTACTGCCTTCGGGATGTACAATTTCCTCGAGGATTAGTGCTTGAGGATGACGTTGAGGTCCATATCATGCTTTTGCTAGTACCCATGGCCAAGCTAGGGGATGGATGGTGGGAATACAAAATCACATCCCTAGCAGAATCGGATTCAATAGCATCATCATCATCGTCAACCCTGTCACCCGAGAAATGGAACATTAATTCCACCGGATTGGTTCGACTGGAGATGAATCCGGATGCATCATTTTCTCGAGCACCAGAGGGCATCTTCAGCTTGCCTCTGGATAACCCGACGCCTGGGCAGATGTGGTACAAGTCTCTAAAAGAAGTCGGATACTCCTATGGTTCCGACTTCCAGAAACTGGTAGCCGTCGAGGGCATGGAGGGAAAGTCAACTTCGCGCTCTCTTATCTCGTTGGAACCACCACGATCCAAGTGGGAGCCTCAGTCCGAGTACCCACTGCACCCGGCTCCTCTAGACAGTGTCTTGCAGAGCATGTTCCCCTCGCTTCATCGTGGAAATCGAAGTAAACTAGACCAGCTACTCGTCCCCAGAGGCATCGGGAGCTGACTGTCTCTGGTTACACCTGGAAGACAGGGGAGGGAGTATCTGTGACCACCTGGAACAATGTGTCGGGAGACGCGTCTTTGTATGATCCTGCCAATGGGTCGCTAATCATGCAGCTCAACCGCGTGTCATTCTCCCCCTTGTTGGATGGTCGAGAAAGCGTTTATATGTCACATATATATAGTCAGTTGACGTGGAAGCCAGATTTCCAACTTCTGGATACAGATGAGAAGCTCCAACAAGCACTGTCCGGCGTTGATGACAATGCTGAGTGCCATATACAGGAGATCCTCGATTTGGCAGCTCACAAGGCCCCAAATTTGAGGGTTCTCGAGTTCAACCTCGTGCCGGGAAGTATGGAATCTCCGTGGCTTGCCGGAGATCCAACACCGCGTCCGGTTCGCACTGCCCTTACCGAATTCCACTTTGCTGCCAACAGCGCGGATACTGCGCTCGCCGCTCAAGAGAAATATGCAGAGTGGCCAGCAGCGCGAATTGCCCGCTTCAGTGTGCTTGATCCATTCAGTAAATCTTTTACTGTACCAACAGGGAGTTCCAAGTTTGATCTCGTGGTGATCAGGTGGTCTCGACATGGAAGCTCCAGCGAGCTCGAGACTCTCGCGGGCAACTTGCGCCGCCTTACTTCCGAGGGCGGCAGTGTGGTATTCTATGATCCCGAACAGTCCAGTCCATCAGAGGGTAAAAGTTTGATGAACGGGAATAATCCTTTTCACGCTGCACTGCAACGCTCTGGTCTCACTAAGGTTCGCCAGACGATGGGTGGGAGTTGCATCGTTGCAGAGGTCAACCCCGAACAGACACCTTCTCTCAACAATGATTCTAGGGTGGTTATTGTGCGTTTCTCATCTGAGTCATCCCCTTTTGTCAATCACACCATTTCTCAGCTGCGAGAATCTGGCTGGAGCTTGACTGAGATCTGCATCAATGATGAATCAGGCCATGGGCTTTTGGAACTGCCGCCTAAATCAACTGTGCTGGTTCTTGATGAGTTGGCCCGGCCCTTGCTTGCCACAGAAACAGAGGATGAATGGGCCGCTCTCCAAGCGATAATACAGACAGAGTGTAACTTGGTTTGGGTGACGCACGGCTCGCAAATCAAGCCTACTGCCCCGCTCAACGCCGTTGCTCATAGCATTTTTCGTACGGTCCGCGCCGAGGTACCCATGATTCGCATTGTGACTCTGGACGTCGCGTCAGCTACACGAGAGAGTTTGAGCACAAACGCGTTTTCCATCAATATGGCGCTAAAAGAGGTAACCTCAGTGGTGAGATCCCATCCAATTGAGTGCGAGATTGCTGAAAGAGGCGGTCTGTTGCATGTCAGCAGGGTATGGCCGGATGCTGGGGTGAATAAACGCAAGGTGGAAGACAGCAGAGGAGGCCCATCACCTGTGATAACTAATTTCCATGGCTCAAAGTCTGCCATTCGCTTAGTTACAAGCAGACCTGGTAGTTTGGAAGCGCTACATTTCGCGGAGCAAGGTCTAGATGGGTCTGAAAGTCAAGTGATGGGACCGGATGAGATTGAGATCGAGATGTTCGCCTCCGGGTGCAACTCCAGAGATGTAGACGTGGCTATGGGCCATATCTCTGAGCCCTCGGATGCACTCGGCTTAGAGGGTGCTGGTGTGGTCGTCCGCGTAGGCGACTCCGTCAGCAGTCGCTATGTCGGTCAGCGGGTGGCAGTGTTTGGCAGAGGCTGCTTTGCCAATCGAGTCACCGTCTCATGCAAGACTACCTTTCCCTTGCCTGATGCTATGTCATTTGAGGAGGCTGCAACGCTACCAGTCGCATTTCTCACCGGTTTATATGCACTTGGTCGTCTCGCACATGTACAGGGAGATGATCGCGTCTTGGTCCATTCAGCTTTTACAGATGTGGGGATCGCGTGCGTCCGACTCTGTCAGCGTTCTGGTTATGATACTTTCGCGACGGTGGGTAACCTGGAGCAGCGCAATTTTCTGACTCAGGAGCTTGGACTGCCGGAAGATCATATCTTCACGTCGGAGCCAGCAGCATTTCCTCGCGCGCTACATGACGCAACCAAGGGTCATGGACTGGATGTTATTATCAGTCAGCCTACAAACGGCAATATGGACTATGAGAACGCGCGGTTACTTGCTCCTGGTGGACGACTGATCCGGTTAACAAACGGAGGCGCCGATATTGGCAATTTGCTGTCCACGGGATCACTCGCTCCCAACTGTTCTTTCCAGAGCTTGGATATAACAGCTTTACCAAAGGAAACTATCGAATCGTAAGTGAACTGTCGGTCCAAAATGGCTTACCTTTCACTCAGTGTTGGTACTCATATTTGCAGTGTGTTCTCGGAGCTGTCTCAGCTCATCGCAGATGGCAATGTGCCGCCCCTATTACCACGCACCATTTTTGGTTATGAAGAGATACCCAAGGCACTTGGACTTCTTCGAGAAGGTACTCACGTCGGAAAGATCGTTATTTCAGACGACCGTGGCACGAAGCTTGCTGTTCCGGTAAGAGTTCGAACATGACTTGAACTGAGTCAGTTTCCAACGTTTCTAGACCCGACCTGCAACAACTTTGGCACAGATTATTCTTAATCCTGATCACTGTTATTTCTTTGTGGGGGGTTTGAAAGGTATCTGTGGCAGTCTTGCCATCCATCTGGCCTACCACGGGGCCAGGCACATTGCCGTCATGTCCCGCAGTGGGTATGGAGACAGGGTATCTCAGGGCATCGCTCGAAACATCAGAACACTGGGGTGTTCTCTTGACTTGCTTCAAGGCGACGTCACTTGTATCAGCGACGTCAGGCGGGCTTTTAGCCAAGTCTCGGTTCCCGTTGGTGGAATCATCCAAGGAGCTGCCGTATTCAGAGTAAGACACCAGTCCCAGAGTCATTCTTCGTTATCCAATCCGTACTGACCCAACTCTCAGGATCGGACGTTTGAATCCATGTCCCACGCAGACTACCACGCTGCTTTATCGAGCAAAGTGACAGGCACATCCAACCTACATACAGTCTCTCTCGAAACGAAACAACCCATCTCATTCTTCACCATGCTGTCATTCCATCTCTGGCGTGATAGGCCAGAAGGGACAGGCCAACTACGCTGGTGGTAATGCATTCGAGGACGCCTTTGCAGAGTATCGCCGCGCATCGGGACTTCCCGCTATTAGCATCGACCTCGGACCTATAGAAGACGTCGGTGTCATTCACGGTAACGAAGATCTACAGAACAGGTTTGACAGAAGCACTCTGCTTAGCCTCCATGCGGGTTTGCTGCGCCGAATCTTCGACTACTCTATCCTTCAACAGCATCCTGATCCACGTCACCGTCTGAATCTCGCCAGTCAAGGCCAAATGATTACCAGTCTACTTGTTCCTCAGCCTGAAGACAGCGATCTGCTCAGAGATATCCGCTTCAGGGGCTTGCGAGTCCTCGGAGCGGATGGTCCACGTTCACGAGGGGACCCTAGCAAAGATAGAGAGGTACAGAGCCTCTTGTTTCTGGCCCAATCCCAGGGTCCCGAGCATGCAGCCGTGCGGGCCGTAGCTATCACGGTTGTCGGTGCGCGGTTGGCAAAGCAGCTTCGCATAACTGATGCGCTAGACTCGGCACGTCCCTTGTCGTACTACGGTTTAGACTCACTGGCGGCTGTAGAGCTACGTAGCTGGGTGCGTATGACATTGGGGATAGAGCTCACCACATTGGATGTAATGAATGCGGCCAGCTTGGGAGAACTGTGTGATAAGGTTATCGGGAAAATGGGAGTTGTCATGTAGTTTGATGGTGCCTGGTGGTTATAGAGACGAGGACTGCCAGTTATACAAAGCAAGCTATGACGGAGAACTGATCCTCATTGAAATTGAAGGGATAAACGAATGCGGTTTGTAATTTAAATTCTAAAACCTCAGAAAGCTAATTCAGGCTCTATCACCCCTATAGCTGGTTCACTCTTAAATAAAACACTCAGAGATAAATGGGAGTCCACCCGCGACGACAGAGCGAGACTTCTCTTTGCCGACTGAGGTATATTCGCCTCATGGCCGCTCCTCCTTCCACCATCCCCTCGCTCTTCACACAGTACTATACATGTATCCAAGAATCGGTTCATCACTGTCCAATCCCAAAATCGTATCCAACCTCCGACTTAGTCCACAACGCGGATGTACCTGTAGGGCTTGGCGGTGAAGCTGCCATCCTTCCAACCAACAGGGCGCTTATATGCGACGCAGCCGTAGGTGCCGCGGCATTCAAGGGTGTTGTACTCCTTCTTGGAACTGTCGACCCACGAATGAAACAGAGTGACGTGGCCGGCCGCACCGCCAGTGCCGGGACCTAGGGTGCCAACAAGGTCACCAGGCTTGAGGTCGTTCCATGAGATAGGCTTGGCGATCTCTGGGAGACTGACAGTGTTGAAGCCTGGCGAGTCCGCATGGAGAGCCATGCTGACGAAGCCCGAGCAGTCTGTGCGGTATTTGCGGCCTTCAGGGTCCGGGTATTCCTTGTTCATAGAGTATGGGACGTGGCGAGAGACCCAGTACTGACCGCGGGAGATGATCTCCTTGCGGGTGATCTTGCCGTTGTAGGACGAGCTGCCGCCACCAGAGCTGCCACCATCACACTCCTTGGTGACCATGCTGCTTGAGCCCGTCTTGACGTAGAAGTCGGTAACGTAGCAGCCGTCAGTTGTCTTGTCCCAGATGGAGTTGCCCTGAACGTTTTCACCGTACGTCTGGCATGAGAGCTTGACATCGGCCCCCTTTTCGTATGTCTTGACAACCTTATCATTCGTTGATGGACCGGTACGGCAGTTGACTCCGTCGCCAGTGATGGCGTACGCGTTGACCATGGAGACAGCCGCAGCCAGGGTCACAGCCACGAGTTTGAGCTGCATAATGGCGAATAGCGACAATCAGGTGAATTCTGCGTATGGAAGGGCTTTCGAGAAGTGTCGCCGTGTTTCTGAGGATTGGGTTTCCTTTCGACGGTGCGTTTGTGGATGAGACTCTGAAATGACACAGGTAACGGGAGGAAGTCTGGATGGCTTTATACTTGTAGTCCACCGCTGCGCATCAGGCCGGATCAGGATACTGAACTGTTTGTCTAGTGCTTTGATCCTCGCCAGATGCTGATCTCGTTTAGATTGAGCACCATCAACACGATCATTGCCGAGGCAATTTTGCCCGAATTGATATTGAAACCTTATTTACGGGAGTTGAGCAAGACTTTCACACCAACCCATGCGTTGTAAACGACCAATATGACCGAAATACGATTGATTCATCTGGGCTGGTTGTCTCAGGACTCGAATTATCATCTGCGAGAGCTCGTAAATAAGCTTCCTGGTCGTATTGTCTTATTATATCCCACTAATACGAGGAAGATCTCGTTTCCTTCAGGAACTTGATGTTCTGCATCCACCTGCCTCAGCCACTGACGTTCAATTGCTTGATTGATCGTCAGACAACATTAAGATATTCCTTTCCAGACTGTCACACAACTTTCTTTTGTCATTTCCTCGGTATAATCAGAAACTGGACCCTTCGACAGTCCGAAATCAAATTTGGCCAGTTTAACCTCCAGAAGGATACAGGAACACCACACAATTTCATCAATCCCACGTCGGGGCCAACATGATCATCAATATCAAACACCAGGCCGGATACGGATACGATGTGGAGCCGAAGTTCCCCATACGCTGCCAAAAATAGCCTGATTTTACGAGTTGCACGGGCGATCGACAGGGTTTACCACAGAATAAGGCCAATCAAGTCTGAAGAGAACATGATGTTGCTTGGCAGGGGAGCATGCATGGTCAACAACTCACTTCCGCATGAAAAGCTCGCTACCGGGCATCAGTACCTGCATAATCCAATGTGTTCTGCATAGAAATAGCAGGCTACCACTGGTAGCTGGACAGGGGAAATGCCGTGAGGCAGTATGGCAGCTACTATAGCTATAAATAGCTGTATCTATCAACAGTTTGGACTATCATCACACTTGTACCTTAGTTCCGAGTTCAAAATATACTTGCGAGGGGTTAGGATAAATGATATTATCCATCCATCCATCCTGTTCTTCCTGCTCAGAGCTGTTGTCAGCATAGCCATCAACAAGGTAGACTGCGTGCCTGGGACTTTCTCAGTAATAGCTTTCTGGATGATGGACCGCGCCTCTTCCTCTTTTTTGCTAGCAACATATTGCTAGAGCATCGCATAAAGGATTTCCACGTTTTCCTCATCCAGCTTAGAGGCTTCTTTCAGATATTCCAAGGCACGTTCTGGGTCGGTCGCCCATTCACCGAGAGCTTTGAACACATCTCGCAGCTGCTCCTTGTTGACGGGGTCTTGAGCTCGGAGAATTGTAGCAGCCTGTTGTTCCTTAGAACCCAGCCTATTCTGCGCAGAGTGAGAGACTTTCATACCTTCTTGTACTGCTCGCTCGCAGCGCCATACTCAGGCAGGATAGCATATGTGTCGCCTAATCGGATGTACCATGTGTAGTCCGCTTCGGTGACTTTCAAGGACTGCTTGCACCACTGCTCAGCTTTGGCGACCATTTCCAAGTCGGAGTCGTTGTCGTTTATGATAATTCGCCCGTCGCCTTCCTCCGAGTTCTCAACCTCCTCAGTCACACCGGCCTGATCATCCTGCTCTGGTTTAGCGTCCTGCATATAGAGATTGACGAGGATTAGGCACAGGAGCGATCAACGGGACCCAATAACTACTTACCAAAGTCAGGAATCCGCTGATCCATCTGAATGCGGCATAGGCGCTCCATTCGGACTGTTGTAGCCAATTTCGGGCAATCATGGTCATGATCGGAGTCAACAGACTTGAGTTCTGCCGTGGGAGGTGAAAGAACTGAGTCTCGAGCCAATCACAGCTGCAGTCTCGAATATTAAATGTCATTTGCTGCGCTCACCTTGGAAACCGTGGGCGGGTTCTCGACATGGCCAGTCCGGGAAACCACGGCCGCTTCATCTGGAGTGACCACCACCGCGCTGGGCACCAGGGATGCTACCAAATATGCGGTAGGTACTTGGCGACAACGAGTTAGTTTCATTCTGCACCTGTCCCACCCCATATAAACCAGAGAGACACATTGACTTTCGATCTGTTAGGGTTTGGGCCTCACAGGGGCTGATTTCATAGCCGGCACAGGCGTCAAAATCGTGGGCAAGAAGAAGAAATGGGAACGACCGGTCATCAAACGATGGAAGGGAACAGTCATTGCCGTCATGTCGGTTCCAATCCTCTGTCTTTCCCTCACCGGAGATATTATGATGCCAGCCAAGCCAGCAAGAACGAGGTTTTAATTCTGGACGGATTCACAGAAACAGTAGCCTCGTTTGGCGCAACTTGGGGCCAATCGGTGGCAAGGTGGAACGACGAACTCGAGGATGACCTCATGTATATAGGGTTTGCCGTCTGCCAGTTTTGTACCCTGGTCAAGTATGGCTTGAAGATGGTTGATTGTGTGGTTGAAGAACTGGACTGATGGCTGCGTGACTTCTGTCGAGTCCATTTAGCCCAGGCTATTTCAATTTCCATTCTTTTTCTGGAAAGCAATGATTATTCTCCGTGGTCACTGCTGAGGACAGAATGTTATAGTGATGATCTTGATTGTTTAGCGGTCTCTTCAGGATTCAGGCACTAAACTTGTTATGCCTTTTGTCTATAGTCAGCAATGCAGCGGCAGGTACTTGTAATATTACTGGACACTGGGAAAATTTATTGCATAAGAGACCTAGGAGGCTGTGATCAGGCTGCTAGATATGGCATTGGCGGGCATTATCAATCTATTTTATGTTTGATTAGTGGTTTGGAAGGTATCGGAGGCATAGGGAATGCTATCAGTTAGTATGAGTCAGTCACTACTCCTCCTTAGCGAATAGGGCTAACAGATACATAAAATAATAATAATAATGTATTCTTTAAGATTACTATGAAAAGGGGTCAAAAACACCTTCTCTTATTTGACGACTATGGTTCTCATCTAACCTTTGAATTCCTGGAGTTTTGCAATGAAAATGGTATCTTTCCGTCTATTTTATCACTCATTCAACCCACTTTAGCGAACCTCTTGATGGTAACCCATTCCTTATATACAAGCACTATTTTGGCTCGCGGAATAGTGATCTTGCTTTATGGGGCAGGGTAATGAATAATAAGGTTGATTTTCTCCTAGAGATCACATCAATCCAATGAAAAACCTTTACTCAGCATACATTTCGCGATGCATTCAGATCGCGAGGCATCTAGACTACTGACTTAATCCATCAAAGATTTCATGTCAATTTTCGAAAGACCAGGACCTCCAGATCTTCGATACGCTCTTGCCAGAATGCGAAAATTTGCAGTGGCTTGCGCGATGAAAGATGATTTACCAAACAAATATCAGAAATTTCTAAGTTTCGGGCATCGGTTGGACCTACTTGTTGTTGTAGCTTGTAGGAGGCAAGGCCTCAATACCGTTCTAAATCCAGTTCCCAATGTAACTCTCTGTCTTTGCATCCTGATCTGGTGAATGTCGGTGTGTATTTTGATAAGTTCTACTATACATAATGCAGCCAGACGGCTACCTAGAGAGAGATGTAAGGTGAAACGTGCTATATGTGGAAGGGATACACATGCACAGGACATACATGCAAGGGATGATGATCCTGAACCTTAGGTAAATATATCACACGGCTCACCGCCATACGACCAGAGGTACTAACACGCCAAAGGTGTGACTATAACTACAATAGTTTTGTCCCAGTACCCTTAATTTGCGCTTTATAGTAAGTAGATAAATTAACCAAACATTCATTTCTTAGATAGCCTCCCCCAGTATGCTGATCATTGATATGATACATTGCTGGCTTAATGCTCTCCAGCTAGGGGTCCTGGCCGGAGTAGGGTTGGTGCGTCTTGTCAGATAAGTGTCGCTGTCTCAAGCCATATGATGCTGACTCTTCTTCAGCTGCTGTGCTATATTATTTATCAAACTTATTTTCACCCACTTGCAAAATATCCCGGACCACTACTGGCAAAGTTTACCACCATTCGGGGGGCTTATTATGCTGTGAAAGGGGATGTGCACCTGGACATATGGCGCTGCCACAAGATATATGGTAGGAATCTTACACTTCCTCTTTCTATATCATCTACCTCTTATTAACACTTCTTCAGGACCGGTCGTAAGGTATGGACCGAATTTTCTGGTTTTTAGCACCGTCCCTGCGGTGGAAGGTAGGCTTTAAGGCTTTGCATATTTATTTATCCCTCCGCGCTGATGTGAACGAGACATATTTTTCCACTCCAAGAACATCGGGAAATCCCCATTTTACTCTCGATTAAGCTACCGAGCTTTGGATCTCATAACCCTGACCGACAGAAAGCAGCACGCAACTAGAAGAAAGCTATTAGGACGGTCAATAACAGATTCTAGGATTGCTAGAATTGAACCAAGACTTCTGTTGCATATTAAAAAGTTCTGCGATATTCTAAATTCAGATACAGAGCAAAAACTAGCGGGCTGGAGCCAGCCTGTGAATATGTCCGATCACTGCGCATATTTAGCCTTCGACTTGATGACGGACTTAGTTTACGGAGTCAACTATGATCTTCTCAGAAGCCCCACACATCGGTCTGTGATAAGGGACATTGAGCACTCAAGACTGCGAACTACATTCATTGCTTGGTTTCCTTGGGTTGTCATAGGGCGTCTCGATAAAAAGTTATTTTTCCGGCAGGCCATTCAAGCAACTAAGAGGCATCTGAAATTTGTCACTGACGCCATGAACCGTGCGCACTGTTCTCCTGAACCAAGAGAGGAGCAATCTACAGTCATCTCAGATTTGATTAAGGCTGAATCTGTAAAGCAAATCAGCAAGGAGGATATCTGGGCCGAGGGTGTGATGCTATCTGTAGTAGGTGGGTACTTCTTTCTCTCAAGTCTTGTTTTACGAACTCACACACATTCTTCACATACATTCAGCCCATGACACAACTTCGACAGCAATGTGCGCGACACTGTTTTACCTGAGCCGAAACGCCGATGCGTACACCATCTTGGCGAACGAGATTCGTGGGACGTATGACCACGCTGACGCTATCAGGATGGGCCCCCGCCTGCGGAGTTGMAGGTACCTCCGTGCATGTATTGACGAGGCTCTCCGCATGTCTCCTCCAGTTGGAGGCATACTGCTGCGGGAGGTGGAATCAGGAGGTGCCGAAGTAGATGGGAACGTCCTCGATGAAGGCTGTATTGTTAGCCCTGGAATCTACAGCATACATCACAATCCGGCCTACTTTCCGAGACCACATGAATACAATCCCGAGCGCTGGTTGCCAGGCAGCGAGCTAAACACGAAGGACGAGAGGGGGGCTAGCCGGGCAGCATTCATTCCCTTTTCTACCGGACCACGTGCGTGCGTTGGGGTGTCCCTTTTCTATTGGGAGATCTCAGTCACTCTTGCTCGACTTATGTTCTTGTTTGACTTCAAGGCGGCTGAGGGACCCGATGGTGAGCTAGGTGCTGGAAGCGCATTTTCTGGATTTGGCAGGACGGATCCCAATGAGTTTCAACTGTACGACAGAATAGGTTCTTTGAAATGGGGGCCTGTGCTTCAGTTCCGTCCAAGACAGATGGCTGTTTGACAATTTACCTCTAGGCAGCAAACGAGATGAAGCAGCTCTTAAGACTACTTCCTTAACATGTATCAATCACAGGGCATTTCATGATATAATTGAGTTGTTGAATGATGAGCCTGCAGCAAGACACGTCCAGATCTAAGACAGTTAGCACAAAGCGTGATCAAAACCAGGAAAACGATCAGAAGAGAATCATCAGAAGACAGTAATTTTTGTTCTTCTCTGTCGTGCTCTTATGGAAATACAATGCTCTGTAGTAAGGAAGGACATCAACGAGTTAATCAAAAAGTATAATGATATAAGGGTGAAAAAGACCCAGTGTCTGACTAGGGAGTCCTAAAGATGACCAGTATTGTTGAACTCGGATCTTGATACTGTCACACATAACTAGAAAAGAACGCAGCCAGACTGAAACCTTTTGGACCTGAGATACTCATAATCAGGCATCGCTGCACTCACACAGTTCTCAATCAACTGTCCAAGGCTCTCCCCAAATTCTCCCTTCCACTTCCTAATCTCATCCTCAATGTCCAAACTCGCTGATGTTTTATCCTTCTGAACCCCACTGGAAGCGTTCAGCGTTTGCATGAATGCCTTCTTCAGATAGAAGGCGTCTTTATCTGTCCTCGGAGTCCAAGAGTATTGGACACTCGACTCATCTAGCCCCAGGAGCTTAGCAAGTCGGCAGACAATTTCTGGATCGTTAATGATATCATCGGCGTCCAGTAGCACAGGTGCAATGGAGTTGCCAGTGTCCCCTTTGCCGCCACAATACATAATGTACCAATCATACAAAGAGCGTGTATAGTAGAAGGACATCTGTAGTTGTAGGTCCTTGAGTAAATACTCATGATCGCAGCGTATGGGGTTCGATTCTTGAATTCTCATGACTCCCCGACAATACGAAGGAAAAGCTAGGGCTGGATGTCTGATCAGAAATATCGGCCGCCATGTCCGTAGGTACTCTGTAGGGAGAACAGTAGGGTTCCCCATTGGTTCGTCGTTGGAAGGTGCATGCGTAGGCGGCAGCGTGATATTGAAGGATCCATCAGAGGATGTGTGATCGGTCCCAATCCTAGTACATGGCCTCCATAGAAAATTGCAGTGTTCTTTCGCGATAACAATTTTTCCATTCGCTTCCCCATTGGCAAGGTATTGGTCAAGGCCGTGGAAACACTGTTGGAAGCTCGTTTGGACATGGACTCTTTCATCCTTGGTCCACTCTGTGACAGGCTTTGTGCTGAGTCCAAGCGCCGTCATCAATTTTCTGGTCCTGAAGAATGTGCAAACTTCGTCCTCATCCCAGTGTACATTTGGTTGTTTTTCTAACCCCAGCATTCGGACTAAGAGGTATGATGTCGTGCGAGGCTGAGCGAGGAGGAATATCCGGCGACTGGGACCCGCTGTTAGATCTGGGACGGTCATTTTCCGGGAATTGTGATCCGTTCTAGTCATTGATTAGGGCATAATTCAGTTTGATGGAGAATATGACCTACCTCTTCTGGTGTGGTACCAAGGCTGTGTTGGTATGGATAACTTGAGCAACCCTGTCAGCAACCTGGGGACCTATATACAGCAACACAGCTTGACTAGCACTTAAGTTTGCGGTATCATATTATCCTGATAATGGAGACCACACCGATCTTTTCGGGCTGTGACGAGCCAACTGTCCAGAATCAGAATTTATGTGGGGACTTGCATGCATACAAAGCCTATACATGCAGATTTTCTGTTTAGTCAATGCGATCGGTGCATACAAGTCATATTTCTATTAATCAAAGTGGAATGTGGTATCTTCTGGTTTCACCGACTCGCGCTGATTCCCAGGACCTGAGATGGCATACTCTTTGATCACTGGAGAGCCAACAGCACAGTAATTTGTCACATATTTATCAAACCAAAAGCTATTCTACAAAGGGCCATCTTATTCTGTTCGTTTTGAATCAAAACAGGCACTGAGCAACAGCCTCCATACTAATGACTATGGCTTATGTCTTCACATTGTTTAACCTAAAGATCTATGACTCGGGTGGTTAAATGATCCTTCTTGCTAATGGGTGTAGGAAGAGGATGATGATTTGAAACAACCAGGCGATTAGAGAAACTCCCATTGAATCAATAAATCCCCTTAGTGAAGTAGGGACCGCAATGGGGGATGGGGAAGAGACTGTGAAGTAAGGGGTTTTGGGAGAGGAGAGGTTTCGTTTCAGTTAGAGGGAAAGTTAGACACAGGTTTCCAAGCCTTAAAGTTGAGTACTGGAAATACTTCGGTTAAAGGTTAAGTGCGGTTGAGTGGGACAGTAATGTGAGGCTTAGGATGGTGGATGGTGAATCATCATCCATTTTGACACTTACATTGCTTGAAAATAGGATACAGATAGATTTCATGTAATTATGCAGAAGAGTACTCCGTATACAGAGATAATACTATGGCAGGGTTGCAAACTATCAAAGCTGCAAATGGCAGACAGATGACGAATTGGAAAATATTTAAATTCAAAGCAATAGTCTAAGGCATAGCAGTAGCATAATGAGAAAGTGTAATATGATAATCTCTAGATTAAATTACATATCTGATTAGCAAATCATTCAGCACCTATCCATGTTCATGATGGCGATATTCTATTGTTAGGCTGACAGGCTTGCGATCACCATACATTCATGGGGCTTATCATACGGAGTACAAAATTTAGTATAGTCCGCCAGTCTGTATCAGGTTTTACTACTACTCCTCTTTATGTGACCCTTTTGCATGTCCAACACATTCTTTAGTCATTTCTCTCGTCAATTCAACATATTGAACACAACTTATCCAAGTAAAGTCCTTCCTCAGCGCTTTTATAGGTCTAAATTATAGGACTAAATTTACTTTGAATTGCACATTCACCATCTACACATTAGAAGTCATCCCAGCTTATACAACCCTGCTATGATCATGTTGATATTTTATCCAAGATTTCCAAGTGGCAAGTGCAAATGTAGTTCACACATGCTAGAATACAGATCATCTCCGTCAATTGTGATGCATCGCTGGGGGAGAAGGCAACTACAGCTAACATTAGCAGGATGATCCAATCTGCTCCCTTACATTAGTTACTTCGTACAAAAGTTACAATGCAAACCACCTAGATCGGTATATCCTGCAGTTCGACATGCGGTATTAAATCTTTCAATCAGTAAGATAAACTATCCTCCACGCAAGGCATTGACTCTAATAGGGATGTCTTATAGATGGTCAAGCAATCCCAGAAATATTTAATAATTCTTATTAACTTGGTCTTGTGGAGTCAATGATTGGGCGTTGCTGCATACAAGTATTAGGCCAGATACACTGCATCAAAAATGACCTGTCAGGTGCCGATCTGTCTGTCTGACGCTTGTCTGTCAATCCTGCTAAATTGATGCTTGGTAGCACATACCACATACCAACAGGCGGCAAGAATGCAAAAAGCTTTTAAACAGCATTTATGATTCTCTTGTTTGCCATGCTGTTGAATTAGATTACCGCTTACCGAATGGAGAAATTCGGCCATTCCTTCATTGAACCTTCCTGTATAGGTGATTCGGCCAAGACGGTCACGAAATCACCAGAAATCTATGGAATCGTGATTACAAATTGATTTCGCCGATGCAGAATCATTTCGAATCTGAATACCTTCATTTCTCAAGGTACAAATATGGCCTAGTTAGTCGCTCGTTGAAAAGAATCAGACCTTCATTCAATTTCGATCTTGCATATAAATTCTTAGTCATCTCGAAACCTTACAAGCGTAGTCGAATTCAAAACATGCTGCCCCTATAAATGCATCGGAATTGCAACAGATTGCCTAAGGATTTTCAGCGAACTGGATCGTCCACGGCCTGCTTCAGTCTGCATTTTCATATTATATATGTGGCTCCATCGGCTATAGAAACTCGAATTAATATCTGTTTAGAAACAAATCATATAGCTTGCTTTTGCAAGCCAGCCCAGTCCCATGCCCGCGCTGGCCGATCTTCTTCTGGGCTGGTAAAATCCCATACCTCCACAGCTGCGGGCAAGGCGAAGTCTTCAGAGACAGGGAAATACCTCTCCACTGCCTGCTTCCGTATAGGCTTCCCCGTCCTGGTCTCAGGAACAGTCTCGCCGTCTTGCAAAATGCGCAACGCGGTTGGAAGCTTGTACTTGGATAGCTTGTCCGCCAGGTCGGATCTGATGGTTCGTAGGTCTACCTTGTGTTTTTCCTCTGTCCACTCTAGGGCACCATGCGAAGTCTGCTGGACTCGCAAGCGGACCAGTGCAGCAACTCGTGCTCCATCCTGCAAGTCTGGCACGGACAGAATATAGGCTTCGGAGATATAAGGGAGCTCTAGAAGATGCGCTTCGACTTCCAGCACAGGGACCTTATAGCCGCCGCGGTGTCGTACAACTGCTCAGTCTTGTTACCATGGGTCCAAAGATAGGGATGGGAAGAGCTTACAGTCCGCGGATGCCCGACCATCTAGTACATACTGATCTCCAACTCGATGCGCGAGATCTCCAGTTCTGTAGAATCCTTCATCGTCGAAAGCCGCCCGAGTAGCGGCTTCATCGTTGAGATAACTGAGAGTGGTATAGCATCAGAAACAATTCCATCGAAATTTCCAGCAAAGGTTCCACCTACTGGGAGAACATGGACGGTCCCTTGATCAGGAGCTCCCCGTGGTCTCCCTCGGATAGCTTGACTGTGACGCCGGGAACTGGCCTCCCGATGCACCGCTGCCGGAAGGGGGTGAGAACGTCAACAGTATCAGGCCTCCGATATGGTTGGAGACTGGGCTTACATCGATATATGCATCTGTATGGGCAGTACCTTGGAGAGCACGCGAAGCCATCTCAGTCGATCCATAGCAAACGGTCAATGGTTTCCCAATGACTTCTCGCCAGAATCGCAGCATAGATGGCGCACTGACTTGCCCACTGACACGCGCAAGTCGAAGTCCGCGCGCGCCTCGAACGTATTCATCGCGCTCTTCAGGGGATAGGACATTTAATCCCTCCTGGAAATGTTTCATGAGCTTCGTATACATGGGAGGGCCGCAAGTAAGAAGTGTGACGCCTCCTTTTCGTAGCCTTTCCCAGATCACTTGAACATCAGGCTCCGTGATTTCGACGCGCGAACCTTCCATCAATCCTTTGATCAGGGGCAGCGTTCCGGAGACCCAGTGGACTGGGCGGTGGCTCAATAGGACATCATCAGGGGTCAAGCCCGGGCTTGTGTAGAAAATCGTCCGGTCGTGAACGACGCCCTTTGGAGGGCCTGTGGTGCCGGAGGTGAACAGGACCAGGCTGGGTCGAGTGGGCGCAATGGTCATCTCCTTGTCAATCTCGACCTGGGGAACGGAAACTGCACTACACTTGATCGTGATGGGTACGATGGCGACCTTTCCGCCGTCCTGCTGGGAATCAACGTATTGCTGGATTTCTATGGCACGTTTCAGGGATTGGGGCGCAGCGAGGATGGAGGATGAGTTGCACCTTTGCAGCAGATTATGGGCTTCCTCAGGCAACACAGACGTTGCTTGGAAGCACTGGTGGTTAGCATTCTGCACTTCCACTCGTTTTCTCTCCTCCTCGACGGTGTAACGAAGTCTCTGAAACATACACAATGGCACTATAGCCCCTCCCAACCCAAGAATGGCGAAAGAGGCAACGATGAATTCATAGTTTCCTGGAGCGAGAATAAAAATGAACGGTGTTTCCTCCACAATTAGTCGTTTGCCATCAAACATCGATCGAGGGAGTGCTTCATAGATGGCCTGCCGCATTTTCAGCACATCGGTGAATAATTGAGTGTAGTTTGCATCTACGCCGTTCTGAGGGTCGTGGATGACGACATGCTGAACCTCGTTACAAGCCTTGACCAAGCGCTCAAAAAATGGTTCGTTGGGTAGTTTTCCGACTTTGGGTGGAATCATGTTGCAGCCAGGAAGGTGTTTTTGGTTGTATCAGACTGAGGACACGAAGTTCTTAATCTTGCGATGTGGGGTTATTGTCTAATTCCACAGTCATCCAGCCTTCTGAGGGCCCATAATTATGATGGTGAAAGGTCTTGGGATGAAGTTGCATTTCAGTGTGATATGTCTTCCAGAACAAGCATATGTATGCGGTTCCCCTCTACCCCTCTAGGTATGTGAGAGGATGATCTCCATGTACTCTCCAAGGACATCATTGTGGGAAGGATGTTACCAACACTTGGAAGAGCGGTGTACGGAACCCAGCCAGAATTTTGAGCCCATCTCACAGCAGTTCTCAGCAACTTGAATGAAAACTAACATTGAGAACAAGCCCAATCTAGACTTGTTACTGTATGTTTGTTATGACCTTAACTGGCATCATGATCGTGATTGGTAGATTTACTTAAACCTTACTGGGAACTGTACACGAACTGAGAAAGAAACCATTATATTTCTTCTAACTACCGCGAAACAGTGGAGTGGGAAATCCATTCAGTCCAGTTTCCATTCTGGGCGGATAACACTAACTAGATCCCTTGCATTCCTGATCGATCATTTGACAGGGTATGCATCCAAGTTCGAACCTTCCTGTCAGTAATTTGGAGAGAGCCAGGCCAGACCACTGCGTGCAAGCAACAGTATTTAACTGGTGAGCCTGGATACCGCAAGACCGCCAAATGTTTCCTTCCTTGTTCATAGGAGTTACTAGTCGGGAGTTCACAGTTTATTAGCTTGGTGTGCATTGGCTATTAGCGGCGCTCAATGACTTAGGGTGAGGACTGCATCAGTGCAGGGTTAATATAATTGTTGGCCAGAATCACAGTTGCTGAAAGGCAAGGCGGTCAATCATGCTGTAAAAAATATGAGTACTAGATTAAGAATGATGCTTATATGACTGTGGAGACAACGCCTCCTGAGTTGGCATTTGACGCTTGTTGGTGGTGTACTGTTTGAGGGAAATTGATTAGTCTTATGTTGAAATGGATGATCATTGCTCAAAAGAGATAAACACTGCATGAACTATGGAGCTTGAGAGGACCTCCTGAATTCTATATTGAATTAGGAGTGACAAGGGGTCAGTGCTGTATATTCCAGAAACCTTTGTCCAAGTGCATCTACTTCTTACCCTTTACGCTGATAAAGCTATGGAAGTAATCACCGTTTATATCAACAAAGAGAAAGTGTGAGGATATAGGTTATGGGACATCTGATTACTAATAAGTCACCCTCGGTTTATTCATCGCTTATTGTCATAGAGTGGTAAACTAAAATAAAATAAAAAAAGCCCTAACGTTAGGCATTTATACATAAACTTCCTCTCTAAGCCTTTTCTGAAACAGACAAACTCACTATGAGCGGAGAGTATGGATTTTAGCCACGATGTATATTTGTATGGAAATGCTATACAACTTCTCTCGATACTTAGCGTCCCGCGGGACAGACTTATATAAAGATCTATATATACAGGATTGTCGTTTTGTGACTCTTTATATGATAATATATATCTCTATAAAGAAGCAACATATCATAAGGTGAAAGTATTTAGATATCCTCTATTAGATATATGAGTTTTGCGGGGGAAACTTGTGTTATTGCAAAACTTTTGAGCACTCTGCTATATTCCTGGGTGAAAGATAACTACAACGACAACTGGAAGCTAGTCAAAGTCGAATGATAGACCCGTATCAGCCATGCGGTCCCGGTACATTGAATCAAAGAGCTCCGTCTGCTTGGCAGTGAATTGCTCCCTCCAAGTCCCAACTTTGCCCTTGCGGAAAAAACAAGAGTGGCAATCCCGGTTGACCAAACTGCTGAATTTATTGGTCTTCATGTTGGAAAAGCTCACGGTATCCCTGATCTCGTTGATCATCGCGTCGTCGACCTCGATGAGGAGGAAGTCGGCAATCCTCCTCAGTTCCGAATCAAAGTTCTTCTGCAGATCTTCGTATTTTACGAACATCACATTCTCTTGGTGTCGTTTCTCCCACCAGCTCAACACATGGTCGAACCAATCGCCTCGTTGTACCTTCCCATTGAGAAACATCTCAAACCATCTGTCCCAGCCGCCATCAAAAAACCCTGACCAGGGCTGATTTCGTTCAAAGTGGTAATAAGAAGTGCATACATCCTTTGGGTTCCGAGCGATGTAGATATATCGGCAGGGGCTTCGCGCCGGATTCCCAAGGGTCATATCATATGGCATGTGCGATTTGAACATGCGAGGGTCATCTAACTGGGCCAAATCCTCCGCAGTCCCCTGGAAGGTCCGGTCACTCTCAGGCCAGAAGTAGGAAGTTTCAAGGGAGTCCTTTTTCTTTCCTGTCAGCAACACCAGGATATAAGCCAGCCAGGTCGTCCCGGATTTCGGGTACGAGACAAAACAAATGTCCGTTGGGCGTGTAGGAAGGTTTCGAGAGAAGGCGAACGACTCGTCTGTTATATCGGGTGGCATGACCCAGCCGTCGAGAAGACGGTAACTGTAGCCAGACAGTTCGCCATTTCCCGGACGATCAAGCTGTTGGGCGGGTGCCATCTTCGAAAAGGAAATAGGATGTTAAAAGGTCCAACAACTTTGATGGCTGTTGAGTAGGACCGAGGAGCTTGAGGTGGGTAGACGTTCGTGTGTGCTTTGTATGGATAATGGTAGAATTGCGGTCACACAGTCAATGCAGGTTGAACCAGAGCGGTGAGACTTGAATACTGAATTACATTTCAGTTACGGAGTACCGACATCGATATCCCTCTGTGGGTTCGGCAGGCTTAGCCAATACCTATAGGACTTCACAAACCTAGCTGGGTGTACTATCTAGCTTTTGTTTTGCTTCCGCTCTGACATGCTCCTGGACACATCGCTAGTTCGCTACTAAGCTAAGCAGATTGGGTTCCATATTTGCCCTGTGGACTGTGAGCTTTAAGTCTCCCCATGTTCTTGCACGGTAAGCTGGGGTTTACATTATAAACCTATGGGCTCTTCAATCATCAGCATTTGCCTACTGCTCACTAACAGGGTCGGCTTATCACGCCTGAGAAAAATACACATAGTGTACAAGCTGCCTAGCACTCGCTCTGCTCGCTGCAGCTTCGGCTGTGCTGAATTACTCTGCTCACTTGTAGCGCAGGGTTTGGACCTGCGGCCCTCACCTGGTAGGTATCTTATGGTCTTACCTCTTATAAAATATTAATCTTTTAAGGTGTAATTTACATCTACTATTTCAAGATAGTTATAAATTAGGAATATATAGTAATTAGCCCTATAATAGAGGCACTATCTAGGTAGGGGGTGCTGCTGGTAAGGTAGTAGCCTAAGGTAGGAGATACAGCCTTAGAAAGCTAAACTTAAAGAGGGAATTTCAGTAGTAATTTTAAATTCTTATATAGTAAGGATATTAAATGGAATAGTATAAATATCAAATTCTTATATAGTAGGGATATTGAATCGAATCAAATGAGATCGAATTCTCATATAGTAGGGATGTCGAATTAAATAGTATCAATATTGAAATAGTAGGGATATCGAATCGAATCAAATGAGATTGAATTCTCATATAGTAGGGATATCGAATCAAATAGTATCAATATCGAATTCTTATATAGTAGAGATATCGAATTCTCATATAGCAAGGATATCGAATTAAATAGTATCAATATTGAATTATTCTTGCAAGGTAGTACCGTAGTGGCCTAAGGTAGGAGATACAGCCTTAGAAAGGTGGCAGAGAGAGAGGCCTGAAGAAAGCTAAACCCAAAGAGGTAATTTGGCGAACAAGCTGATTATTCAGCCGATTATTAAGTGATTATTCAGCATTCTCCACCGTTATTTCTTTATGATAATATTCCGGTCATCATTAGTCAGCTTACTAATTAGTTTATTAAGCTCTGCTTTAATCACTTAACTATTTTAGAATTCACCTGTCTGACCTGCTAATTTCAATAATACTCCTGTAATGTGAATTGCATCACATGCATATGATCTATAAATTTTATAAAGACCAATAACACCAGCCTAGCTACACTATCCTTGATTCGCTTAGAGACTGCCTGCTATGTGAGACTGATATTTGTGTGAGGTATGCTATCAGCTTCCTTCAAGCACTCTCATTCTACATGTGTGAGAAATGGACTGCACTGTCTTGAACATATTCCTTTTTCCAGTAACGAAGCCCCTACTTGAGCATTGAAAGGCGCCTAGTCCCACTGGCCACGAAGCCACAAAGTCTACCAGAATACGGCAGGCTGTAAATGTTCAAATAGGTTTACCTCCCGCTAAGTTATTCATCCAATATTGGCTGACTGACCGTCATTACGGAATTGAAAGCATCTGATACTACTCCGTACATAGTGGCTGCTTGGCCCAAAAGGAGAGGTGGGAAATAGCGGTGTAGATGAAGTGTTCCAGCTGCATCTGCAAGCCATGGTACAATTTCAATGCATTAGCCCCTCACTGGAGTTGCTGCTGGAGGTACATTTGGAGCAATTTAGGCCAGGTAGAGGGGAGACCTTACCTGAGCTCCCTCTAGACTTGGGGAAGAAGCTTTAGAGACGAGTAGCGCTAAGTACCCTTCTACTGTAGGATGTATTTAAAGGATAGATAGATGACTGGGCACTTGCACGATTTTCCTGCCATTTATTTATATCATATATTTGATGGATTTCTGAAACACCAGCCCTGGACGCTTAATATAGTTCATTCAACTGTACGGGCCTTTATTTGGCCAGAACATAATGCATCAAGTAGATGTGCTGATCGTTGGGGGGGGCCCATCAGGGTAAGCCTTTTGATTTTCTCAATACAATTATAGTATGATATGATGCATGGCGAATTGACATAGATATTGACGTGATTTCAGCCTAACACTGGCCACATGGATGGCACTGACAGGTGTCAGGGCGCTGTTGATCGAGAAAAGAACGTCGGGAACACATATCGGCCGTGCGGATGGTCTCGAAAGTCGCACTCTGGAGATCCTGGACAGCTTTGGGATAGGCCAGCAGATATGGAGTGAGGCCAACCGCACCGTCGAAATTTGTCTTTGGGTATGCCGATACGGCTTGCCTGCATCTCGGCTTTGTCTCTTCAACTCTCTCTCTCTGTGTCCAGCTAACCATCAGATTCTGATACAATCTGCAGGACGACAGCAAAGACGGCCTCCTTCGACGACAAAAGACCTCCGCGAATACAGAACCAGGGCATTCTAGGTTTCAAGAATGCACTCTGAGCCAGGGCAGAGTTGAGGAGCATTTACAGAAATTAATCGAGAAGCATAAGAATGTCGAGATTCGACGAGGAACAGTTCCCACTTCTCTCGAAATTGACTATGCTCTCCTTGATGATGCTACTGCATACCCCATTCGAATGCGCCTGGGGGACGCTCTTGTAGGATCATGCAGTGTTCACAAGCCCACAACCCTGGAGGAAAATGTCACATGTTCAGAGTGCCATTATGAGGAGGTAGCAGCCAGATACGTTGTCGGGTGTGATGGAGCCCACAGCTGGGTGAGGGCACAACTTGGACTTCGCCCCGAAGGCAACTCTCTCAATGAGCAGTGGGGGGTTCTTGATATTGTACCCATAACCAACTTCCGTTCGTCCTTTTCCTGTACCTTTGAAACATGTCAGACCGGCTGGCTCACATGGGGTTCTAGCTGACATCCGCAAACGAAACGTGGTCAAAACCAGGTGGGGGAACCTTATGATCATTCCGCGTGAGAGAAGCATGGTGCGGGTGTATGTCCAAGTGTCCCCCACCACTGCCGCAGAGTACAAAGACCGTGAGGATTATGAATTACTCATAGACACTATTCAGACCATCATGCGGCCCTATTCCTTTGGTTATTCACATGTCGAATGGTCTGCTGTATACAATGTAAGTAACAACCACCATTTGCACCGCGACGGACCCAGATGTTGTATTATGATCTGATTCAACTTCAGGTTGGCCAATGGATCTGTCCTCAGTTTTCCCGCGCCAACCGCGTCTTCCTCACTGGCGACGCCGTGCATGCGCATTCCCCTAAGGCAGGCCAGGGTATGAATGTTAGCATCCAAGATGCCTACAATCTCGGATGGAAGCTTGCATCCGTGGTGCTTAGCGCCCTACCCCCGAGGATGCTACACACATACGGAGAGGAGAGGCTCATGGTGGCAGAAAGACTGATCACTTTCGATAAACGCATCTGCCGATGTATGTGTGGAGTGCAGCCAGGGACCAACTCATACGGCTCGTTTGACAATGACCATAAAAACGCTCTTAAGGAGGAAAATTCCTCGGCATCAGGGATAGCAGTCACTTATGCACCTAACGCATTGATTAGCTCAACGGAGCCACAGTGCTGTCTTGACAGGGTTGGATCGGCGCTGCCATATTTCAGCAAGCCGCGTCTGGCAAGGAATATCAAGATCGGTGCTAGGATGCCCAGCGAAATCGTGGTCAGCCAGAGTGATGCTCAGCCGTGGCAAGTTCAAGGTCTCCTGAAGAGCACAGGGGAATGGAACCTGATTGTCTTTGGCGGCGATATCTTACAGGAGGCTCAAAGAAGACGAATCAATGCACTGGCGACTGCACTCTCATGTGACGGCTCATACATGCGCAGATTAAATGAAAGACGCCATGAGGGATATGTTGTTGGCACTATCGCCATCTACCTGATTCATTCCGCGAGTAGACTGGATGTTGAGTTATTAGATTTGCCAGAAATCTTCAGGCCATTCAATGATAGGCATGAGGTGGACTATGGACGTGTTTATGCGGACGAGAAGTCGTATCACTCCGGCGGGGGCAATGCATATTCATCCTATGGTATCGCACCGGAAGGCTGTATGATTCTCCTGAGACCGGACCAGCACATATCCTTTATTGGAGATTTGGAAGATGTTGGCAGTCTCTCTAGATTCGTTGCTTCTTTTACATGACAGTTTAGCTGATCCAAGAGCTATCTGCTATCACACAATGAAGAGGTCCTGGATAATGTGCTCCAAATCTTGTATCTGGTATTGTTTGAGCTTACAGGAACTTTATAGTGTAGGCTTCCAGTGAAAAACACACAATTAAAAAATAATAAAAAAAAAAAAAGGAAAGAGAAATCATATGTTTTATTAAAGTGATAGGCTTGTCTGGTCTAGGTTGAGTCTATAGATGCCCGAAGCCTAGCATCTCGTTGATAAAGGTTCGTCTTTTGCTTTTGTTGTACTCTCACCTGTCGCCAGGATGGGAATTTTCATCAATGCCTTTCTCCGAAACAGAAATTCGACTGATATTGACCGTCAATACTGTACTCAGGAGGTGCCCATGAAAGTCATCATCCTTGGATTCCCGCGTACGGGCACGGTTTGTAAGCTCTCACAACCAATATACTTTAGTCTCATATTCTGGTTCAGCTGACCACTATACCGTTCATAGCTTTGACAAGTGCACTGAAAATTCTCGGTTCCACAATGCTTACCATAGCCGAGATGTATTGACCTTCAATCCTCGAGACTGTGAGCTATGGTGGAAAGCATTGCAGGCAGAATACGAAGGGAAAGGAAAGGAGTTTGGTCTCAAGGAATTCGATCAGCTACTAGGTCATTACTAAGTAAGTACGAGAAGGATGGGACCAAAAACACCACGTCGTGGAACAACACAAAAATATTATCGAAATTGCTGACATTAGCTAGGCCGTCTCTGACATTCCGGCAATTTGCTTTGCTGAAGAGCTTATTGCAGCGTACCCAAATGCTAAAGTCATTTTAACAGTGAGAGACGTGAATGAGTGGCAAGCATAAGTAGGGCTAAACTATTCTTCAGAGCACTATAAATAACAAAACAGTGAGAAAGTCAACCATGCAGCAGGTCAAGGATCCATTAGCATACGATGCTTCTCTTAGACCATCTTCTCTTTATGCCGTGGTGCTGGGTTAGACCAGTGGTCCTCAAGTGCCAACATGTGCTCTGGGGCGATGATTTTGAAAAAGGACAGAAAAAGGACCTCTGAGGACAACTACAAGAAAATTCAAGGCATGGTGCCACCAGTAAAACTGCTTCCTTTACCATGTCAAAGAAGGATGGGAACCTCTCTGCAAATTTCTCAACGTCCCAATCCCTGATATGACAATGATAAATATGAACGACTCCAAAATGTTCAATCAAGCATTTATGGCAAAAGAAGTGTATCATCTTACGCAGTATGTTAGGAGAATCATCTAAATTTCTGCCTATGCGTCGCTGTTCATGATTGTCTGGGTGGTTTACCAAGGTGGACCATTGCCTTGGCATTGAATGGTTCTATGAGGAAAAAGCGAAATCATTATTAGGTCTAAAGTAAATCTAGGTTTAGCTTGATGGCTTATAAATTCTAAGTTCATACTTGATTGCCAAAGCTCCAAATTTCTTTGAAGGTAGGTGTCGTAAGGCATCGACACTTCGTCAGAAATAAAACATTTCCATCCTAAGTTCTAACACTGGATATAGTGGCATTCTGGGATCGTTCTTGGGGCTTATGCTTTTGACTGTCCAGAGACAAAGGGGCAGAGTTTGGCTGGGATTGAAGGAGATAGGATGTATGGGGGTTCGCTGTCCTACTGATGCGGACGATAAAAAGGAAGGAGAATGTCACTAACAGTGCTGTTTAACCATTTCTCTTAATTCTCTTCTCTGCGTGGTTGCTAGTGCTAGCGCATATGTATTCCAGTCTCAATAATCCAACCCTGCCCTCCCAGAGCAATACATAGCTTCATAAACGTCGCCATACCGTAGGTGGCCACCAGCAAAGACCTAGAGCCCTAACAACGCTAGAAACATCAGGTATAAGTCAACTTTGACAATAGAGTGAGAGTTTAACGGCTTGTTAATCGCACTAGACTTTTGCTAAAGACAAGGGAGAGCTGTTCTGCCTGATGTATAAATGGACATGATGAGGGATTTCGGCTTTGCTGGCATTATCATTCCTGCTCCTTGTCAAAAAACATGACAGGGTGACTCAGAAATTGATCGGGTGGACATAACAATTGTGCAAGTCTCCAAATAATCTGCATATACCTTCTTTGATAGGATTTTTGGATCCGACTGGCCTCGAAAAAAGCTGAGCATAGTAGTCAACTAACCCCCATATGTTCTGGACAGAACGCCCATAAAATAGTTTGATTGTTCCATGTAAAGCCCTTAACAATCCCACCTTGTTACCCCCGCGTCATTCAGATCAGGTGTGATTTATCACTTCCACTTCGAAATCATACTTGTACCAACGATCGCCTTCCCATTTCATCAACTTCCCAAAATGGTTATATTCATGGTGACTGCGCTCCGGTTTAGTCTGCTCGCTTGTGAATTTCCCATTGAACCGATAGTCAGACCCATGATCATTGAGCAGTTTCGACCTATAGCCAACTTGGACTAGAGCAGCATCCGGATTTTCACACAACTTCCGATACATCTTATCCATGGCATTCTCATATCCGATTAGATCGACCTCTGCCCAATCGTGCGCATGGATCCCTTCCCAGTGGGCGTGAACATCCGTCGTGTAGTGCTCAATTCGCGGGGTGGCCATTATTTTTATGATTTGCGGAAATGGCTATTTCCAACGATGAGATTCAGAAGAGTAGGCAGTTGCCTGTGGAGAGATATAAATGCCGTTATGTGTAGGAGGAAAGTACCAAACATTTTTCAGCCTCGAGAAGGGGAGGAGGAGTTAGATATGAATTTCCAAATTATTGAATTATTGGGCAAATTGTTTGTCTGGATGCAACAATATCATGATGTCATGTCTGTTGTTAGAGTGTCAATCATATGATTCTCAAACCGGATCATGTGTCACTTCACATGAAGGATGGAATAATAGCAACCTAATTAAACATGTACTAACCCCTTTTGGTAATTTTGCTGTAACCATACAACACAAAGGCTATCAGAGTCTAGATTAACAGTTATTAGTAGTGATCTCTAGTGATACTAATAGGAAAGTTCGTATTTTGCCAATGACCTAACAATGCTGGAAGCGACCAAATGATAAGTGTATATGATGAGGACAGTATCACTATGCAGAGTATTACTTCAAAACAAACATTCGTCTCGCGTCTTTGGCCTCACCAGCAGAGAACGCTGATCAATTTCTTGCATAATAGTTAAGCAGCCTTCTCCTTGGATGAGTTGCTGAAGTTGAACCTGGGTGTCTTAACCTAGCAGAAGAAAGCTCAGGTGCTTTTCTCGCTGAATACCCCGTATAATCAGCCAGATCCAGAATGTTCTCCCACTTAACGTAATTCCCAGGTGAGCCGGCCACCCTAGCGAGCCGGCCATCCCTGCATTCCATATAAAATGGCACCCTTCAAGACTTTGATATCTCAACCATAGTCATATATGCTACTATCTAAGTAAGATATTCAGAACGCATATAGTCTGAAGTATATAAATACTCTTTCTTAGGATGCTAAAATATTGCTTCTCTGTCTTAATATCTGGAAGTTAAAATTACTAAAATTACAGGTGTATTTTATGTTAGCTACATGTATACATACGCAAGGAGGCTATAGATTATAAGTATATGACTATAATATACCTCATGCCTAGATTTAGCCCCTGTAGATGCGTGGTTGTTGAGATATCAAAGTCTGGAAGGGTGCCATTTTATATGGAATACAGAGATGGCCGGCTCGCTAGGGTGGCCGGCTCACCTGGGAATTACGTTAGTTATTTTTCCTATGCGGTAAGCAAGCACAAAGCATAGTCGAAGTCTGTGCACAATGCAAATTGTTCTAATCAACTGCAGACTCGAACCGAATATTGTATGAGTTATAGCGCCGACCAACCGAGACAGGAAATCCAGTCTATTTTGCCTAAATTCTGACTGGCATTCGTGAATTCTGATTTTCTCCCCAATGAGCTGGGATCCAATTTTGTACCACGGCTGGTCTTTTATGGTGTGTTGGCCACGCTCAGATCCTAATAGTGTTAAAAAGAAAATGCCTACTTTATGATGGAATTACACTTTCAGAGGGCGGACTGTTAGAGCGTATTCTACCCTGCACATCATTTGTGAGCTCAGCTGCGCCCATTCTACCCCAAGTCGTAGCTGGAGGGTACGTCTCGGCATATACTCCTATCTCTGAATCCCAAACCACTTCGCAAATCCAAGCAAAAACCATCAAGCCGCCATGAAGTGAACGGAATCTCCACTCAATTTGAAGTATGCCCTCTCTCTTACATGGTAGCTGAGACCCGGGTTTAGGCAAAACTTGGGAACGAAGATGGAGAGAGAAAGTTATTTACTCTGTACAGGAAGCTGGTTAAAAATCTCGCCCAAATTAGATGAGCAAATTATAGGAGGATATCACAAGTTCGCATTTGCATCTTTTCAGAGGCCTTCATCTATGGATACAGGGTCCACAGGAGAGACTGGGTCGAGGAGTAAGGAGACTAGTATGCTAGGAGTCAATAAGGGGACGATGTCTGAAATTAGATGCCTAGCCCTTCATGGAGAGCAGCGCGGTCCTTCCATGAACCGCCAGGTTTTGGCTTCAAAGTTTATTTAAGTCTTAGGAATCCTTATTCTCATTCTCCACATTGTTTACTGCCATGTCATATACTATTGCAGCTCGGTGACAGACAGCAGTGGAAAAATCCTGCTTAACTTGGGCTGTCTTAGTATAATTTCGGGAGAAAGCATAATACATTAAAAATCCGAAACACGGTAACCAGGACCTGATCAGGCAACAAAACCCACGAAATTGAAGCTGCAACAAGATGAATTTATCCACTGTTAGGGAATAGATAGGCTTTGGATGAATTGAAAGCAGTATAATAGGTGCACGCTGCATGCTTGCTTACTTTAAATTGCCAAGTTGGACAAAAGGTTCCATCACCCATCCTCATTCAACATTTGTTGGTTTCTTGATATAGTTGGTCGCCTGAACATGTTCTTCCGATAGGGTCTGGCTCGGAATTCTCCCTTGGCATGAATCTAGACTAATTAGGCTCGCAATGTGGCCGAATGGGAAATATTTAAGGGATGTGGCTGTTTCAAGCAAGCGGGGCTTGGGACCTAATCTAATCTGGTAAACCCTTTACTGCAGCAAACCCTAAATACGAGCAGCTTAGATGGAAGCCGGAGCTACTACCATGCACTTGTTGTTTTTGATGACTCGTGCGACCTCGCAAGCGAATTCTCAAGCTCTTGATATGTACTTTTTGGCTGGAAATGCCAAACCAGAATCGCAGATGTATACTCTGTACGGAGTACTGCCGACTGATATCAAGATCTTTGAGTGGCCACCTTGCCTCCTTTTTCTTCCTCTTCCTTTTTCAGACAGATTGAGCATTTTCGCAGTCATAACTCTGCTATATCCAGATTCAGGTTATAAATCTGAACTTTCCCTCTTTAACTGTCTCTTTCTCCTACTGTTCATTTCTCTACCGGTCTCTACAATCAGTCGTGCCAAACATGTAATGGAAAACCGCTATCGCATGCCTGACCGGTCTAAGTACTGTGGTCAATGCTGATATCAATGGTCAATCCAAGACTGGGAGATGCCCAGTCGGTTATGCCCTGACTACGTACTTTGTTACTGTTACAGAAAGCTCAACCCCGGCGGTCAGACCCTGGACGGCTGGACTATCTACCGCCATCAGTCGGTCGACAATTTCTACCTGGGATGGGTCGTCGACAATTTCTTCGTCCATGTCTAGTTTTGAGACAACAAAGACGGACTCTACTGGATCTGTGCCTGCGACCTCGACCACTTTGCCATCAACCCCCTCAGAGAAATCATTGAACTCGCCCACTGTTATTTCCGATGCCGTTGTCAACCCAACAGCCTCAGTGGTTGAATCGTCTCCAATATCGGCGTCATATTTGAAAAGTTCACAGACATCTGTGGTTGAAGTGTCTCAAAAATCGGCATCGTCTTCGCAAGGTTCACAGACGCCACTAGTCGGTGGCGTCGTCAGCGGACAGGCTACTTCCTATAATGGTGGCGACGTAGATGGAACATGCATGTTTTCGACCGCCGACTACACCCTGCCAGCTGGGATATATGGTGCGGCTCTTTCTGTGGACAACTGGGACAGTGCAGCTTGCTCTCCGTTATTGGGCCAAGAGGCAACTCCATCAAAATCATGGTGAGTGGAGAAGTGTCTCTGTTCAGTTGATGTCCATTATCAATTTGATTCTGCCTGTTAGCGTTGTTTGCCCCAGATTGTCAACCAATGTCCTGGAACTTGCGGTCTGAACAATGTTGATTTGCTCCCCAACGGCTTCCAACAATTGGCAGATCTCAAAGTCGGCCGAATTGACGTGAAGTGGGATATCGTGAAGTGTGATATCAACAGTCCGCTATTTCTGAAAACAAAGACTGGGTCCTCAAAATACTGGTTTAGTATTCAAGTCGTCAATTCGAACGTCCCAGTTAAATCGCTAGAGGTTAGTACCGACGGTGGACAAACGTGGCAGTCTACAATCCGTAAAGACTACAACTTCTTCGAAAATCCTAGCGGCTTTGGGACAGATTTTGTTGATGTCCGGATAACCAGCATTACTGGTGAGACAATTATGGTGAATAATGTCAGCAGCATCTCAGAGACCCGAACAGATGCTACCTTAAACTTTAATTAAATAGTAAAAGGTGTATAGTGCGCTCCCTGTTTTCTTCTTTTCTTTCTTCCTATTTTTAAATTTTTTTTTTTTTCTTGTTTCCCCCCTTTCTTTCTCGACTTCCCCACTTTCTCCTGATAGGACAGTATTTTTGGTAGCAGGGTACATCGACCGTAACTCCTTCCTCTGTCTGGGCTATTATCTACCCTATTGTATGGGATATGAGGAGTACACAAATATACCCTTGCTGTTAGCATGGAGGATGCTGTGTTTCCCGGGCCCATTTTCTATGAGTTTTCTTTATTTTCTTTTCTTTTACAAAGCTTTTTAATCTGTATTCTAGAGTAATCTGGGATGTGGGATAATAAACTTTGAACTTTTCATGGACCGGGACTCTATATCAGCTCTTTTGCGAGCAAATAGCTCCAGCCTACACTCCAAAGCGTGTCGGAGGAGGCCAAGGCAGATTTGCTTAACCAGGAAGAAACATGGATTGAACGAAGTCCAAGTTTGGTCGCTGTCTAACAAGCATGCCGATGCAAGACTGACATGGTGGTGCCAAATGGGCAAATTGAATTCCCGGCAGCGGGGAGGATAGCCAACCAAGAGAACAATATTTGAAGATAGAAAAATTCAAACTGGATACACCACAGACGCTCATAGTTCTGCTTTCTCAGCCTCCTGCTTCATCTGGTCCAAGTTTGGCAAGGTTGACAATATGGGATTCGGGGGGTTCTCACCGGATCCCAAACAATTCAGCCGACTACACCGATAGACGTATAATTCAGCCTCAAGGGACACTTAAGGATTCAGCCTTGTCAAGCTGATCTAAAGGCTAAAGTCAGGCGGCCCAAGTTACCTAGGACCACGGGGATCCCCATCGGGTCGCCTCTACAAACATGGAAAATTTCCTCTAAGCTATCAGAAGGCGGCATACACGTCGACATCACAAGCAGGTTTGGTATGGGCTAGGAGATTGGGCTATGATGATGATCCTCATGGCTCATACAAAGTTAGTCTAATGCCTACACGCCTTTCCCCCGCTTAATTAAACGAGAACCAGGGAAGTATGAAAGAGGTTGCAGGGAACATCCTGCTTGGTGGTGGCCATCTTCACAAATCCAGCGGTAATTAGCACCGTGGGAAGACATGTAACCCCATCACTTGCTCCAATGCACTCATTACAATCATTAATAAACAAATCTTAGGTTACCTAGCCATGTATAAAGAGTCAAGTTTCAATTTAGATTTATTAAAATTTCGTAATCTAGTGAATTAGCTTTACACGTAGAAATCTCAGCTGACAGTTGTAGGTATGCTCGAAGATTCTCTTGTGTCCAATGTGTTGTGTTTCAAGGTTAATATATATAGTCAGAATTTAATAACATGAAGAAATGAATAAGCGTTGAATGCAGCTGCTTGGAAAATCTCAACCCCAACATACCCCTTAAAATGTGGCCTTCCTAAATTGAGGTTGCATAAGAAAGAAAAAGAAATTCAAATGCACTAGTCTCCACAGTGCATTCCCAGTAGCACCTCTGTCCCTCTTGGAGACATCTTCCTTGGACCTGCATTAGTTGACTGTAATGACATACTCACCAGTTGTTAACTGAGCATTCGATCCAATGAATGGCTCGGTCCCAGCAGCGATGCCGCTCACATACTGGCTGGAGGGCAAGCCCTGGCCCTGAATCAAGTACTTGAAAAATTCGAGAATGTCGGCATTGAATGAAGTCTGCTCGCTGCGAGCGACGAAGCTGAAGACAGTCGAAGCCCCATTCGGGCCTTTGAAGAGGTCCCAAGAAGTGCCAGCAATTGTGACTGTAGCGATTGGTGAACCCGTGCTGCTTATTGGGCCAGCACCGCCAATAGCAGCAAGCCAGATCATTATCTCATATGCCGTAGAGCCCCCAGGAGAATAGCTGGTGAATATATCATAAGCAACATCGGCGACAATATTAGAACCAGTGTAACTGTAAACGCAGAGTGCCATCAGCCAGTGTTCCTGCATGACGCGGACTCAAAAGCAAACATAATAAAGACTTGAACAAAGCTGAAGTCACTTACCTCCATTTCCAGATAGTTGGGATACTCGAAATGGAACTAAGTTGCCTTGCACCAAAAGTGTAACCCGCATTGGCATAAGACTTCACACTGCTTGGAGCTCCTTGCCAGTTCCAGGACGTGTCCCATGATATCACATCTCCACCCTGATAGTCTAAGCCAGTGCACTGCCACCCAGATGTAGCGTTCTTCTCACCCCAGAGATTCTGGTAAATGGTATAGGCTCCGGCAGAGACTGAGTCCCACTGTCCACAGAGGTCCCGCTTAGTGCAGAACCACTGACTGCGGAACCCAAGACCCCAAGGGACACGACTGGAATAGACAGAGAGAATCTCATTATGCTTGCACAGTCTAAGATACAGTGAATGATATATTGAGAAAAGAATTTATAGATGTGATGCAGGAGTATGGTGGATGTGCTAGTGACCAATTCGCGCTGTGTCCAAAGCAAGTCATCAAGCAGGTTCTTGCCAGCTTTATATCTCTATGTCCATCCTACTGATAGCTTGAAAAATATGCCATAATATGGGAAACGACCTGTGGCTGAAATATTTTAGCAATAAGAACTCCAGGCTCGGACCCTCTCATAAACTAGAACACATAGTAGCCCCCTTCGCACCTAAATCACGAACTCCTCTTTCCACCACCATGCAGTTCTAAGATGAATGCATCAGTCCCCAGAACAGCGATTCTTTACCTAAACCAGGTAGCGCGTCAATTTATTTAACTTCTCCAAGAACAAAACCGTCTCTTATTACGGTAAGGCCCCATAACAACAAGCATGGGAACTTAACTCTCAGCTCATAAAGGCAAGCCTTTCGGCAGAAGTGCTAGTCTAACAACAAATTGCAACTACAAGCTAGATTCAAACTAATATACAAGTGCCACTTGGGTCATTCTTTGCGCTAAGGAAAAAGGGAACGACTCGGAGAAAATACTTTGTTTACTATCCGGGTTTTGAGACTAAGGGCCAGGGCGCCACCTAATCATCCGCATACTGGCAAGTTCATACTACTTTCCCCTGGTAATTCGGGTGTCTCTATCTCAGATTCCTTCATCCTTAACCCTCCACGAGAAAATCACTGGGAGTAATTTATCATGGCTTTGATTTGTTGGGCGCTTTATATAATTACCCAGTGTCACCGATCGGGAAGGGTCTATCAAATGTAGCCAGATCTAAGACGGTCATGATGAGAAGTAGACACATTAATTGCCGGCATACACCAGGCAATGGAGTCTAGAGGTTGCCGCACATTCCCCCTTTCGAAGATTGCATTATTTCACGGTGAGATTTGCCTGAATTACATTTGAAAAGTGTTTCATCCATTGTATAAAGCCCCGCACTTGAAACCTTATTTTCGACAGCCCGAACACGTGGAAAAGAGAAAAGGAGACAAGGCAGCGATCTTCCCCCGCATCGGAACAGTGGGGAAGGACAATCAGAAATGACTTGCACACTCACCGGAGCAAAATACCCTGCGGGATTTACCTGTTTTAGGTCTAACCACAGTATTACAGTACAGACCAATGACTAAGATGATGATTTCATGCAAACAGCTTGTACCTGCTTTACTTTGCTTACTAACTTCCTACCCTATGAACTCCTTGCTCTTCTTATGTTGTGCTTTAGTGCTCATCTGTGCTGGTAACCAAAGAGAATGTTTGACTACTCTAGTTGTTCTAAAGGAAGAATATTCACTTTCAATATTATAATAGAAAGACATTCTACTTGTTAAGTTCTAGTTTCCACTGCTCCCTAATTATTCTCTCTGGTCCTCTTAACCACTGGAGGCTGGTCATTTATTCCAGACTTCTCAATGAGCTTGCGAAATTGTTGGAGATGTCATCTTTGGTGACACTTTTGTCTCAGCAAGTCATCCTCATTCCTTCCTAAATGTTAATCAAAATGGCCCATGCTTCATTCGCAGCATTGCATATATGGATGATCGCAATATCCCCCAAAGAAACTTCTTATGCGCAAGAGAGCTGCTGAATACTGCTTGAATGGCTGCAGTTCGGAGAAGGCCAAAGGCGACTAATCTGCAATAACGAGTTTCTTGCATATAAAACCCAATATTAATACTAGATGATGATTTGATATCCCTAATAGATTGCCACTTAGTAACAGGCTACCAGCCTATAAAGTCTATAATCTACTAAGGCTATCGGCAGTGAAAGAGCAGAAGTAGTGCCTATTCATGCCTATTACCTTGATAATTATAAGGCACTTATTCTGTCCTGAGATGGTGTACACCTGTATAGCCATAAATAGGTTGTTATAGGAATTACTTAGGATGACCTTATACGTGCTGCTAAAGGATCCTGGGAAGTTACTAATGGGTATGCTAGCATGGTAGATCTTGCTATTGTTGCCTGCAAAGAAGAGGTACATATTCTTGATGAGGCATTGGAAGGCTAATAAGCTATTGCCCTCTTGTTCAACCGAAGTTGGAGACTATTGACAGTGTTTTGGCGGCAAAGTGGGGGTTGAACCCGAGGGGAATATAGGCGTTTTCGGGTGCGGCATCCATCTCGCCTGTGGATTATGTTGCGGACATGAAAGTGCAATTTAATCTCGCCGGTAGGAAAATGTTCGCCGGGATTTTTCATACAGGCTGCAAGCAAATATCTGAACGCGAGCAATCCAAGAAGCAAAAAATCAGTGATGAAACAATTGAGAGGCTTTCTAACAACTCTGCATCTAAGGTGCTAGATAAGCTTTGTTGCTTACAATGGAGCAGAATAACTCACATTTTGGTGGTGTTGATGTTTAAGCCTGGTGGCCAAAGGCGAAGGAGGCAGCGAGCCTACTCAAGAGAGAGGGAGGGCTCTTGGGTACAAAAGGACCGTAAGAATGAGAGGGGGAGTGTCCACACAGAGTGGAAAAGGAACATTCTCTCAAGCATAACACCCTAACCAGATTGTGCAGGGATGTATATACCCAAATTCTTTGGCGTCTGTTCCGGGAGGATGAAGAGAATGTGATAGTAAATGAGTGCACCATACATGTTTTGTTTTTTTGTTTTTTGTTTTGTTGTCCTTGCCATATAATTTTATTTATGGACTGAAATCCACCTTAATATATATACTTGAGTTTGGTGTGATAGTACTGGTTGCGTAGCTTGTCTTCTTGCCTTTGAAATAGATGTAAATATATTTTAGGCTGGTCCATCCTCAACGACAAAGGTATGTTCAACCATTATCTTAGGAGATCCAGTTATCTTTGGCTCATTATACTTCGCCGGCATATTTTCCGTGCGTGGAGGTTCCGCCCGAGGTCTCTTAACTACCTTCCGTACTGGCTCCCAAAATGTGTATAGAGGAAGAATAAGCGTTAGGCAAAAAAGGGCGGCGGGGACGCCAAGTGAATGTTGCACAGAAGTAATCTTCTCTACTCCGTACTGAACAGCAGGAAAGATAGCGCCACCGACCATGGATGAGATTTGGAAGGCAGAGCTTAATCGGATGCGGTGGCCCTGACCGCGCAGCGCCGTGACGAAGATGGTCGGGAAAATTGCGGACTGAAAGAAGTAGTTAAGGAAAACTGGTCCTAGAACCGACTTCTTGTTGAGAAAAGTGGAAATAAGGCAAGTAACAGATGCACCGACTGTCGTAACACAGAGAAGCTGTTCTGGCCTAACAGGGGTGATTAAGAAGATCACCCCTGCGATCACACGGCCTAGGATAACCAGGCCATCGAGTGCTGCAAGAAGTAAAAGCGCTTGATTGCTGCTAGCATGCTCTAGCCAATGGATCAGCACAGGATATGTAACTGTAGAGACGGTCTCCTGTGCTCCCAAGGAAACACACTGGGAAATGGCTGCAACAACCATAACAGAAGTAGTGACAGATATGGACCGGGCCGAGCGCCGTTGCCTAGGAAGAGGCTCCATTGGACCCCAGGACTTGTCGAGCTCATCCACGGTGACCTCGGGTAGCGGATAATAGTAAAAAAGGCAGGCCAGAGCGATGGAGAAGATTGAGATGGCTAGGTATGTCCACTGTGTGTCAACTAGGTTACTGATGCTTGTTTCCTGGAAGAGAGCAAGATTTGCAAGTAACAGAGCTGTCAGGCTGCCAACACCCCTGACCGCCTGTGCAAGGTTCACACGTCCTTCTGCACGCTGAGGTGGTCCACAGAGAGCTATGAACGGATTCGCCGAAATCTCTAGAGTGGATAGTCCCAGCGCAGCAATATAATTGGAGACGACAAACCCAGCGAACGAGCCCAATATGGCGGACGGCCAAAACACCAAAGCGCCGACAGCGAATATACATAATCCCGCGATGATTGTGATTTTGAACCCAAACCTTGTCAGGACATAATACGAGAAGGCGGGAGGGGCGGTAAAGTAAGCCGCAAAATAGACGCAATGAATTGCAACTGTTTGGCCTTTCGTGAAACCAACAAGGGCCTGGAATTTTGTGTTCAGTGCGCCAAGCAGTCCGTAAGCGAAGCCCCAGAGGAAAAATAGGACGGTAACTATCAGTAGCGGTGAGAGCGATTCACGATCGGTTAAGTCAACCAAGGATTTTTGATGTTTAGTAGGACCAATATGCGGCGTTGGCACTTGTTCTGGATTTCGACTGCGGACTCGAACTTCGGTTGTGGGCAAATAGAAGCCATGTGCTGGCTGAGAAGCTGGGCGTTTCATGAGCTGTAGCTCGATATTATGCTCCTCTCCTTGATATATGGACGAGTTTTGGGACGTGAGTGGTCGCAAGGAATTCGAAAGATGTCGTGAGGCAGGATTTGATTGCTGCGCCGTTGGATTACTTCCGCTGTATGCCATATGACCACCAGACGGCATCTTTCCTGCTGCCCTGGAGCCCGGAGAACCGAAGAGTTTAGGAGCGATACGAACAAATAGCGGTTTAAGGACGGGGATACAGGCGCAAATGATCCCAACATTCACCTCAACGCTTGACCACATGAATGTGAACGCTGTGTACCAAAATGTATTCGTTTGAGCAGAAGACTGCTCGCTGTTTTTCAAAGTCTCGAGGCGGGCGGTTGAGCTTTGCTGCAAATAAGCAATCCGCACCACATCAATAACAGTCACAAACCCGCCCAAAGCAAAAGTCGCTACCAGGATGATCTTCTGTTTGGACGGAAGAACAAGGCCAGTTAAAAGTGGCATAGGTAGGATTAAAATTACCAAATCCGTCAGAATATTCACAGGAGCCCCAACCAAGTATAGTGTGACGATATCAATGCACTTCTCACTGCCTGAAACCAAGTCGAAGGATTTGGTTATTGGTCGGCACCGGAAAATGGACAGAAGAGTGAATACAAGGCCACAAAGGTTAACAATCACCAAGCAGGCCATTGTTGCAATGCGGAAGAAGGCCAAAGTTCGAGATAGGCGTCGGTAAAGCATAAGAATAGAGGTTTTAGTTGCCATGAGGGCAGGGTTCTAGATTCAGAAAACTCGTTAGATCACCGACATAGGACTTTCTTTCACACTGGGTCAACTAACATAGAGCACAGTAAAGACGTATGTCCATTGCAGAAGCCGATACTCCCAGTCGCTGGGAATGTCGCTATCATACCTCCCCAGGCCATTAGTCGTCGCAAGGATGACAGAAGCCGAAAGACCGATGGCGATAAGCTGCGTCGAACAATTAGTCGCACGCCCTTTTTCCGATCGCAAAGGGACAGGGATCCGCTTACCCAGGCCAGAAGCAAGCAGTAATCTTCGCCACTAAGGTGTCGCACAATAAGACCACGAGAAATAAACCGCAAAAGTACAACCACAGTAGACAAAGTGATCACAACTGCAGTTACCACTCGGACGAGTGGTCCACGGTCTGGTATGTCAGCACTCATTTTTCACTCATCCTTTGTTTAATAGTGAGGTTGCAAGGGTATGCAGCATGAGCATCCATGATACAAAGAGGATAACAAGATGTACTTACTCTAAATACATCCCCTAGGTTAGTGTCGCAAAGGCCTAGCCTTTTCAGACCTCTAGGAATTGTACTACGCTGTTCAGATATCCGCTTATAATTCCCAATTCCACATAAAGGATTATTACATATGAAGGGAAGGTTTATGGTGAAACCCCAACCAGGGCACTGCTCCGAAGAGGGCTGGAGACTTACCTTTAGGCCAGGATTTGGATTCTCTTTGCTCTGTGGTCGAAGTTATGTTAGTAAACTCAGATCCGAGACAGCGCTGAGCTAGGGCGACGTTGGTCGCTTTAACATGCTTTCCTCAAGCCATTAAGGAAATCGCCTGTATATCAAACTTTCGCGCCATAAATCACATCACTGGCCACGATTAAGCGAGGCTTTGATGAGCGTGGCGCCCGCTTTAAGGGGGCTACTCTAGAATTCAGAAGCAAATTTAATAAGACTGAGAGAAGACGGGACAAGATTAGGTTTCGTGGGGTGGCCTACGGAGGAGGGCAATCTTTAGTAAATATCAGGCATCTAATCTAGTGGACCAGCGTGCTAATCTTACAAAAGGCAAAACTAGGCATTCCCCATGAATGGCTTAGCGCAAAACTTTAGCAACTACGCGTCCAATCTCGCGGACAGGCTTTGGGCCTCAGAAAGAAACCAGCTACAGCTTTTCCACTGATAAGCATATTAATTTGCTGGAAAAGATAATTTCTGTGAGGGGCTGTAGCAGAATTAATTCAATTATACCAGGCCAACATGCTGTTTACAATAAGCTTGAGGAGGGAGAGAGAATCTCTCCCATCCTGGGGAAACACATGGGAACCTTTCTACCAAAGGTGGTGTCCGTCTGAGACGGACGATAGTTTCTGCCGAAATTCAAGGGACAATCTATCAACACGCCCGCTCTGGATCTAACCAATCCCTAGAAATTGGTTAAATAAAGTATCTTTTCTCATACTCCTTTGCAAATTGTCTCTCTTCTGCCGCATCTTCTTTGGCCTTCCTAGTCGCAATTAATTGATTCGCATCGCGTATGGTTAATATACTAAGATGGCTAAGCCCTTTGACCTGCTGCTATGACTTAGATCACCGTATCAGTTCGTGTGCAGTCCTAAATCTCGTGTCTGTGTCAATGGCCATTGAAGGTATCAAGCGCCGTATAAGTATGGTGGAGATACGCTCGCTCTTTTGCTGAAGCTTTGGTGTAAGATGCTCTGTGTGCTTTACTAGCTTTGCCTAGTTATTTTGAAGGACTGTGGTTGATTTCGGTGGTGTATTTTCAAGGCTAAATGATGAGAAATTAGCCGGTGGCAGGGTTGGTGTACAGGAGCTGTAGGAGCGAATGTCAGGCGTAATTACAGTGGCATGTCAAATGTTTGAATCCAGCGTATTTACCGCTAGCCTGATTAGGAATCCTTATAGATTTTCTATGAATCCTCGAACAACTCCACCTAATATTATGGACCCCATGGATGTTCTGATTGCATCTGGGGTGATAATTCTTTGCAGGGCGCCATAAGGTTAATTAATTTAGTAAGGTTTTCAAAGATATAACTTAGTAGTAGAGTAGGGAATCCCTAATTAGGCTAGCGGTAAATACCACTGGATTCAAACATTTGACATGCCACTGTAGATTCGGTATCTTATCTCACCCATTAGATAGCTGCTTAGTACCTTGCTACTACTAACTGGCTAGGTACTGCGACCTTTAAAAGATTCATGAATGATTCACTAGTTAAAGGCCTTTAATGGTACAGGCCTGATCTCCTGTAGGAATTTAGCATCCCCATCGGCTCACCCGCCTAACAAGAAATCTTGTTATTCGGGCTTTGGAAATGCTTTTTGTAGCTCACAAATAGCTTGCTGTCAAGTGGCCAGTAAAAATAAGTTGAATGAAGTATAAAGCTGAAGGGTACAGTATTGTGATCCTCGCATTTCTACAAGAATTTGAGGGCGAGGTGGGCGCTGTGGCCATTGGAGATAAGGATATCCTTCTCGCCGCGCTTCGCGCAACTGTCATGATTTGTTGTCTCATCATTCTATAATCTAGCTATTGGTTGGCTAATTGATCAATTTAGCCATTTAGTGAGGTTCCAACTATTGTAACTGGTGGTAAATCTTTGCTGCCGTCGAACCATGCTTCCATAAAAACGCCGCCGCTTTTGAATATGAATAGCGGATCCATCTGCTAGCTATCAATAACAATACATTCAAGCACAGTAATATTTTCGCCTTGCTTAGTCTCAGCATGACAGGCCAGATCTCTTAGTGCCCTTCCTACCAACTACATGCTGGTTTTCGCCGTTGCCTGGTCGGAAGCCACACTGGAAGTTATACACTAGCTTGGTTTGGGTTTGGGGGGGGGAAGAACACCTTTAAGTAGGGTTTTAAGCAGATTGTACCAGCGGGCTAGCAGGCCTGCATCTTCTGTTAGATCTGCCTAGATTCTTTTGTACACTGCTTCACTGAGCCTAGCTGTAGGTTGGGTGGGAGACTAGAGTTGCATTTGGTGTGAGTTCAGGCAAGTTCAACCTTAGGTGGCACTGAACTGCTGTAGTTTCAGGTCAAAATTTTAGAACTCATAACTAAATTAAACCCAGTGTAATTTAGTTGCAGATTCACTGTAAAAACCTAGTAACAGTGTCGTGCGCAGAGTCCATAGTTCCTATACTAATTAGGGCTGACTATAAGGTCTCCAGAGTGTAGAGTCCACAGTCCACTCCTAGAGTCTATAGTCAGAGTCCATAGTCAGAGTCTATAGTTAGAGTCTATAGTTAGTCTATAATTAGAGTCTATAGTTAGAGTCTATAGTTCACTCCTAGAGTCTACTCCTAGAGTCCATGGTTAGAGTCCATGGTTAGAGTCTATAGTTAGAGTCTATAGTGTGATATCGAACAGCGGGCATATGGCTTCAGGGAAGCCATATTGGGTGTGCAATGATATCTAGTAACTAATATTACTATTTATATAGTTAGTTAGACCTTACATTCATTCTTAGCTTAGGTTAAAATATAAAAGATAGCTAGAATCCCTTAAAGTAAAGAAGATATATATAAGGTAGCTACTAGCCTACCCCCTACCCTTATACTCTTTAAAGACTCTACATCCTTAATAATAATAAATATCCTATCTAGTAGTATATCTAGATTAAGTAAATATATAATACTTAATTCTTAGGAAGATTTAAAACCTCTTATAAAGGATTAATCTAAACTATAGTAGCCTTAGTCTACTAACCCTTAGAAATATTATTAATAATTTAACTTTAATAAAATTACTTATATTAATTATCCCTAATTTAATAGAAAATACCTTAGATTAATAGTTTTAACCTTCTTAGACTAATTAAGATACCTAAGAGGGTAATAATTTACTATAGAGATATTCTTATTAACTCTTCCCTATAGTAATATTATAAGTTATAGACATTATAGGCTATTAGAGTCTTTTAAAATAGTAATAGATATAGGATTAATAATTTAACCTTAAAGAAAGATAAATTAGAGTTATTAAAGTTATTTTAATAAGTTTAAATTAATATTAATAATTATTAAATCTAACTTTTACTCTTAATTAGATATTATTCTTTACTTAATAAAATAGATAATATTAAATCTATATCTTCTAGTATAGAGACCCCTTAAATCTAGGCTACTAATTATAGTAATAGCTTTAAGATAGAATATCTTTAACTCTAATAGTAGTTTACTCTTACTATCTAGGGTATAAATAAAGATATCTAGGCTAAACTAATTTAGTTATATAAGTAGCTAGTTAAACTTCTCTAAGACTAGTATAACTATCTAGATTATATTAATATAGATAGGGCTATAAAAACTATAAATACTACTTCTAATTTTATAGTTCTTCTTACTATTACCCCTAAAATACTTAAGCTATATTAAAAGGTTTCTAACCTTAAACTAATCTTTATATATAATAGTAAGTATAGTAAGGATGCTATAATAAAATAGCTCTAGTAGATTAATAAATATTTTTATAATAAATAAACTCTTACTTAGAAAGAAGCTACTAAACTTAAAAAGGTTATAGTAGTTAAATATTATCTTATAGACTAGGCTAAAGAGTAATAGGATACTTATAAGTAAAAGATTAAATATAATTTAATAGCTATTATAACCACCTTAGATACTTTTAAATAGTAGATCTAAGACTATTTTAGAGAGATTAGAGAAGAGAATAAATATTAGGAAGAGTATAAAAGATATATCTAAGGAAACTAAACTATATAATCTTATATTACTTCCCTAATTAAAGCTACTAAATATATTAAATCTAGAATTCTAGATAATATATTAATCTAGAAGTTTATTACTAATTTAAAGCTAGTTCTATGTACTTACTAGGTAGAAGATTATAATAAATTAACTACTTTTAATAATATAGTTTATTATTTTATTAAGTATAAATAGGGAGTGGCTCTATATACTTAAGTATAGCTTTAATTCTTTAGTAAGATTAATAATTACTAAATAGATCTAATAGATATTAATTTAAATGCTATTACTGCATCTCCTAATTAACTAAAGAAGGGGATGCATGAATAGAAGGTATAGTATTAAACTAATTAAGCTTACTTTAATTATAGATAGAGAGGCTATAATATTTAAGCTTATACTATATTAAACTAGCTATAACTAAATTACAAGTTAGGAAAAGTAATAGACTACTAGATATAGAAGTATTAGTTAGTTAACTATTATAGGCTTCTAAAGTTAAGGAATATAAAGTATTTAATAATCTTAAACTACTAAAGGATTATAATGATTCTAATAAAGATAGTAATAAGGAAAATTAGCTACTATAAGAAGGACTATTTAATATAATAAAGGTAGATTTAGAATAAGAAGATTATAATAGTATTAATACTTATTTAAATACCCTTAAATCTAATATTCTCTATTTCCCTGCTATGCTTAAAGCTTCTTAGATAGTGGTCTATCTCTAAATATTATTAGACTATAGTTCTAGCTATATATTTATACAAGCTGGCGAACACTTGCTCTGCTTGCTGCCAGCCTGGCTGTGCTAATTTACACCTGCTTACTAAGGTTGGAATAACCATCAGCCTGAATTAATACTTTAGCCTATTAATGAAAATTTCTAAATAGCTTCGCAGGCCTGCCTGATGAACTATATAATAGTAATTAACAGCCTACTAAGCTAAAATAGGTATTTAAATAATAGATTAATATACCTGCAGGGCTGCACAAAGCACTATATAATAGTAAGCTAGACCTAGATGCTATTTATATTTAAATAGGGACACCTGCAGCACAAAGAACTATATAATAGTAAGTAAATTATAGATGCTATTTAGCTTCCTATTAAATAATATATTAAATAAGCTATAGACTAGTATAAAAGGAGCCCCCCCCCTAGTAATTTTAAATATCTAATTATAACTATCTTCCTTACACCCTCTATAAGTACTATATACTACTAATTTTACACTATAATAATACCTCCTCTACCTAAATTTAATAAATACCTATAGACTAGAAAGATATACTAGGATATTACTCTAACTACTGCTAGTACTATAAATCCATCTCCTAATACTACTACTAGTACTATAAATCCATCTCTAAATACTACTACTAGCTCTATAAATCTATCTCTAAATACTGCTGCTAGCAGTACTATAAATCCAACTCCTACTACTACTATAGCTACTATAAACCTGCCTACTATTACTACTACTAGCTTTATAGCTATTAATACTACTACTACTATAGCTCCTGCAGCTCCTACTCCTACTATAACTTATAGTTAGGCTATATATATTCTTAACATTACTAACTATAGACTAAAACTATCTAATACCTAGAAAGCTCTTATAGTAATGCTAGTAGCCTATAAGCCTGTCTTTTATAAAGCTATTATAAAGTTTAATATAAACTAAACTATTAACTAGGAGGTAATATAGATATAGTGTATTAGCTAGGTATAGAGTATCCCCTATATATACTATAGCTACTAGCAGGGGCCTTAGACACTATATATTACCCTTACTAGCTATAGCAAGGGAAGCTGTATAAACTATTACTATAATAATAGTAGTACCTACTATAGCTTCTAATAGGGTAAGCACCTAATAGTAATACCTAGTAATATATAGCTATATACTAACATAATATAGTTCCCTCTACTACTAACTAGATACCTATACTAGCTGCTACTACTACCCCTACTAGTACTATAACTACCCCTGCTAGTACTGTAACTACCTCTACTAGTACTATAACTACCCCTACTAGTGCTATAACTGCCCCTATACTATTAGTTATTATACTATCTATATAGACTACTATAGCTAGCCCTAGCAATATCTCTCCCTCCCCCTATCTTAGTTTTAGTCCTCCTAATAGCTCTATAGCTGCTAGCCCTATGCCCTATAACTAGAGGCCTTTTAGATATGACTATAGTACTTCCCTAACACCTATACCTAGCCTATACTGTTAGAGGGAGGTACCTATTATGCTAAGCTATGCAGTATATATGCAGTGACTATATAATATACTAGTAGTTATAGCTAATTTATTAATTATAACTATAGATATGCTAAGAGCATTCTAGGATAATTTTATTATAGAGTTAAGTAAGGATAATAATTAGTTAGCTTAGTTAGTTATTAAAGAGTCCCTACAGCTAGCTATAGGTTAATTCATTAATTAATAAATTAATATAACTTAGCAGTGTAAATAGAAACTATAGTATTATAGATACTAAACTAACTATATAGCTAGTCTTAAAATAACTATAACACCTTAGGATATACTATATTATAGGTATTATTCTGCCTAGGGAGTAGGTATACTATTAACTTATTTATATCTATATAGTGAGATAGTGCAATATAGAGCTAACTATATAAGAATACTAATAACTATAAATTAATACTAACAGTATACAATGACTGACCCTAGGACTTATTAATAGTTATAGTAAAACAGGGCTGTATTAGGAACTGCTAATAATAAAGTATAAAGGGATAATAACCTAGTGTAGTTATTAGGTTAATATATAGAATTAAATATATCTATAAATTAACTACTAAACTATTAATAGAGGCTTTATAGGCCTCTAGCAAGCATTAATAAATACTTATAATAATTATATAGGTACTATTACAGAGCCTACTATTAATATAGATATTATAAAGGAGCATAACTAGCATACTAATCTTTAACTATAAAATAGATAGAGGTAGACCTAGATTATTAATAGACTATAAGTATTCTAGTATATACTACTAGTCTGTAGTTATTATGCTAACATTACTAGTTTTAACCTAATTTATAGTATAGAAGATATAATAGTTATATAGAAGCTAGCTACTAATAATATTATTAATAGTAGTTATATTTATATTTTAGACTATAAGGATAGCCCTTGAGGCAAAGTACTTAGCAGATTAATACTACTATAGTTTAGTAAGTAGAAAAATAGCTATATAGACTGCCTTAATACTACTAATAGTTTAAATATACTGTAGCAGTGTAATATAGCTATTAAGAACTAGTTTATAGGAGAGCTATGCTAGGTAGTTTCTATACTTATAATTAATATTAGTAGGGGGTAGCCACATGTTATAATAGAGCTGTAATATATAAAGTTATAGCTATATATAGGAGTATTATAGATATATAGAAATAATAGCAGCCTAGCTACCCTATAGTATAACTAGTAGAGTCTGTGCCCAGTCACTACCTAGTAGTATAGTAACACTACTAAATAATAGATTATTCTAATATAGGTCCTATAAAGTCTAATTAATAGCCTTAAAAGTAAAATAATACTGTATAGTTATCTTATCCTAGATAATTATATCTACTATCTGCAGCAGATAGCCCAGGGCAGACTATAAAGTTATATTATAGCTGCTATATTTATCTAGATTAAGAGGGATCTTAAACTATGAATAGGCTGTATAGCTATAGGGAAGGAGCAGGGCTATAATACTAGATAAAGTAATATATAGAACTATCTTATCCTACTACTATAAATAGTAGTAGACTGCATAGTAGAGAAAGGTCTTGCTAGTACTACTAGGGCCCTGTAAAAAGAAGTAATAGTTAGGGGCTTATACTATAATAGCTACTATAATCTTATTAAAGTAGGACTACTAATCTTTATTTAACTATAATAATAAGTTATCCACCACAGCTGTAAGCTCATTAAGTAGAGTAGAATAGATAATATTATTAGCTATTAGACCTACCTAATTAGTTATAAAGCCTAGTAAATTAAAGTCTAATAGCTGCTAGTTATATAAATAGAGCTTCTAATTTAGTAGATATAGCCTAAAGTTAAATACTATACTATTATAGGAAGGTGCAGATAGCATCTAATTAAGCTAGTGCTATAGATTATTATAAAGACTAATATAAAACTGCTTCTAGAGGGCTGTAGGGTTAGTAACTATAGTAAAGAGTAATATAGTTATAAATAGGGTGCATAGGGCATAATTAGAGGTAAAAGTATAGGCTTTCTTAATAGCTATAGTCTACTTCTAGTTATCTTCTAGAAGATTTATTACTATATAGGCTACTTAATATATTAGATAAACCACCCCTTTAATTATATAGAGATCTACATAGCTTATAGGGCTAATATAGGTTATTAGAAGTAACTAAATAAAGTACCTCTTACCTATAAGAGGGCTATAATACTATATATAGCTAATTATATAACTATACTAGCATAGCCACTACTCCTGACTGTATCTATCCTATATATAGTTATTTAGTATATCACTATATAGACACCTTACAGCTACTATAACATATAAGTTATACTTAAAGTAGCCTATAAGAGTAGTATAGGCCTGTTATATACTCTTCTTAAGCTATATATAGTCTATATTCTCTAGAAAGTAGATAGCCTGCCTGCCCTCCTTATATATAGTAAGCTACTGCATAGATGGATACTCCTTATAGAACTAGAAGCTTAGTATATGCTAGATAGCCTCTGTTAGCCCTAGGTAATAGTTATTAAGATACTGCTTTACTTTATTTTTAATAGCTATAATCTATACTATTATAAGATTGCTGTGAGAAGCCGCGCCAGGCTACGAGCAATTCCGAACTGAGGCAAAAGACCTACTATGTTTGACCCCTATGGTCAAACATGCCTGGCTTCCATATATATATCTTTAAGGCTTACTGGATGCCCCTAACA
>NW_025091227.1:23295-24628 GCF_018404265.1 Aspergillus viridinutans | reverse complement strand
TAACTCTTTAATTTTATCTTACATTATTCTTTCTAATATTCTACTAAGCTATCTATTCCCCTTTATACTAGTGAATTTCCTTTATTATTTCCATATATATAACTCACTAGTATTCTTATTTCTTTTTCACAGGTTATGAGCCTGGCCTTGCTCCAAGGCCATACTTTATACTAGGTTTAACCTAGTAAACTATACTATTAATTATATACTAATCAATATCCCTCTATACCTATATATTAGGTATACATATATTATATCCTGAGCCTATAGAAGCTATATTTAATATGGCATCTATTGATAAGATTAGCTTGCTAAAGCTAAAAGGCTCTGATAATTATATAACCTAGTCTATTAGGACTAAGGCTACCCTTATAAAGGAAGATCTATCTTCTACTATAGAGGAAGATTCCTCTGGTAAGAAGAATGATAAGGCATTAGCTATTATAAAACTATTATGTGAAGATGGACCCCTTCTTCATATAAAGGATATAGCTAAGGCTAATAAAGGCCTGGCTAAGGCTTCAAGATCTATATAATCCTAAGGGATTTACTACTGAATATCTTACCTTAAAAGATTTCTTTAATACCACATTGGATGAATTCCAATCAATGGAAGAATATCTTAATAAGGTTAAGGCTTTAGTAGATAATCTAAAAGGAAAAGATATAATCTTACCTAATTAGGTTATTATAGCCTGGGTTTTGAATAGCCTAGGTAATGAATATGAGGGGTTTATATCTAATATAACCCAGGCCCTAAGGAATGACCCTAAAGCCTATACTATTAAATCCCTATTTTCTAGCCTTGCTGATGAGGCAAGAGGAAGGGAAAATAATAGTCATAGACTACTATATACTAAGGGTAAATCCTATAAAAGGGCTTCCCTAGGCAAATATTACCAATATTATAAGCTTACTAGTTATAATACTAGTAATTACTATTTCTTATTCCCTAATAAGGCCCCTAAAGGTTGGAAAAAGGGAAATAAGAATAATAATTAAAAGGATTCAAAGATTCATAAGAATCAGAAGAATCAAAGGAATCAGAAAGGACTAAAGGATAAGGATGGCCTAGTAGCAGTCCTATCTAGTCTAGATCCTGATCTCTTATATAATTCTTCTAATATGAATCCTAATCATGATCCTAATCATGATTCTCCTAATAGTCATCAATCTGATYATTTAGATYAAGATATAACTAAGGATCCTGAAATTTATACTCTTYATGTTATRGACCCTGATCCATTAACTATGAATGATATCCCTGATGATGAGCTATTTAATATAGCTAGAGATGAGGTATGTCTACCTCTAATAACCCCTAATACTAGGG
>NW_025091227.1:0-19485 GCF_018404265.1 Aspergillus viridinutans | reverse complement strand
AACTGAGGCAAAAGACCTACTATGTTTGACCCCTATGGTCAAACATGCCTGGCTTCCATATATATATCTTTAAGGCTTACTGGATGCCCCTAACAATTGCCCCCCTTATAGACATACTTAAAAGGGTACTTAATGGCATCTATTAACTAGCACATCTGGATATTAATATAAGCATTAAAACACTTCAGAAAGAATGGACTATAAGATATAACCTAGTAGTTATTAATAATAATTATATAGCTACTAATCTCCTTTATATTAGCCACACTTAGATTATTAGGCTAAAAGTAAATAGGGTAACTATCTTCTTCTAGAACTATATAATCTATAAATAATATTAGGAAGCCTTTAGTGTAATGATAAATACCTATAATCTTATTAACCTCTATATATAGGGCTGTAGGGTCCAGCTCACCATAAGGGCTATAGATTATTATATATTTCTCTATATAGGGAGTCATGGGTTCAGGTCCCCACCAAAACCATGGCTAATCTTAATGAAACCTACACTATTCAATAGAGCTTAAAGAGTGTAATCTAATAATAGTCCTATCACTAAAAACCATTAAGGTTTGGTGGAGTTATTCAGGGTAAAAGAAATATAATAGAAATTTAAAAGTAGTTAGTCTCCTAAAGTATACTAACTACTTTTAAATTTCTATTATATTTCTAGTTAAGAGCTATAGAATAAAGATATAAAGATAATAAATATATTAAAAAATAGAGAAAAATCAGCTAATAAGAATGGTATATATTTCATTAGGATCTAATAACAGGTGGTGGAGTAATCTATATTAGACTACTATTATTAAGAAATAATTTAAAGGTTAAGTAAACTATTAACTAGCTACTGTACTTATAGCTTACTTAATCTTAATCTAAGTAAATATAACTAGAATAAGCTTAAGGAGATAGCTAATTAGCTAGAACCAGATGTATAGAAATATTATATATTACCTAGAGAGGTAAGAGATTACTCTAATAACTATATTATATATATATAGGTGGTGTTAGGGCAGGAGAATTATAATAAGTAATTTTAACTATACTATAGTAAGTAAAGATAGTAGTTATTAAGGCTGCTAGAACCACCTAAATTAACTTAATAAAGTAATTAGACTAGTTAGACTAGATGAATAGATAACTAGATAAACTAGATAAAGTAATTAACTAGATAAACTACATAAACTAGATAAAGTAATTAAATAGGTTAAGTAGATAAACTAGATAAATAGGATAAAGAGATTAAATAGACTAACTTAACTAACTTAACTAACTACACTAACTATACTAATTAATTACCTAGATAAAGTGATTAAATAGATAAACTATATAAACTAGATAAACTAGATAATCTAGATAATAGGCCATCTAGCTAATAGATAAACTAAATAAAGTAATTAAATTAAATTAACTTTCTTAATATATTTAATCTATCTAATCTATCTAATTTAACTTATCTACTTGGCTTGATTTATTAAGTAAGATTTATAAGAGAAAATAATGCATTATAAGAATAACTAGTTAATAGGGCTATCTTTATAACTTTATATATAGTATTTAGTTTAGGGGTGTTCAGGGATTATTATCTCTTATCAATACCTCTAGTAAATATATATAGAAAGATTTACTATAGCTAGCAGGGACATAGACTATATAGCTCCCTATTAATATAGATTACTAGATCCCTTAATCCAGCCTTTAATATATACTATATTACTATAAGATATACTTTATTAATTAGAGTCTAGTCTATAGTATATTTTTTAATCTCCTTATACTTCTTATAAATATACTTATAGTATTAATAATAGAACCACTAGCACCTACTATAGTTAAGGGTTATATTATTTAATAATTATACTTCTATACTTTATACCCTATCTACTAAGGTATAGAGTATTATACCTACTTCCTTCCTATAGCTAGAGTTAGGATTAGTATAAGAGAGGAGTATCTCTAATAACTTAATACTCTTATTATTTTAAAGTTCTATAGTTAGGTACACTATAGTAGTCCTATAGATACTAATATATTTAATATTAATACTAATATTAGTCAGCCATCTTACTATATATAGGTGGTTAGAGCACATAGCTTTTATAAGAGGTATTTTACTATTAGAGTTTACCTAGTTTTTATTAATCTAGCTTATCTAATTATGCTAAAGGAACTMYATAAATARAATACTATATAGATTTTTAAGCCTATAGTACTATAAGRTATTATTARTAGTRCTATTAACTCTATTAGTAATATTATACCTATCTTAAAGGAGTTAATCTATAATATTAGGTATTAAATTCTAGTAAAGCTTAGCTTACTTACTTAGTATTATATATTATAAGAGTATATTATATGTAAGTTATATAGGGATCTAATTATAAATAGGGTTAAAGATTATTTTATTACCTATTTAAAGGATAAATATAATAACCCTAGCACTACTTACCTATTTAATATTTAACCTACTAGTAATATATCTAGGATTATTAATATAGTAAGTAATATCCCATACTATCTTATAGTAGCTAAGCTTTAGGGCTAGCTCTAGGAAGGACTATCTAAAATTATTATAGTAATTAATTAGGAAGTTAATCTTATTATAAAGAAGATAATAGTATAGGATATAATTACTCTAAATAGCTCTAGTAAGAATATTAGTTTCTAGTATATTTACCAGAGACCTAGAATATATTTATATATATTATTTAGCATTAGCAGGGTCATCCTATATTTAAAATTAGTTTAGTATATTCCAGAAATACTGCTAGTATTATAATAAACATAAAAACCCCCTAATAATAGTATTATATTATCTGCTTAAGAGTACATAATTCTAAATAGTATAGAGATTTTTATATATTACTAGTTCCTGAGTATAAATAAGGTTATCTAGTATTATAAAGTAGATTTCTATAAGTAATATAGGAAGAGCTATTATAATAATTAAGGCTCTTAGTTTTTAGCTAAGGTGAATCTATAAGCTTAGTAATATAAATATATATTATCTAGAGTTATATTAAGTCCTATATAACCCTTTATAGAGATATCTTTAGTTTCTATTAGGAGATAGAAGGCTGAAAGAGGGTATTTATTATTTAATCTAAGAGTAGATAAAAGTCTACTAAATAGGCTTTATAGTATATTCTAAATATAGCTAAAATACTATATAGAGAGTAGCTATAGCTAGTCTTTATTTATTTTAAGTCTAGTTTAATTAGTAATAATATTCTAGTATCTAAAAGAGGCTTTATATATAAAGTATATAGATTCCTAAAACTAAGAATAAATATCTCTTTTATTAATAGTTCTATAATTAGATTTACCTTACCTAATTTAATATAACTAGGCTAAGCTTAAGGACATAATCTACTATCTAGATTTAAATATAGAGAACTATTAAGGATTACTTATTAAGGTAAAGAATTACTTTAATAGTCTTATTAGGTAGATATGGGTGGTATTAAGGCAGGAGTATTTTAATAGGTTAATTTTATCTCTATTATAGCAGGTGAAGGAAGTTACTAAGCCTTATAGATAATACTATAATATATAAGATATTAGGTAGGGAAAGAACTATTTTCTAATTTTCTAGCTATTTCTTTATTATACTATAGCCTTGCATATTATTAGTGGTATAAGTATATAGAGAAATCAAAATCTTATTAATACTAAGAAGTAATATAATATAATTCTATAGGGCTATACTTTAATTAAATAAAGATAGTTAATCATCTATATGTAGTAAACTAAATAAACTAAATAAACTAGATAACTAGATAGACTCCATAAACTGCATAAACTAGATGAACTGAACTAACTAGACTAAGTGAATGACTGGATGACTAGATAAACTAGATGACTGGACAAACTAGATAAACTAGATGAACTGGATGAACTGGATGAACTGGATGAACTGGATGAACTAGACAAACTAGACAAACTGGACGAACTAGATGAACTAGATGAACTAGATGAACTAGATAAACTGGATGAACTAGATAAACTAGACTAACTAGATAAACTAGATAACAGGGCAACTAGACCAACTACATAAAGTAGATAAACTAGTGATTAACTGCACTAACTGCACTAAGTAATTAACTAGATAAAGTAATTAAATGGACAAACTGTATAAACTAGATAAACTAGGTGATCTAGATAATAGGCTAACTAGATAATGGATAAACTAAATAAAGAGATTAAATTAAATTAACTTTCTTAATATATTTAACTTATCTAACCCATCTAATTTAACTTATCTAACTTATTATAGAGTAAAGTAAAGCATATCTTATTATATAATTTATATCCCCTTCTAGCTGTCTATCTTAGTGCTTAAGCTAATTAGTTAAAGAAAAGGGCTTCCTAGACTTCTAATTAGTCTACTAAACTTTATATTATGTGCTACCTATCTAAGCTCCTATATATATTAGGGGCCTAGGGGGCTGCGCCCCCTAGATTATAATTATTATTTTATAGTATCCTAGAGTCCTAATATAATAATATAATAAAAGGAAGGGTCTGGGGGGCCCTACCCCCCTAGTAATAATTAATACCTTTCTTATTAACTTATGCCCCACAGCGGCCTTAGGTCACTTAGGTAATAGATAGATAGTATCTACTAGCTATATAATTTATATAGACTATACCTAAGTAGGCCACTCAGCATCTAATTAATAATTAGAGTAGTTTAGTTAAATATTTATTACTTAGTATACTATGCAGCTTGCTTTACAGGCCTTAGGTAATTATAGACTTATAGCTAGCTATACCTAGTTTAACTTATCTACTTTACTTAATCTATTAAGTAAGATTTACAGGAGAAAAATAATATATTATAAGGAGGACTAGTTAACAGGGCTATCTTTATAACTTCCTATATAGTATTTAGTTTAGGTATATCCCTTATCCACACCTCTTATAAACTAGTATAGAGAGGCTTACTATCACTAGTAGGGTGTAGATTATATAGCTTACTATTAATATAGATTATTAGATCCCTTAAGCTAGACTGGGATGCATACTATGCTATAAGGTCTTATAAAAATAGTTAATAACCCTATTAGTAATATTACATCTATTAAGTTATTTAGTAAGGGTAATAGTTAAATCCTAGTAGAGCTATACTTACTTATACTACCTAATACTTTAGTAGAGGAATTATGCTGCTAGTTATAGATAGATCTAATTATAAATTAGTTTAAAGATAGTTTAATTACTAGTCTATATAGTAAGGGTAATGATCCTTAAACTCTAGGCAGATTTAATATTCACCCTATTAGTAATATATAGGTAGGCCATAGGGGTAACCTCTTAAGTAGTATTAATATTATTAGTAATATCCTATATAATCTTATTATAGCTAATAGTAAGGGCTAGCCCTAGGAATAACTATCTAAAATTATTAAAGTAATCTACTAAGAAGCTAATCTAATTATAAAGAAGATAATAATATAGGATATAATAACTATAGATAGTACTAGTAAGTATATCAGGTTCTAGCCTAATTTATAGAGGCCTAGAAGATATTTATATATACTATCTAGCTTTAGCAGGGCTATCTTAGATTTAAAACTAGTTTACTATATTATAGAAGTATCTCTAGTGTATTAGGTTATATAGAAAACCTTTAATAATTATATAGTATTATTTACTTAACAGGGCATAGGTTTAAGTAGTATAGAGATTTATATATATTATTAGCTACTAGGTATAAATAAGGTTATCTAGTATCTAAAACTAGATTTTAATAGGTAGTATAGGAAGAGGTATTATAGTATTTAAATCTAATAATAGATACTTAAAGGATATATAAACTAGATAAAGTAGTTAACTAGATAAAGTAGATAAACTAAATAAAGTATAAATATCTACTCTATTATATATTATTTACTATCTCTACTACTTAGGCCTATTACCCTAGACCCTTATCTTACTCCTTCTCCTATAATTAATTCTTTTTTTCTTTTATTCTTTATCTATCCTCTTCTCCCATATTAGATGCTTTATTTAGTTTATATAAGATATTACTATTATAGTAACCTTATATATAGTACTCTTAGCATATATCTAGCTTTAATTAAGCTTTATATAATAGTAGATAACTAGATTTATTTTAGCCTTAACCCCTATAGTCCCTATTTCAGCATAAATTTAATAATCTATAAGAGTTTACTAATAATATAATTATTATATAGATTACTCCTCTAGGCATGCTAGTAGAATGACCTAAGTTAATACTAGAGATCCTTTTAATAAATATTCCTAGTATTATAGAGGAAATTTTTACTAGTATTAGCTACTAAGACTAAATAACTCTAGGCCAGACATGCCACATAATTAGGGATATTATTAGTACTATAGTAGTGATATTTAATATAAAGATAGGGTGCTTATATAGACTATTATATTATAAGGATAGCTCCTATACTATTAGGCCACTCTATCTATATAAGATTACTTTCTACTATCTAAAAGTCTTCTGCTAGAAGGGCTATAGGGTATACCTTTATTAGATATTACTACTAGATAAAGACTCTATCTATTACTACCTAATTATATTCTTAAATATATTAAAGTTTAGAAGATAGATTTAAGTTATTAAGATTATTAAGGTTCCTTTTCTATTACTAAACTAGTTCTAGATTATATAGCTATAAGACTTCCCTTTTCTAAAATTATTATCTCTAATTTTTTACTTCCTATAGACTATAGATAGGCTAGAGCTCCTAAATAACTTTTCTTAGAGTATAATAGAGCTCTTAATCTATTATAATATTAACTTTACTATTAACTACTATCTATAGGATAGTAGATTATTACCTAAGTTTAAAAATATTAGAGAATATAGCTTATATAGGGTAGTAGAGAAGATCCTTCTATTTATTTAGTATTCCCACCTAAACCTATTATAGGTAGGAATAATAATTAATATATAGTTAACTAAGTATATAGACTTAAGCTTCTTTAGTTAAGAGATAGAGATTTATTAAGACTACTATAATTCTAGGCTTTCTAGTTAAGCTTAGTAAATTACTAAATATATTAGCTATTCTAGTATAATACTAAATCTTACTTCCCTAATTATAAAAAGCTTTAATCCCTTAGTAAACTATAATAAGTTATATTAATATAATTATTATAATACTATCCTTCATAGCTACTATTTTCTAAAAAGCTAGCTAGGGGTAAGGAGTTAGGCCCTCCTAAAAAAGTATAGAGACTACTCCTATTAAGTAGTAACAGAGGCCTTATATTATAAACTAATATAAGATAATAATAGATATAAAGTACTAGTAAACTAGTAATCTCTCCTAAAAGCTACTTTAATCTAGTACTTATAGAATAATAATAACTAACTAGATATATAGACCCTAAAACTAGAGAAACTAATATTTAGAAGCATCCCTAACTAAGGCCTAGCTATTAATAATAATAATAATAATAATAATAATAAAGTTAGCTATAATAAATATAAAGGGGCCTAAYAGCTAGCTATAGGTACTAGTARTTACTATCTACTTATAATCTAMTAGTRTCTRCTACTTTAATATATTATTTYYTATAYATAAYAGGTCTATCCTCTATTATTAAAGYWAGAGTTTAAAGATRGATAGGTCCTTAATCTAGACTATAATAGAGATAAGGGAGATAGCTTACCTTACTACTATACTTATATAAAGCTAGCCCTAGAAGAAGATATAGAGATATCTATTAATTTACCTAGCCCTGCACCAGTACTATAAACTAGATAAACTAGATTAACTAGATAAACTAGATTAACTTATTTAATATATTTAACTTATCTAACTTATTATATTAGATTCAAATCCTTATTAGAGCTAACTAATATCCTATATAATTTACTAAGAGATATACCCTAGTTACCTCTATACTTCTTACTACTATTATTATATCCTATAGAACTATGCCATCCTAGCTTCCTATTTAGTAAATATTATTATCTATAGCTAGGCCTATTTAGCTTACTAGTAAAATTACTATATAACTTACTTATATTAGAGGAGCTATACTATCTTATATTATATAATATATACTTACTATTATATCTACCTTAGTTACTGTGTAAGCTGCTCCTATTTAACCTATATATTATCTAGATCTAAGTCTATCTTAAAGTCTGCAGCTAATAGGTCTGTATTTAATATTATTAATATATTAAAGGTCTTAGGCTAGAAATATAACTACTATAACTATATAGATTATAGGATATTTAGCTATTAGATCTACTACTACTAAGCTGCTAGTAGTACCTATATATAGAGAGTAAGATACTCTATAAGCTATTTTAGATTAGTATAAAGCTAGTTTAATAATAACTTTTCTATATATAAGAATAATTATAGATAGTAATAATATAGTTCTACTACTAATAAGTACTTCTAAATAGGGCTACTACACACCCTAATAGCTAGTAGGGGGAGGTTAGGGGTATAGGAAATAGACTACTCTACTATCTCTATTAGCTAGGTATCTAAGTTTATAGGGATTAGCAGGAGCTAAATATCTAGACTATAAGGATATATTATATACTTTTAGCCCTAAAGGGGAAGCTACTTAACCTCTATAGTCTATATAACCCATCTACCTTATAGCTACTAGCTATAGTAGTACTCTATAAGACCTAGGTATATACTAGCCTAGGTTTAGAGCTTATTATCTATATTATATAACTAGAATACCTGGGTGCTTAGGTATAGTAAGATAAAATATATCTAGATAAAGATCTACTTAAGAATTATCTACTATGCCCATGCCTGGTGGAGTCTATAGACCTATATAATAATAGTAAAATACTACTAATAGAGTACCTAGTATACTTTAAACTCCTAGTACTTCTAGGGCTAGTTACTATTATTATTATTACTATCCTAGCCCTAAAGCTATATAAAAAGCACCTTAAGGCTAGTAACCTTTATCTTTATCCTAGTTATAAAGTATAGGTTAGATTTTAGAAAACTATTATAGAATATATAAGTAAAACCCTAGAGGGTTAATAGCACCTTATTATAGTAGCTAGTAGCTAGGCTATTAGGATATAGGGGCTACTAGATATAAAGATCTACTAGAGTTTAGAAGATATCCTTATAGAATACTTCTAGATAAAGGTAGATAAGGAGCTAGAGAAGCTATAATAAGTATAAAAGATCTCTATAGAGGTCCTTTATCTAGAAGAAAATATTATAGAACTATAGAAAGTTAGTTTTTATATAAACTATAGCCTAGTACTAGGAAATATATATAGACTAGAGGCTTAGGGTGTTAAAGATAATATAAATATAGTATTATAGATAAAAAGTTATTAAATCTTAGTTAATCTTTCTATCTTAGAGCTAGATATAGCTAAACTACTCTAGTATTAGGCTTATATCTATCCTCTCTTAGATTAGTACTATATTAGAGCTATTTAGTAGTTACCTAACCTACTAATCTAGCTAAAGCCTATTACTCTACTATAGGTGGTTATCTTACCTACTATACCCTTAGAGTAGATATTATAGAAATATTATTATTACCTATATATACTTCTAGTAGATAACTTACTATAGCTATAGGCTATATATTATTTTAAACCCTATATATATTTTATTAATATTCTATTATAGCTAACCCAGGAAGTAATTACTCTAATAGTAGAAGAAGAATAGAGTAGTTAATAGGACCTATAATAGCTCTATAGCCTATCTATATTTATATATCTCCTAGTTAAGTATAATAAGTAGTATACTAGTGACTTAATACTCTTCCTAAACCCTATAGAACTACTAATAACTAGTATTTAGGGTGATATAGTATTACTACTTTATATAGATATATACTTAGAGAAGTATAAGTGGGGAATAGTAGATAGTAGAACTAATATACTATTATATCTAGAGTAACCCTAGATCTAGTACTAATATATCTAGATTCTTATTCTAGAATAGGCCTTACTTCCTAGTAATAAGTATATCTTTATATATATTATATAGTTAAGTGTACTAAAGGCCCTACTTTTATAGTATAGACTAATAATATAGCTCTATAGTAATAGAGATAGCATCCTAAAGGAAGGAGATAGGGTAGAATTCTTAGTACTAAAAAGAATAAAAAGAAGATATTAAATTAGAGTTAGCTATAGAAGCCCTCTCTTTAGATTTAGAGATCTTAATCTTACTTTTAGTCCCTCTCTTACTATTACTTTTACTTCCCTTATAATAACTACTTTTAGAGGTTATATCTATTCCTAATTTATCTTTAAGTAGAGGATAGGAAGTAGTTACCTATTAGCTAGATTTAGTAGACTATAGCTATCTAGATAATAAGGACCTAATATTAGAAGATAAGTTTAGAGTTTACTCCCTATACTCTAGGGCTCCTATACTACTAGTAATATTATTATAGTAATAGAGCTACTAGTAAAAGAAGGTTAAATAATAGTATTACTAAAGGAAAGTTAGTTAGTTTAGAAACTCTAGATATAATAATATAATAACCTCTTTAGCTATACTATAGAAATCCTACTATAAATAGGTAGTATCTATAGCCTAATTCTATTACTTAAAGAAGGCATCCTATATTCCTAATTAGATAGGGTACTAAGTAATAAGTTTTAGGTTCTTTATAGTAAGAAGTAGCTAGAGACCCTAGAACTAATAAAGACTATTTTACTTAATATACTATAGTACCTTACCCTAAAGACTACTAAGATAGCCTACCTAAAGAGGAAAGTAGAACTCCTAGAGTTATAATTACTTATACTAGATTTAATATACTCCCTCTACATAGACTATAGTAGTATTAAGCTAGATATATACTATACTAGATAGTAGGTAGTAAAGAATAGCTGCTAGATATACTTACTAGATAGTAGGAAGAAGGATCTAGTTAGTCTAAAGAGTATATTTCTCTACTATTATAATCTAATATTAGTAGGTAGTACTAAATAAGTAAGAGAAGAGAAGATAAATCTCTATCTCTAGAAAGCTAGTAAGCTACCTAAATAGAAGATAGGGAATCTAATAAATTAGCTAATAGCTTATATATAGCTTTCTTATCTTAGGATTATCCTAATAGATAGAGAGTAAAGCCAGGTAAAGAGAACTCTATAGATTACTAGTAAATAATTAAATAGCTTTCTAATAAAAATTATCTTAAGCTACTATAATGCTTAAGGTAAAGCCCCCTATACTATTAATATTAAACTAGGTAGGGATAATTATAGAGATTAGTACTAGATTATATCTAGAATCTACTATAAGAGATATAGATAGTAGACCTCCCTCTTATACTTAATCTCTAGCTATATCTAATATTATAATAGATATCCTACTAAAAACCTATTAATACTAGGTAGAGGGGAAGAGGGTATCCTATAATATTAGGTATTAGACTATATCTACTTAGGCTAGTATATCTAGGCACTTCTATATCACTATCTTACCTAGAGATATTATATTAGAGGTTACTATTATAGCTATAGTATAAGTATCTAGATAGTAACTATAATATTAGTAAAGCTACTTAGCTAACTTCTCCCTAAGTAGATCTAGTAGTAGAGAGCTAGGGAGAGCCTAGGATCTTAGAGCTATTACTAATATAAGTAGTACTAAGGACTTAGATAGCTAGTTTAGTTCTTCTAATAGACTTAGGTAATTTAAAAGGAGAGATAAGGACCCTTTATAATATTTAATAACTAAGTTTTAAGTTAAAAAAGGCCTACTTACTATTAGATATTACTTCCTTTTCTTAATAAGAAGAGATAATATTAGAATCCTCTAAAATTAATATAAAAATACTATTCTCTTCTTATTCCTATTTCTTACTATTTTCCCCTCTATCCTTCTCTACCCCCTGCTCTCTAGTACCTTAGTTTAATCTAGAGTATATAGTCTCTTATAGAACTAGAATAGCCTCTAGAGTTTCTTCTAAATAGCTAAAAATATTAGCTAAACTAGGAGATAGAATAGAACCTAGTTACTCTTATAGATCCTATATAAGGAAAAGAGAGCTAAATTAAGGTAATAATAAAGCTTACTATAAAGAAGAAATTAGTATCTCTTAATATTCTATCCTCTATTACTCCTAGTATTACTATACCCAGGCTCTAGTTACTTCCTAATTATTAATATAGATCTATCACTATTCCTATAGTATTTCAGTAAGGAAAAAAGTAGTATTATAAAAAACTTATCTATAATAAGGAAACTACCTATATAATCTAGAACTATCAAATAATAATATATCTAATTAGGCTTTTTAGGGTATGCGGGGTAACTAGAAAAAGAAAATTTAAATATATAAATAAAAATATAAATAAAAATAAATCTATAATAAACACATAAATAAAAGGATGAAAGGTTAACTAAATAATTAATTATATTTCTAATATATAGAGGGATCTAAAGCATCCTAATCCTAGTAGAATTAGAATAAAAAGTAAACCTATATAAGTCTTATAACTCTTATTAGAAAACCTAGCCTATAAAGAAGGTAATAATCTATATTTCTATTTAAGTAATTTACTAGTATCTTATAATCCCTTCTTAATATTAAACTAGAATTATATTATTAACCTTCTTTCCCTATATTAAATATAGTTACTATAAGGTAGGCAGTAAAATTAGTACTTAAGAATAGCTCTATCTATCTATTACTAAAGGATATATTAAAAATCTCTAAATCTCTAAGTAGTTCTTCTTATCTCTCTATACCCCTAACTTCAGTACTATAAGTACTTTATAAAGGATCTATACCTAATCCCCTTATAGATAAGAGAAGGGGTACTAAAGCATTAGATAAAGCCTAAACTCTATAGGTAAAGAGGTTAATATATATAGGTAATATACTAGGAGCTATTTATAGTAAGTAAGAATAGAGATTATTACCCTAGAGCATAACTATATTTATATAAGGGGACCTAATAATATAAATAATAGCACCTAAATAAACTATATTAGTTTTCTATTAGTAAATTAAATTAGAGACTACCTAAGAGTATATTAATCTAATTAATAATATAAGTAAGCAAGCAGGATTAGTAGATATAAGGATACTTATAAGAATAAAATTATTAAATTAGCTAAGAAGGATAAAGCTTAGTATTAAGGCTACTATTAAATAGATAAAGGGTAATAGTCCTAGTTCATCTAGTAGAGCTAGACTAGGTAGCTCTATAGTTAGTAAGTATTAATTACTAGTAAGTATCTATAAATTATCCTTACTAATATAGTCCTCTAGATCATAAAGTCCTATTTCCTATCTAAGAATAATTTCTAGGACCCCTAAGTAGCTAATTCTTAATTATTACTATTTAAGCTTAGTAATATCTTCTACTATACTATTAATAATTATAGAYCTAGTCTARATTACTARATAAAATATACTCYCCCTAAACTAGGCTTATAGRAGYTATATAGCTCCATAATATAAATTTTCCTTATAGTATTAGGAGTTAGAAGAGGACTAGATCTAAAAGATAATAATTAAGAGTAAGTAGGGAATATTTTAGCCTTACTACTAGAAATATCTATAGTCTAAAGAGAAGACTAAGTAGCTACTTAAGCTATTTAGTAAATATAGGCCCTCCTAGGCTCTAATACTGCAAAAGGATAAAGAAATAGGATGGGTTTTTATATTATATTAGATAAATATTAATCTAAAAGATTAAGTATAGAATATTAAGACTAATATATTAAGATAAATCTATGCTAGACCCTATTACTAGACTATATATCTATTAACTAACCTCTAGGAAGCAAGCACTGGTTCCTTAGGAATTTAGTAATATCTCTCTTAGAGATAAGAAGATCTAGTCTATTATCTATACTTAGTAGAGGATGGAACTATAGGGCCTTATTATATTAGACTATAAATAGAGCTATTCTATTATATATTTTATTAGATTAATAGTAATATTTTATATATATAATTCTCTACTAAGCCCTAGACAGTATAAACAGTATAGATAGTCCCTAATAGAGGATATATATAGTATAGGTAGAAGCTGAATTAATTAGCCTACTAGATAAACTAGATAAACTAGATAAACTAGATAAACTAGATAAACACCTAGCATACTTAGTAATTAGGGTTATAGTTAGATAGGTCTATAGCATTAGGAGCAGACCTAATTAAGAGTAGGTGATATAAGACTAAGAATTAGATAGGGGGTAATAATAGAAGATAGTAATACTATAGATATAGCTATAGAAGACCTTACCTAAGTAAAGAAGGAATAGCCTATAGAGTATAATATAGAGAAGAGTACTATATAGATTATTATTATCTATAAGATACTAATTAAGTTAAGTAAAGGGATTAAGTACTATTAATATCTAGATCTTAATATACCTAAAATTTATACCTAGCTCCTCCTATAGCAGTGGCTTCTCTTTATAGCCCTTTATATAAAATATAGCTAGCTATCTTATTCTTAATCTACCTTATTCACCTATTATCCTACTTACTCTAGTAATAGGGGACCTAAATCTGCTGCTAATCCCTCTAATAGGATATATCTAAGTAGTAGAGCCTAATGTCCTACTAAACCTATAAGAAGCTAGTAGTAGTATCTATTATTAGGCCTAAAGCTAAGATGTATAATAAAGAATAAAAACTAGAGATTCTATAGAGAGGCCTATAACCTATAGGGCTATTACTATAGATAGTATTAGACTATTATAGCTAATATATAGAGAAGATAATTAAGTGCTTTAGTGGCATAGGTAGGGAGATATAACTAAATAAATAGAATAAAAGAGATAAGCTGATTAATAGTTAATAGATAATAGATAATAAATGATAAAGTAGATGAACTAAATAAACTAGTTAATAGTTAATAGTTAATAAGATGATGAAGTAGGTGGACTGGATGAACTAGAGGAACTAGATAAACTGGATAAACTAGATGAACTAGATGAACTGGATGAACTAGATAAACTAGATGAACTAGACAAACTAGATGAACTAGATAAACTAGATAAACTGGATGAACTAGACAAACTGGATGAACTGGACGAACTAGATGAACTGGATGAACTAGATGAACTAGATAAACTGGATAAACTGGATGAACTGGATGAACTAGATAAACTAGATAAACTAGACTAACTTTACCTCCACTAGGCATAGTTAGTCAAGTAAGCTTTATTTACTAATTAACTAAAGGATATTTATTATAGGTATAGAGCTTCTTTATCTCTATAGAATAAGAATTTTAATAATAAGAGAATATATAAGGCTAAAAAATAGATTATGCAGATATAAGTCCTAAGTAGCTAGCTAAGAAGTATAAATAACCTTATAATAAATAGTAATAGGCTTTACCCTTAGGCAGCATGCACCTGTTTAGTAGCTAGAGTATAATAAGAAGATCTCTATAATACTAAAAATAATATAGAATAGTATAAGTAGGTACATCACTAAGCCTCTTATACTATATATCTAGGCTATACTATAGATTACCCCTAAGGAACTATACATACACTAGCTAACTATAGCTATTATTAATAAGTACCTAAATAAAGTATCCATTAGGATCAGAATCCCCATAAGACTAGTTAAAACTAAGGGCAGGAAGCTGTGGTGAATCATAAGTATAGTAGTAATACTATAATAGGCTATATTTAGATAAGAGTATTACTAGGTGTTATAGTCTATGCTATCCTTTATATTAAGGATTAGTATTTAGCCTAAGTAGTAAAGTATATAATAATTAAATATAATAATTTAGTATACTAGGCTAGCTTATAGATCTAATTAGCTATAGTATAACTTATCTATAGCTCTCTTCTAAGGGCTTCTTTTTATTAGTCTTTAATAGTTCTTAAATAGCTTAGATACAGGGTGATAGTACTAAAGATAGTAATACTATAGATATAACTATAGAAGACCTTACCTAAGAGAAGGAGGAATATCCTATAGAGTATAATATTAAGAAGAGCCCTATATAGATTACTATTATCTATAAGATACTAATTAATCTAAGTAAAGGGATTAAGTACTATTAGTATCTTAGTCCTAATATACTTAGAATTTATACTTAGAATTTACCCCTAGCTCCTCTAATAGTAGTAGCTCCCCTTTATAGCCCTCTATATTAAATATATATAGCTATCTTACTCTTAATCTATACTATTTACCTATTCTCCTACTTACTCTAGTAGTAGAGGACCTAAAGTAACTATATCTACTTCTAACTCCTCTAATAGGATATACTTAAGTAGTGGAGCTAAGGGCTTACTAAATATATTATAAGCTTATAATAATATTATATAGCCTGAAATTAAGGTGTATATTAAAGAATAAAACTAGGGATTCTATAGGGAGGCCTATAATCTATAGGGCTATTACTATAAGATAGTATTAGGCTATTATAGCTAATATATAGACTAGTCTATAAGGATAATTAAGTACTTAGTTAGTATAGGTAGATTTAGAGACTCTAAGGTCTATTAGGTATAATAGTACCTAAGGAGTATAATAGACTAATTTTACTTAAAGAGTTCTATAAATTAAACTAGAGTAGAAGTCCCTTATATAGTAACTAGGCTATTTAGGGCTTAGAATTTTATAAAGAGCTTATCTATAGTAAGATTCTATATATTATAGTTACTACCCTACTTAGATACTACCTTTAATTATCTATAATTACCTTAGTAGGTAAAGATCTGCTGCTTATATTCTATACTAGGCATAATAAAGTAAATATAGGTTATTTAGAGGTTGTACTAGCCTATCTAGTAAATTTATATAAATACCTAGTCTTTAATACCTTTCAGGAAATTAGGCTTAAAGAGGATGGCCTAGAAGGCATAAGTATAGATATAGCTAGTCCTAATAATCCTAGTAGTAGATATAAGAATGTCTAGACTTTAAGTCTTTATATTATTATTCTCTACTTTAGCCTTAGTATTAAGATTCTAGAAGATATCTATATAGCTCTAGTAATTTTTATTACTCACCTATAAAGTCTTTATATAATGATTAGGAAATATATTTACTAAGGCCTAGTAAGATATAGGTAGATTAGTAATAATAATTAATTATACTAATAATAGATTAGGAATAGAGTAGGGACCTACTAGGCTTAGAATAAATACTATAATAGGATGCTTAGTTATAATTAAGAACTTCTCTAGTCTACCCTAGTAGTTAGTAAGGTGCTTATTAATTATTCTATATAGATATTTAAACTTAGATAACCTATTTATAACTATATCTAGGTAATTACTAATTAGGCATACCTTAGAGTTTTAATTCTATCCTAGTTAGTTAAGATTATTATAAGAAAATATAATCTTATTAAGACCACCTAACTAGTTAATAAGGTTAAGAAGTCTAGGGAAGCTTATTAGGATCTATAGCTATCTAAGCTTATAGGAGCCTACTATAGAGAGTTAAAATTATTACTTCTAGCTATCTACTTAAGCTATAGCTCTGATCCTATCTAGTTTCTTAGATAGTGCAGAATCTATTAGTTAGATAATAGGAAGGTAGTGCCCTGGGATGGGGCATTCTATATCCTTCCTCTTATCTAGAGGTAGTTTAATTATTATATAGCTAAACTATTAGGAATTAATAGTTTGTTAGATAAATCCTAGGATAGTTAGTATAAGTTTGAATTCCTAGATAAGGGGCCCTAGCTAAGTATTAGCCTTATTTACCTACTTAGTAAATTACACCCTAAGTTACTTAATTTTTTTAGAGGTATAGTATTATAGTGCCTAATGCTATATCTACTAAGATTTCTCTAGTAAATCTATATAGGTAGCTATATTACTAGGTAAGATTTTAAATAATATACTACTTAATATCTATATAGCTAGCATAGCTTACTTATATAAATAATTAAAAAGTATAATAGTAGTTTCTTTAAGCTTCTCCTCATAGTACTTATCCTAAAATACCTATATAAATTAGGCACTATTTATATTAACTTTTCTCCTAGGGGTATATGAACCCTTATTAGCTATAGGGACTAGGGCTATAGAGAATATAGTTAAGAGGTCTAATATATAGTTTAAAATACTTCTAGGGGCAGAGAGGATTATAAACTAGTCTATATCTTTAGGAATTATACCTTTATTATAGTTAGAAGTAGCTATAACTACTTAGGTTTTCTCTATATATAGACTCTTATCAGTACTTACTATATATATATATATATAAATCTACTAATTAGCCTTAGTAATTATAAGTAATTTTTTTAGCTAAAATACCCTAATAGTCTATACACCCTAGATTAGAGTACTATGCCTAAGTAGCAGGGTTATATTTAGTAAGGGGTGCTATTTAACTATATTATTCTACTTCTTTATCTATACTTAAAAGAGGTGCCTAGGGGTGATAACTAGATTTAAACTATTATAGATTTTTATATATTTAGTAGTAGGACCTGCCTATATATAGGGGTAGTAGATTAGAAAGTCTATAGTACTTAGGCACTTATTATTAGGCCCTTAGTCTTTAGATAAGAGATATTTACTATTATTAGTAGCTTATAACTTCTTTATTACTTACATAGCTACCCACACCTAGTAGCTAATAACATAAAGCATAATAGCAGTAGTAGTCTATATTAGATAAAAAAGCCTAGGTTAGTATCTATATTATATATTAATAATACCTAGATAGTAGCGGGCTTGCTTACCTTACCTAAGCCTATATTATCTATAAGATATCCTCTATTTAGGGCTCTCTTAGTAGTTAATATCTAGTATACTATAAAGGCCTGATAAGGCTTCAGTATATAATATAGGCTAGATATTCTAATTTTATTATTAGGCTATTCTCTAAAGTTATCTCTAAGCTTATAGAATCTCTAGCAGTCCACCTAGGTCCTTAGATCAAGCTAGTTAATAGTAAATAAGGTCTAGAAGTATTATAACCTAGTTATTATATTATTAGTTTCTAATTAACCACTCTAGTAATACTAGATATATAATATAGTATATAATAACTTACTTATCTATTAACTCCTCCTATATTATAGCTATAATATTAACTATATTATTATTAGCTATCTTATCTATATTATTATTATTAGTGGACCCTACAACACCTATAATAACTCTAGATATATTTAGGCTAGTTATAAGTTAGTTAGAGAATTAAACTGCTACTTAAGATATAATATCTCTAGGTATAGGAGTAACTAGTATTAAAGATTTATAGGTCCTAGGGGCCTATACTATTATCTAATCTATTATTATAACTACTACTATGATTATTAGGATTATTAATAATAATAACCTAGGCTAGTTACTTAATAGTCTTATTAGATCTATTATCTAGAGGAGGGCTTGTAGACCTTTTATTTAGTTAGTTAGTACTAAATTAATTAATACCTTCCTTAGTAAAGTTAATCTTAATCTTAATCTTAGGGTTAGGGTTAGGGTTAGGGTTAGGGTTAGGGTTAGGGTTAGGGTTAGGGTTAGGGTTAGGGTTAGGGTTAGGGTTAGGGTTAGGGTTAGGGTT
>NW_025091226.1:1495751-1499830 GCF_018404265.1 Aspergillus viridinutans | reverse complement strand
TATATTTATAATTAGTTACTTTATATAAATAATAGATATTTATGCATGCCATACTTATTACTCTAAGAAATATTATAAAATACTTATAATAAGAATAGCTACCTAGGTATTAATAAGATGCTGGAATTACTTCACAGCTTAATATTTTATTATATTAAGTATTAGGTAAAGTAATATATTAAATTTTACCCTAATTACTAGAAAAAGTAGATATAAAGATATTTACTATATAAGGTATTATAACTATTAGTTACTCTACTAATTCCTTTCTATATTATAATAATTAATATTATTATTACTTTGCCTGACACAGGATATTTTAATTCTATTATATTAGTTACTAATAAATTTATAAAAAGGATGATAGCTATACTAGGACACTTAATATAGAAAGCTAGAGAATAGGTAAATATACTACTTATAGCTTTAGATACTAGAGACTAGGGTATTCCTAAATATATTATCTTAGATAGGGACCCTAAGTTTATATTAGAAATATAGATAGAATTTACTAAATCTTTAGGTGTTAAATAGTATTATTCTATAGTATACTATACTTAGACTAATAGATAGAGTAAATAGAGTAACTAAATTATTAAGATCTACTTATATTATATAATTACCTTACTTAACTAAATCACTAACTAGCTAATAGTATTACTAATAATATAAAGGATTTTTAACTTAATAATAAATACTTCCACCAAGGAGATACTATATTAGTTAATATATAATCTTTAGTTACTAACTCCCCTTAATATGGGTTATACTAAACTAACTAAGTAATCTTTTTCCTACTATATATCTATAGTAGAGGCCTTATAATTTATAGCTATATCTATAAAGTATAGATATAATAGTTAATATATACTAATAGCCTTTTATAAGGATAATAAGGTCCTTTTAAAACTCTATATAGGTTATACTATACAGTTAACCCTGGGCTGGAAACTTAGAAACTAATATACAGGCCTATTTAAAGTTTTAGAGAGAGTTAGACCTCTAGCTTATAAACTAGACTTTCTAAAAGACTAGTAGCTATACCTAGTAATCTCTATTATCTACCTAAAGAAATATAATAATAGGGATCCTTTTAATTATAAACTAGAAGAACCTAGTCCTATTTATATAGATAGTAATATAGATAAGTATTAGTCCTATAAGCTTAAAAGAATTATTACTAAATATAAAATTCTAGCTAAAGACAGGAAGAAAAAGTTAATATAATACCTTACTAAGTAGAAAGGCTAGAGTAATAAGTAGAACTAATAGATATTACTTAACTAACTTAATAATATAAAAGAATTAGTCTAGGAATTTAAGAATAAAGTAAAGGATAAAGGGAAAACTAAAATATAGTAGTTTATACTATACTCTTATATCTATATTTATTATTCTATATTATATTTATTATATATTCTATTTTCTATTTATATATATCTATGCTATTCACTACCTAGTTTCTTTAATATATTATTTACTATTATTATCACTAGTTAAGTAAATTAGTTTCTTTACTATATTATTTACTATTATTATTATTAGTTAAGTAAATCTTATATATTTTAGCCCTCCCTAATACTTTACTCTATCTTCTCTCTATCTTTCTATAATACCCTTTTTTTTTCTTCCTACTTATATTAGTAATACTATAATTTCTGCTCTACTATTCTAATACTATTATAACTTACCTATCCTTAATACACTTCTAGTGCATCTATCTACTACTAGATATATATATTAAACCTAATAGCTCCTTATCTCTAGATAAAATTATTAAGTCCTTACCTATAGTATTCCCTAAATAGATATTTATGCATCCTTAAATGCACCCTAATATTAGTAGAAAATTAATAGAAAGACTTTAGGATTTTAAAACTTAACTAATTCCTAATTTACTAGATATAAAAGAATGGCTTTACCTACCTACTAGAGTTCTTAATAAGCTTTAAAGATAGATAGAAGTATAGCTATATAAAGATAGATTAATACCCCCCTAAAAGAAGTAGATAGCTAAGAATCTTATTAAGGATATAGCTACTTAGCTAGAATCTAGTAATCTAATACTAGAAAATCTTATCTTAGGATACCTTACACTGGATAAGTAATAGAAAGAAGAGTTATTTAAAATTAAATATAATAATCTCTTATAGACCCTTAGATTAAATAATTATAAAATCTTAGATCCTCCCTTAAGCTTCTCTACACTAGCGTCTTTTTAGCTTAACCTAGAAGATATAGGTAGAATAAAGAAAATAGAAGCTGAAAAACTAACTAAGAAGTAGAAAAAAGAAAGAGAAGTAGAGGAGAAGAAATAATAAGTAATATAACTAGCTAAATTAACTATATATAATCTATTTCTTCTAATACTAATAAAATTCCACCTGAAGAACCTAGATATTAAGAAGATTATATAGAATAGTCCCCTACTAGTCTGTCTAAAATAGTAAGAATTAAAACTAGATATAATACCTATAGGTGTTATTCTTAAATACCTAGATATATATAATATACTATAGGATGTTTTCTACTATCTATYCTATAGTATATTATTTCTTAAAGTAAAGGTCTGCTCTCTATTTTATAAGYACTATAATAGTATAGGTTAAATAATTAGAGCTAATAAATATATATAGATTAAGCTATTTAATAAAGAAGAAGAGTATCTATAAGCTATAAAGAAGTTACTTAAGAATTAGCTAGACTACCTAATAGAAACTAAGGAAGAATATCAGAAGTAAATAGTTAACTTCTATATTACTTAATATAAGTAGGAGATAGATATCTTATACTAGTTCCTAAAAGATAATATTATAGGAGATATATATAAATAGTAAATAACTAAGGATATAAAAGATAGTAATAGTAAATATTAGATATTCTCCTTAGGGGATATTAAAACTATAGATAATTAACTAGTTCACCCCTTATCTTAGAACTTATCTAGAGATAGTAACTTAACCCTTTAGTTACCTAACCACCTCATAGCTTTATAGGAAGCAATTATAAAGGTTAACTAAGCTATTAAAAGTCTTAAGAAACTATAAAYCTATAGTATAGTTTAAAAATAGATATTCTATAAGCTTACCCCTAATAAAGAGAATAAGGAGGAATAGAAAATAGATTTACCTAATAATCTATCTCTTTATCTTAACTAGATCATAGAGTAATATATAGAATAGGATATTAATATACCTACTAAGGAAGAAGACTTATTAGACTATTATAATATCCCTATAATAATTATAGTAAATTAGACTATATAGCTAGCATCTTATAGATATCTTAGTATAATACTTAAGATTACTAAAGATATAATAAACTTTCCCTAGGGAAAACCTGCCTACACTATATAATAGACTCTAGCTAAAGCTACTAGTTACACTATGGATGTAATATATATAGAAGATACTATAAAGGCTTTATAGTATATTAAATAGACTTATTTTAGCACAGCTAATTAGATAAAGCTATTACCTAAAAGCCTTAATAACTAGCTAATCTCTCTAGATATAAATAAATACCTTACCAGAGTCCTTATTAGTATAAGAGCTATAGCTGTAATGCACTCTATATTTATTAAATAATAGCTTTTCTTATCTCCTAGAGATTCTATTAGCTTTTCTAATTAATTTTTTATAAGCCTAAGTATTAATACTTAAAGAAAAGCATTTATAGACCTAAAGAGCTAATACTTAGGTATTATACTACTAGTTTACTACTAATAGCTTTTCTTTTTTTCTTATTTTTTCTTTTAGTCCAGAGGGATACTATTATATATTAGTATTATATAACCTTACTTTACTGTGTCTATCCATCCATAGCTAGTAGTTTAAGGAATAATAACTATCTTCCCCATAATCAGCATAGCCATACTAAAGTACCATACCAGAATTTATAATTAATAATTATTATAGTATAACCTAAGTCTAAATAAATTATTATTAATAGTTACTCTATATGAAGGTATGCTTTAATCATAGTATATTTCTAGGATTAAAATCCTATACTATTATATAAGGGAACTTCCATTAGCTTTACCTTAAGAATTAGTAAATCTATAATATCTATATAAAATC